>NC_074678.1:49353980-49658355 GCF_029448725.1 Salvelinus fontinalis | reverse complement strand
GTCAGTCGACCCTGACCTGCATTCGCAACACATATGAATGAACAAAAAAAGTAGTACGGTATAAGCGTTCGTATCAACTCACATCTCCTTATAAGAGCCCATTAGGATAACTGTGCAAATGCTTGTACAGAAAATAAAGTAAAAATGCACAATGCATTACACAGAGGTGGTTCATCTAGTGTTAGATCTAATTCAAGTTGATGTTGAGTTACAGAAGCACGCATCCATGGAGGACTAGTCAGTCAAATGTGGAGTTGATGGCAGTGCTATGAAGAGGCCTTGTGTTGATGCCCTGGCGCGTGCCTGTCTTGTTTTTGGGCATGGTGGGTGAGTCTGGGTACCATGCTGGGGCAAGGCAGGGTGCTGTCTGGGTGTCTGGCCCATCCAGAGTGATGGGTCCATTAGAGGAAAAAGAGAGGGGGAAAGAGAGGGGGAAGGAGGAGAAGAAGACGGGAGGGATTGACATGCCAAAGTAGTCAATTATGTTAGGCAATACACTCACTCTTCCTCACTTGCTCTCCATCTCGCTCTCCTTCTCCATCCCTCTCTCCTCATCTTTCACCACTTGTCTATCTCTCGTCCTCTCTCCTATCTCTCACCCTCTCTTGCTCTCTCCATCTCGACTACAGAGTGATATTTGTCTACAGCCTCACTGCCCCCCCACCATTTTCCCTACTATAACCCCAGAACATGTGACCCCGCAACACCTCACCTACCTCCCTCCCCCCATGCTGTCTCCACCCCCTCCATCCGTTATGTTTGTCTCTCTGATGTCTGGTACACGGGTAACAAGATTACAGCCATCCATCTGTCACGGGCCGTTCAAATGATCTCTGCGCGTTCATGCCCGGCAATCAATCTATTATCCCAGAAACTCTAGACCCACTCCAATTTGCATACCGCCCCAACAGATCCACAGATGATCCAATCTATTGTACTCCACACTGCATTGAACAGTTGATTCTCACAACACCTATGTGAGAATGCTATTCTTCATTGACTACAGCTCTGCGTTCAACACCATAGTGCCCTCAAAGCTCATCAATAAGCTAAGGACCCTGGGACTACACACCTCCCTCTGCAACTGGATCCTGGACTTCCTGACTGGCCGCCCCCAGGTGGTAAGGGTAGGTAACAACATATCCGCCATGTTGATCCTCAACACAGGGGCCCCTCAGGGGTGCGTGCTCAGTCCCCTCCTGTATTCCCTGTTCACTCATGACTGCACATCCAGGCAAGGCTCCAACACCATCATTAAGTTTGCCAATGACACAACAGTGGTAGGCCTGATCACCAACAACGACAAGACAGCTTATAGGGAGGAGATCAGAGACCTGGCTGTGTGGTACCAGGTCAACAACCTCTCCCTCAACATCATCAAGACAATGGAGATGATTGTGGACTACAGGAAAAAGAGGACCGAGCACTCCCCCATTCTCATCGACGGGGCTGCAGTGTAGCAGGTTGAGAGCTTCAAGTTCCTTGGTGTCCACATTACCAACAAACTAACATGGTCCAAGCACACCAAGACAGTCGTGAAGAGGGCACAACAAAACCTATTCCCCCTCAGGAGACTGAAAAGATTTGGCATGCGTTCTCAGATCCTCAAAAGGTTCTACAGCTGCACCATCGAGAGCATCCTGACTGGTTGCATCACTGCCTCGGCTTCCGACCGCAAGGCACTAGAGGGTAGTGCGAACAGCCCAGTACGTCACTGGGGCCAAGCCTCCTGCCATCCAGGACCTCTATACCAGGCGGTGTCAGAGGAAGGTCCTAAAAATTGTCAAAGACCCAAGCCACCCTAGTCATAGACTGTTACTCTCTGCTACTGCACGGCAAGCGGTACCAAAGTGCCAAGTCTAGGTCCAAGAGGCTTCTAAACTGCTTCCACCCCCAAGCCATAAGACTCTTGAACATGTAATCAAATGGCTACCCAGACTATTTTATTTTATTTATATATATTTTTTTGCCTTTATTTAACTAGGCAAGTCAGTTAAGAACATATTCTTATTTACAATGACAGCCTAGGAACTACCTGCCGCCCCAGGTAGCTTAGTACATAGTCACTTTAATAACTCTACCTACATGTACATATTACCTCAACTAACCGGTGCCCCCACACATTGACTCTGTACCGGTACCCCCCTGTATAAAGTCTTGCTATTGTTATTTTACTGCTGCTCTTTAATTACTTGTTACTTTTATTTCTTATTATTATCCGTATTTTTTTAAACTGCATTGTATTTAGGGGCTCGTAAGTAAGCATTTCACTGTGGTATTCTGTGCATGTGACTAATAACATTTGATTTGACTTATAGACAGGTGTCTGAGCAGTCCAAAGCCCAATATTTTTCCAATGCGTTATTATAAAAAGTTACTTGTTAGGTATTAGATTATGTATTGTATATTTGGAGGATGCATTATTGACATGTGTATTGTATATTTGAGATGCATTACTGACATGTGTGTCTGTTCCAGGAGCGCACACTAGAACCCACATGTCGGCCGTTACCCTTAACGAGCCCGCAATAAAGAAGCACATCTTCAGAGGAGACGCTAATGACACTGACGAAGGCTTAGGTGGAAAAGTTTATCTATCTACCAACCCCTGAATTCAATAAATACTAAAAAGGAACCTTGAATCTCCTTTTTAAGTGCGGACCAGCTACACAATTTTGGAATTCTATTACATTTTGGTCGACACACCTGTTCTAAGCGTAGTGGTCACACGTACTTTCATCCCCATAGAGGGCATGCCACATCACAACAACAACCCTCAGTGAGATTGAACGCAGCCCAAATGGAGCCCCTCAGTGGGTGTTCAAGAGCTAAAAAGACTCCCATTGATCAGCCCAACCTGGGAGACTTATAACTTGATGCTAATCCAGTTGAAGTGCTGTGCAGTCGGGTTATGGTCGGGTCCGGCAGTTTTTGTTAGCGAAAGTGATTGGTGTATTGGAGGTTCTTGACTTTTCCAATCAGTTTGGAATTTACTGTAGATGAGTAAATGATGCCAATGTCACGTTCCTGACCTGTTTTTGTATGTGTTTAGTTGGTCAGGGCGTGAGTTGGGGTGGGCATTCTATGTTATGTGTTTCTATGTTTAGGTTCATGGTCTCTTAGCCTTATATGGTTCTCAATCAGGGACAGGTGTTATTCATTTCCTCTGATTGAGAATCATATATAGGTAGGCTGTGTCACACTGTTTGTTTGTTGGGGGATTGTTCCTGTGTCTGTGTATGTCACACCACACGGGACTGTTTCGTTTTCGTTCGTGTATGTAGTCTGTTCCTGTTCGTGCGTTCTTCGTTATATGTAGTTCTCATGTTCAGGTCGGTCTACGTCGTTTGTTTGTTATTTTGTAAATTATCAAGTGTATTTCGTGTCAGTGTTCGTCTCTTTAAATAAATCATTATGTATTCATCACCCGCTGCGCCTTGGTCCACTCTCTCACCGAAAGACGACCGATACAGCCAAGGGGAAATCCTGATGATTTGTATGGGCCAAGTCTACTGCTACTGTTGCCAGCTCAGGAGGTGTTTGAGGTTGTTTTCACACTTGTTCCCTTTTAGCCAATTTTTGTGAACTCGGTTGGCTTAATTTTTTGTGCAGTGTGAACACTCCAAAAGAGACCCCGACGCGAACCGAACCGAGACCATCTTGAAGTCCGTGGTCTGGTTCTTACTTTTAGGGCGATGTAAACACTAAGCTCTCCAGGTTTGCTTGTCATTATTCCTTCACCACACACTAGACTACTTCAACACCGTTTCACCCTGCTTTAACCCTTCACATTGATGCCACAAAAGAGAGAATATAATATAATATAATATGTGATATGTGATCTATAGGCTAAGTGCTTCATAAACTATTTATTCAATTGTGGAGTTTGAATAGTGTGAGAAGACGACAACATATTTGGTGAATCAATGCTAAGTCTTAAAGGGGCAGTAGCCTACAGTAGGTGTACAATTTTCAGCATTATTTAATTTGCAGTCATTATTTTGCTATTTATTCTGTTACCAATAATATTTACATGTTTATATTATCTTCTGATTAAAATTATTATGTCTCATATTTTAAGTAAATGCAATCTATTAGCTTCCAAAATGTAAGTAGGTATATCTAGCTGTCCGATAACACATTCTGATGGAATGGCTTGCACCCAGAGTGAGTGACTGTTGGAAAAAGATCTTGGTTCCTTTCTAAACATAGGAATGTGAATGCAAAGGTGACTCGGACCACAAAATAGGTGAATTGAACTGGCAAAAACAGTTGAATCCTCATTCAAATTCAAGGGAAGCTTGAATACAAAGAGAACTGAGTTCTTTAGCTTTTTTTACCCCAGAGTTCACTTTAACCTTTTCACACCTACCAACAAACAGGTGTGATCATTCTACAGTGGTCCCTGCTGCGTACGCTCAAACCGGTGTGATTAGAACGCTTATTTAGAACGTCCAGTTTCGATTGACGCAACAGTCCGCGTTTGAGCTGGCCACACTGTTTTTTCACAGAAACATTTTGCACAAACACAGTCCTTAAAAAAGGATGTCCTGAATGTGATGAGTTTATTTTTGGATGCACTGTTCAGACATTCACTGAAGTAGCGACAGCATTCAACGTAATCCAAACCGGAAAATGTAGGCTTGTCACGGCCGTTGAATGAAGAGGACCCAAGGTGCAGCGTGGTGAGCGTACATATTACTTTATTTATATGACGCCGACAAAAACAATAAACAATACGAAACAACCGTGACGCTAAAGGCTATAGTGCCAACAAACAAAGACAGCTTCCCACAAAGACAGGTGGGAAAAAGGGCTACCTAAGTATGGTCCTCAGTCAGAGACAACGATAGACAGCTGTCCCTGATTGAGAACCCTACCCGGCCAAAACATAGAAATACAAATAATAGAACGAAAGAACATAGAATACCCACCCCAAATCACACCCTGACCAAACCAAAGAGAGACATAAAAAGGATCTCTAAGGTCAGGGCGTGACAAGGCTACATCAGTCCTTGCGCTAACTGAGGAAAGATTGACATAACACAAGCTGTCATACTTAGAGAACTCTCGGCTGATATGTGGTTGCAATATGTGGTTGCAAAAATGCAATATTTGTCAACATGAATAAAACTGCAAAACACCAGTCTAAACGTCAACAGTGAAGAGGTGACTCCGGGATGCTGGCCTTCAGAGTTACAAAGAAAAAGCCATATCTCAGACTGGCCAATAAAATTAAAGATTAAAATGGGCAAAAGAACACAGACACTGGACAGAGGAACTCTGCCTAGAAGGCCAGCATCCTGGACTCGCCTCTTCACTGTTGACGTTGAGACGGGTCTTTTGCAGGTACTATTTAATGAAGCTGCCAGTTGAGGACGTATGAGGCATCTGTTTCTCAAACTAGACACTCTAATGTACTTGTCTACTTGCTCAGTTGTGCACCGGGGCCTCCCACTTGTTACGCCCTGACCGTAGATTGCTTTGTATGTTTCTATTTTTAGTTTGGTCAGGGTGTGACGTGTTACAGAACCACCCACCAACAATGGACTAAGCAGCGTGGTAAAAAGGAGGAATGGACATGGGAGGACATTCTGGACGGGAAGGGATCTTACACATGGGAGGAGATTCTGGCTGGAAGGGATCGCCTTCCATGGGAACAGGTGGAGGCAGCCAGGAGAGCGGAGGCAGCAGGAGAAAGGATCCGGCGGTATGAGGGAACACGGTTGGCAAGGAAACCCGAGAGGGGGGGGGGGGGGGATTGGCGGAGTCAGGAAGGAGACCTGAGCTAACTCCCCGTGCTTACCGTGGCGAGCGTCATACTGGCCAGGCACCGTGCTATGCGGTGGAGCACACGGTGTCTCCAGTACGTGTTCATAGCCCGGTACGTTACATCGCAGCTCCTCGCATCTGCCGGGCGAGAGTGGGCATCGAGCCAGGAAGGAGTGTGCCAGCGCTGCTCTCCGGGCCTCTAGTGCGTCTCCTCGGCTCGGGTTATCCTGCGCCAGCTCTGCACACTGTGTCTTCAGTACGTCTGCACAGCCCAGTGCGTCCTGTGCCTGCGCCCCGCACATGCAGGACCAAAGTCACCATACAGCCAGGACGGGTTGTGCAGGCTCTTTGCTCGAGACCTCCAGTGTGCCTCCACGGCCCAGTGTATCCGGCCAAGGACAAGGACTCCTGCATGTCTCCTGCCAGCCTAGTGAGTCATGTGCCTGTGCTAAACTCTAACCCTCCTGCATGTCTCCCCAGCCTGGTGAGTCCTGTGCCTTCTCCCAGAGCAAAGCCTCCTGTGATAATCCATGGCAAGAAGCCTCCAGTGATGATCCATGGCACGAAGCCTCCAGTTATGATCCATGGCAAGAAGCCTCCAGTGATGGTCCATGGCAAGAAGCCTCCAGTGATGATCCATGGCATGAAGCCTCCAGTGATGATCCATGGCAAGAAGCCTCCAGTGATGATCCATGGCAAGAAGCCTCCAGTGATGATCCATGGCAAAAAGCCTCCAGTGATAATCCATGGCACGAAACCTCCAGTGATAATCCACGGCAAGAACCCTCCAGTGATGATCCACGGCACGAAGTCTCCTGTGATGATCCACGGCACGAGGCCTCCGGTGATGGTCCACGGCACGAGGCCTCCGGTGGTGGTCCACGGCACGAGGCCTCCGGTGGTGGTCCACGGCACGAGGCCTCCGGTGGTGGTCCACGGCACGAGGCCTCCGGTGGTGGTCCACGGCACGAGGCCTCCGGCGGTGGTCCACGGCACGAGGCCTCCGGCAATGATCCATGGCACGAAGCCTCCGGCGAGGATCCATGGCACGAAGCCTCCGGCGAGGATCCATGGCACGAAGCCTCCGGCGAGGATCCATGGCACGAAACCTCCGGTGAGGAGTTATGGCACGAGGCCTCCAACGAAGGCCGTCAGTCCGGAGCCTCCAGCGACGCCCTCTAGTCCGGAGCCTCCAGCGACGTCCTCTAGTCCGGAGCCTCCAGCGTCGCCCTCTAGTCCGGAGCCTCCAGCGACGCCCTCTAGTCCGGAGCCTCCAGCGACGCCCTCTAGTCCGGAGCCTCCAGCGACGCCCTCTAGTCCGGAGCCTCCAGCGACGCCCTCTAGTCCGGAGCCTCCAGCGACGCCCTCTAGTCCGGAGCCTCCAGCGACGCCCTCTAGTCCGGAGCCTCCAGCGACGCCCTCCAGTCCGGAGCAGCCAGAGTCTCCCTCCTGTCCGGAGCAGCCAGAGTCTCCCTCCTGTCCGGAGCAGCCAGAGTCTCCCTCCTGTCCGGAGCAGCCAGAGTCTCCCTCCTGTCCGGAGCAGCCAGAGTCTCCCGCCTGTCCGGAGCAGCCAGAGTCTCCCTCCTGTCCGGAGCAGCCAGAGTCTCCCTCCTGTCCGGAGCAGCCAGAGTCTCCCTCCTGTCCGGAGCAGCCAGAGTCTCCCTCCTGTCCGGAGCAGCCAGAGTCTCCCTCCTGTCCGGAGCAGCCAGAGTCTCCCTCCTGTCCGGAGCAGCCAGAGTCTCCCTCCTGTCCGGAGCAGCCAGAGTCTCCCTCCTGTCCGGAGCAGCCAGAGTCTCCCTCCTGTCCGGAGCAGCCAGAGTCTCCCTCCTGTCCGGAGCAGCCAGAGTCTCCCTCCTGTCCGGAGCAGCCAGAGTCTCCCTCCTGTCCGGAGCAGCCAGAGTCTCCCTCCTGTCCGGAGCAGCCAGAGTCTCCCTCCTGTCCGGGGTCGGCGGTGAGGGTCTCCGGTCCGGGGTCGGCGGTAAGGCTCCCCGCTCCAGAGGCGCCACCTAAGTGGGCCGGGTCCCGCCACCGCGGGGGAAATGCCCACCCAGACCCTCCCCTATTGGTTCAGGTTTTGCGGCCGGAGTCCGCACCTTTGGGGGGGGTTCTGTCACGCCCTGACCGTAGATTGCTTTGCTTTGTGTGTTTCTATTTTTAGTTTGGTCAGGGTGTGATGTGGGTGGGTAGTCTATGTCTGGGTATTCTATGTTGTAGGTCTAGGTTTTCTGTTTCTGTGTGTTTGGCCTGGTGTGGTTCCCAATCAGAGGCAGCTGTCTATCGTTGTCTCTGATTGGGAGCCATATTTAGGATTTAGGTAGCCTGTTTTCCCACTTTTGTTTGTGGGTGGTTGTTTCCTGTTTAGTGTTTTGTTTCATCTTTCAGGACTGTTTGTTTGTCGTTTTTGTTGTTTGTCAAGTGTTTTCGTATTTTATAAAAAAATATGACCTGCTTACCACGCTGCACCTTGGTCCTCCTCTCCTTCTCCAGACGACAATCGTTACACCACTCCTCTTTCTATTCTGGTTTGAGCCAGTTTGCGCTGCTCTGTGAAGGGAGTAGTAGACAGCATTGTGCGAGATCTTCAGTTTCTTGGCAATATCTCGCATGGAATAGCCTTCATTTCTCAGAACAAGAATAGACTGACGAGTTTCAGAAGTAAGTTATTTATTTCTGGCCATTTTGAGCCTGTAATCAAACCCACAAATGCTGATGCTCCAGTTTCAGATACTCAACTAGTCTAAAGAAGGCCAGTTTTTTGCTTCTTTAATCAGCACACAGTTTTCAGCTGTGCTAACATAATTGCAAAAGGGTTTTCTAATGATCAGTTGGCCGAAAAATGTGCTTTTCTTTCAAAAACAAGGACATTTCTAAGTGACCCCCAAAAAATAGGACATTTGTATTATCCTTGTGAATGGTTGTAATAATCAAATTTGAATGACACTTACTTTCCAATACAAATGAATGACACTTGTTTCCAATCCAAAATGCCCGGGCTGCAATTGACATTCCAGCGTGATCAAATCTATGGCGTCATTTCCTTCTGTCTAGCAGACGCACAGCGATCGGGAAAGCAACCCTGTTAGCGCTGAAGGGTTTCGGTTATGTTTGAAGGAAATACAATGTGGTCCCCTGCATTGCTGTCCTGAAAGCACCAGAAACCCAAATCAACAACGCGCAGACATCTCTTTTAATTTCACACCTACAATTTCACAATCGGCAATTACTACATGCGTAATCACAACCCCCTTCCCAAACTGCGCAGTGATACACTTTTTCTTGAAATCACGCCACATCACACAATTACATATGCATATGCATTTAGGGTATTCATATAAGGCTGTTACACTGTTATAACATCATGTAATAAGCACAAATGCAGGTTGGGGACCAAGTGTTACCAAAGCTTATGAATAGAAGTGGTGATACAGAGGTGTATGTGCACTACTCTGGAAAGTACTGTAAAAGAGTGGTCTGGCATCAATACAACTGAACTTTCTGACGTCAAAAACCAACCAAAGGGACACAGCTGTACTCCAAGAGAGGTGACCCTTGGGAGTAGTTTCTTAAAATGGGACAATGTGTTATCCTAAAGAATAGTTGTAATATTCTGACTTGAATTACCCTGAGGCTTGTTTTCAATACAGCATGTCTCGGCTCCCTGTTTCTTGATCTTTTCCAGCGTTAGATATGTCCCATGAATAACGAATGCAAAAGTGCACTTCCATGTGCCTTTCATATTCCAGTTTGATCGAATCGGTGGCGTCATTTCCATTTGTCTAGCAAGCAGATGCACAGTGGTCAAGAAAGCAACCCTGAAAGTGTTGAATGGTTTTAGTTATGTATAAAGGAAATTCAATGTGGCCCCCTGCTTTGCTCTCCTGAAAGCACCAGAAACCCAAATGAATAACGCCGAGACGTCTCGAATCCAACACAGCCAAGCCAAGCTGAGAGAAAAAGCCTCCTTTTCATTTAGCAGAAAAATGGGCTTGTCGTCCTCCTTTTCTCCCAATTTCCCAAGTCTTTCATTTGAAGGCTGGCTTTGTGGAGTCCATCAGCTGCCACAAAAGCCATGGGGTCGCGCTGTCCCTGTTTGGCCCCCTCAAACTGCGCTTGGCAAACCCCCCTCCCAAGTCTGACTTAATACCAATATATAGACATGTCTGTCGCACTGCAGCGGGGAAGTTGAACACTTTTAGCTACCACTTTGACAGTGGCGCCTGCCTGGGGACCAGAAATCCCAGTTCAATCCTGAGACTTTTGGCTGCAATATAAGTCTTAAGACACTGATGTGCTATACCAGAGCTTTTTCTCCGCAGAGGTTGAGCCACAGTGCAAAACGCCATCGCAGGCCTTTTTTACTGCACTTTGGGCGCACTTTGAAAAAGTTGCCTTTTGAGACCAACCCTGTCTCGAATAGAGAAATTAAATAGGATTCCGGAAATCATATAACACACTCCGATGGTACTTCAAACATTCTCGCAGCTTGTCTAGTGATCTTCTCATCTCGCATATTAGTTGTAATTAATGTAATTGCACAGACAGGCGATCAAAACAACCCCAAATTATGCGGCGGGATGACTCTAACCAACTAAGCTATTTGAGTAGGAAATAATGCAGTCCTCATCAGTGTTGAGGGCAAACATCTGATTCCCCCCACAGTGTGGAGAGACTGAATAAGAGCTGCAGAGGACAGGCCCACTTGAGTGTTATTAGAGAGAAGAGGTTAGGATGTGGAGAAGATGTGGTAGACAGGGAGAGAGAAAGTTGCTGGTGTAAACAGCATCATGGTGCTATAGCTTAGCAGCTATGCTTCTTACCTCAACTCTGCCTTGCAAACACACGTGGACGGCCCAATTGACAACATACCAACCAGTCGCACCACTGAAAAGGGATCTACTGTAGTTGGGAGAGAGTTGACCTGAGAGAAACGGAAATGTACATAGATGGAGGGAACTGAAAAGGTAAAGGGGATGCATGGGTGGATTTTCTGAATGGGTGAATGGATGGGAGAATGAACAAACTGGTAAATGAGTGATGTACAGTTGAGGTTGAGAGAAATGGAAGGGTACATGGATTGAGGGAGGGATGGAAAGAGGATCAAATGAAAGGCAAGGAATGGATTATGTGTAGATGCGGGATGGTTTACATTGACTCTGGGGACCTGGGGACAAACTCCTGTACAGATGTGTCTATTTGGGAGACATCTGGCAGTCAGGCATATAAGTGTATACAGTGGAGTGAGGTTAGGGATAAGGGGCCCTATATGTCTGTGTGCTTTTCTTTCTTCACTATGCACTGTAAAGGGGTTACTTTGACAGTAGCTTACAGGCAGCTCCGTGGCAAGTAAAATTCTTTATTTCATATTACAGTACACCTACTGTAATATACATATGATATCAAAGCAAGTACTGTGTTATGACACGCAGTAGAATACTGTAAAATATTACTGTATTATGCTGTAAAAAAAAAAGTAAATGCTACCATAATCAGATTTAATGGATGAATTGATGAAATTCATTGAGGGGAGGGGTTTGCATTTCACAGTTGGCTGCTAGGTAAAGTGTTTACACATTATACGTGAATTTGCTCAGGTTACCCCAAAAAGTTGAATCTTGTAGCTTTAAGGTTTAAGACTAGGTGCCACTCCAATCTGTCCTCTAAACAATTGATAGGGCACTGTAATCACATAAGAGTTAAATTGGTACAGCGTTCTCACTCACGGGTGCAACAAATATAGCCTCTTAAAAGGCACGCCTCAAAATATGATGATGAGCCAAAACAATACCATGCACCCCCTAGTGTTCAAAGAAGTTATGGCACTTCAAAGATACGGTATGGTACTGGAATTACAGTACCATTCGAAATACTGCAATTCTTTCCCCGCCCACAACATTTGCCCACAATGCACCATCATTTACAATATGCTGCAGTAAAACACATTTTACTGTTATTAATACCCCAAATTACCATATCATTTATTGTTTCCATTACAGTGTTTGAACAGAATTCCTCCGCCTGGATGTTACAGACTTTATAATTTGCTCACTTGTTGCCGGCACCATCCTCACCTCTGCCAGATTGCGGCCTCAGCCAATCAGTGATTAGCCATGAACCCTCACCCCGTAGCATGCCCTGTGCATGCATTGTTTCCAGGTCCTAATTGGTCAACCAGCCCAACCCACGCTCTCACAAAGGGCGTAAATAGGGCAGTCTTTTTCCCTTCCCAGTGTTATCCTTGTGAGAGCGTGGTTGAATTTATGGCTTTGGGGTGCGTGCATTAAAGTATGTTGGCTATTTGTTCCTGCTCTTATCGTTGCAGTGTGTGCTAGCTTAGCTTTGTTTATCTACGTAATTACACGTTGTTGTTATTGTGTTATTGCCAATATTTTTGTCCACAATAACAAGTAACATCCTTTCCTACATCTATTCCCTGTCTGCTGTGTGTAACTCCTGTGAGGCTGTTTTATTCCCCTCATACCGGGGACGGTGTCAGTGGGTCACAGACCAGCAAACGCGTAGAGCCGGGTCTCTCTCTTTCACTGTGTGTTTTGCACTGTAATTGATATGTAACGCAGACGACAAACGTTGAATCGAACCCAGACCTCTCATATGAAATCAACAAATATAGAAAGTGATTCCACTAAATGTTATTAACACATAAGAACACATGGGGTAGATAAATATTTGTCCCATTTTAAAATGTATCTAATCCCACTGTTAATGAAAACGGTGCTAGCAGCTTCACCTACAGTATTCCTCTTTACTCTCCAAAATCCTGAGCTGGAACAGAATAGCCTGTTTTGCGCACTGACTGTAGCCTGAGAGTGACACAAAATGAAACCAACAGGCACTATTTCCAAAGATCAACTCCGATCAATCACCCAAACTCAGATGTTCAGTTTTACAATTTCTTGTCACGGCGACTCTATCCCTTTCTGAACACGACACCTTTCTGGCTTTCTCTGTCCTCTCTCTTCACATTCGGGAGAACATTCGATTATGTAGAACACGGTAGCGTTAGCCGTCCAGGAGAGCCCCTTATTGGTATTTACCTAGTTGCAGGGAATTGGAGGGGTTTCTGTGGTGAGCCTGCCTGCTCTGATATCCGTCAGCGGCCCGACGATCGGCTGTAAAAAATCCTCTGGGAGCCGTCAGGTGGGGGGACCAAATGTTTTATGTCAGGAGGATATAAATATTTCCTTTGTGTTTATTGTCCATAATGCGAGCGCCGTGACATGTGTTGGGACTTATTTTTCTCCGTAGCGGTCTGACTGAGGCTACACTGTGGCAAGAGTGCTCTATAGGGACTGCTTTCTGGTCCACTGAAGGGGGACTGACAAGACATGACTGGTTTGTATGGTGTGTGGGAAGAGGATAGTAGAAGGTGACGGTAACTCCCTTCTATGACTTCTATTTGGAACTGCAGTGTCTTCAGAAAGTATTCACACCCTTGACTTTTTGCACATTTTGTTGTGTTACAGCCTGAATTTAAAATTGATTAAAAATAAAACATTTTGTCACTGGCCTACAAACAATACCCCATAAAAGTGTCAAAGTGTCACACCCTGGCCTTAGTGATCTTTGTTTTCTTTATTATTTTAGTTAGGTCAGGGTGTGACATGGGGGATGTATGTGTTTTTGTATTGTCTAGGGTTTTTGTATGTTTATGGGGCAGTGTTCAGTCTAGGTGTTTGTACGTCTGTGGTTGCCTAGATTGGTTCTCAATTAGAGACAGCTGTCTATCGTTGTCTCTGATTGGGAGCCATATTTAGGCAGCCATAGTCATTAGGTAGGTTGTGGGTGATTGTCTATGTCTTTACGTTAGTTGCTTGTGTCTGCACTTTTGTTTTATAGCTTCTTTGTTGTTTTTGTATAGTTTGTCAGTGTTCGTTTCGTGTTCGTCTTCGGTAAATAAAGAAGATGTACTGTTATAACGCTGCGCCTTGGTCCTCCTCTCTTCATTGTTACGACGATCGTGACACAAAGTGAATTTTTTTGTACAAATTAATGAAACATTTTAATGTCTTCAGTCGATAAGTATTCAACGCCTTTGTTATGGCATGCCTAAATAAGTTCAGGATTAAAGATGAACAAGTCACAATAATAGCGTTTAACATGATTTTTTGAATGACTATCTCATCTCTGTACCCAAAACAAACAATTATCTGTAAGGTCCCGCAGTCAAGTACGTGTCTGAATTTCAGACGCATATTCAGCCACAAAGACCAAGGAGTGCCTCGCAAAGAAGGGCACCTATTGGTAGATGGGTAAAAATAATAAAAGCAGTAACTGAATATCCCTTTGAGCACGGTGAAGGTATTAATTACACTTTGGATGGTGTATCAATATATAAACCTCTCAGGGATTTCATAATGAGGCCAATTGTAACTTTAAAACACAGAGTTTAATGGCTGTGATAGGAGGAAACTGAGGATGGATCAACAACATTGTAGTTACTCCACAATACTAACCTAATTGACAGAGTGAAAAGAAGGAGTCCTGTACAGAATACAAATATTACAAAACATGCATCCTGTTTGCAATAAGGCACTAAAGTAAAACTGTAAAGAATGTGGCAAAGCAATTTACATTTTGTCCTGAATAGAAAGTGATATGTTTGGGCCAAATCCAATAAAACACATCACTGAGTATTTTCAAGCATAGTGGTGTTGCATCATGCTATTGGTTTTCTTGTAATCGTTAAGGACTGGGGAGTTTTTCAGGATAAAAAAGAAACGGAATGGAGCTAAGCACAGGCAAAATCCTAGAGGGAAACCTGGTTCAGCCTGCTTTCTACCAGACACTGGTAGAAAAATTCACATTTCAGCAGGACAATAACCTAACAACTACCTACACTGAATACAGTGAATGTTAGTGGCCGAGTTACAGTTTTGACTTAAATCTACTTGAAATTCTATGTCAAAAGCCGAAAATGGTGGTCTAGCAATTGTCAACAACCAATTTGACAGAGCTCGAAGAATTCTGAAAATAATAATGGTAAAGTGTTGCACAGTCTAGGTGTGGGAAGCTCTTAGAGACTTACCCAGAAATACTCAGATGTAATTGCTGCCAAAGGTGCTTCTACAAAGTATTGACTCAGGGGTGTGAATACTTATATAAATCAGTTATTTCCGTATTTAATTCTCAATAAATTTGCTAACTTTTCTAAAAACATGTTTTCACTTTGTCATTATGAGGTATTGTGTGTAGATGGATGAGAAAAACATAAATTGAATACATTTTGAATTCAGGCTTTAACACAACAAAATGTGGAATAAGTCAATGGGTATGTGTACTGAAGGCACTATATACCGACAACTACATTCAAGGGTAGAAGTACAGTTGTAGCTACTCTAATGTAGACCAATTCGTGTTGATGTCAGTGTCATTGTCATCACTCCTCCTCCTCATCATCATTATCCCTTTTATATTCCGCATAACCTTGCAATTATTGTGTATATCCTTATTCCCACTCTGTGGCATCCTGTTGTTCTTTTGGATATTCATACATTATAATCCCCATATTTGTTCTAACCTCCCACACCACCACTCACCACTGATCCTGTGGCCTGGTGAGTAAACAAACATGCTCGGCTGCACAGGATTCTGGGCCAGTGCTGTCAGGGCCTGAGTAAATATGATATGACCTGACCCCCGGGTCCTTGGCAGTGCCCATTGGCATGGCTACCTGCTGTGCCCTCTCACCACAGACGCCTCCGCCCGGGGCAGAGTGAGCTGTGAGCTATCAGTGCGTGGCGCCAGTAGGTTGGCCCACCTCCGCTTTGACAGACAGGGTGTCAGATTGGCCCCTAGACACAGTGGCCAGGGCCCAGTGCTTCACTCTGGATTATCTTTCTCCTGAGCGTCTATTGTCTACGGCTGCTGCCGGTTGCCGTATTCAGTAGTGTGTTTACACACTGGTGGGCTGCCTGCGGTTGATTCTTTTTGGGTTGTGGCTAGAGAGGGGGGGAGTCATTGAAAGTCCCAAAAGCTTTCGGTATGGTCGCCGCACAAACAAAGTAGGTAACCACTTAGACACTATATCAGGACAAAACAACATGTTCCATTTCTGTATTTACAAGTAACCATTGTTAATTAAAACAGAATGCAAAATAAATACGCATGACTGTCACGTTCCTGACCTATTTATGTTAGTTGTTATGTGTGTTAGTTGGTCAGGACGTGAGGTTGGGTGGGCATTCTATGTTTTCTGTTTCTGTGTTGGTTTTGGGTTACCTGGTATGGCTCTTAATTAGAGGCAGGTGTTTGGCGTTCCTCTAATTAAGAGTCATATTTAGGTAGGCGTTGTCACAGTGTTCGTTGTGGGTGATTGTCTCCTGTGTCCGTATGTATGTTCGTACCACATGGGACTGTAGCGTTTGTTTGTTTCGTTTCGTTTCGATGTCGTCTGTTTCCTGTACGTAAGTTTATGTTCAGGTTTCGTCAACGTCGTTTTCTTGTTTTGTAGTTTTGAAATTGTTTTGTTTCGTTTCGTGTTGCCATCGTGTTTATAATAAAGATGGCTTATTTCCCACAAGCTGCGTTTTGGTCTGAAGATCCTTCTCTCCTCACCTCATCCGAGGATGAGGAGAGCACCAGCCGTTACAATGCGGTAAAAAAAATGATGATTTTTGAGGGCATAGCGTTTGGAACGAACGGAAAAGTGCACATCGTAGGACTAAGCTGATGTCATAAAATCTAGTTTGGGTGGCAAAAAGTACGACAACACTTGGACTGCTCACATCACTGCCCAAAAATAAAAACGCCCTTTCGCCCTTCCTGGGCAATTGACCATGTTGATCCGACCTAGCGATAACGCCACCGGTAAACATAACCAAAAACCAGGAAGTCTGTTTTTAGCAGGACGTGAGCACCTCTAATTGTGATAAAGGGGGCGTCCGACATGTCCCCGAAGTGCATGGAGCGCTACGGGAGAACGTTACGAGAGAGGAGCTGACATGGCAGCGTTGTGTGTGCCAGGGATCTCTCCATGTGATTTATGGCAGGCCCAGGAGGCTGACACTCATCTTCCGTGGAGGAAGGGAGGAAAGGAACAGAAAGCTCTTTATTTTCAGCTCATCAAGCTCGGGAGTGATGGCTACCTGCTGTATGGCTGTATATTGTAGTACAGTGGAAGTGGGGTGGGCGGGGGAGGTGGCATGAAATAAAGATGCCCCAGTTTAAAAATAGTGGACTTCCTGTCTGGTTTGTCCGACGTCGTTCACAGCACCTGGTACTGTTTTCGGTATCATAGTTTCATGCAGTATTCAGTTCTTTCAGCGTTAGCGTTAGATGAGTATTTGAAGTCTTTCACACTAAATCAATGGATTTTCACAAATAAATTCTCTCTCTTATATGATTTCTTATTGCGCATTAAAGTCTACACTGGTCAATGGCGAGAACAGGAACATTCCAGTCCCTTCCTCATGTCGTCACTCCAAACTGGTTCTTTCAGAAGAAAGAGATATCTATTCCAGGGAGAGGTGTAGCGGACATCCCAAAGAGCACCTGCAATTGTGCTGAATTAGAAATCGATAGAGCTGTTCTATATTAATTACCCGCCCAAGGCAGCAGGGGAGGCGGGAATGGAAAACGACGAGCACGGTCGGTTGGGGCCCTTCACTCTGTATGTGTGTGTGTGTGTGTGTGTGTGTGTGTGTGTGTGTGTGTGTGTGTGTGTTGCAATCTGTACCCTAAACACCAAACTCATTATGGCTCCGATCAATGAACAGGCCTAACGGATGACTGATCTGTGTTCAGTTTTAGAGATACCTTCCTTCTCTCTTTCTTACCTCCCTTGTCCCTCCATCATGGCTGACTGTGGGTTATAGTAAGGTTATCTAGGGCAGAGCTGAACTGCCATGTGACACAGTGACATGCCACTGACTGACAACTCTGTCTTCTCTACTCTTTGGGGTGATATGATCTGTCACTCAAACTGAAAGGGACAGTTTGAATATGTCTTTATTCTAGGCAATATAAAATTGAAAAGGACGTATTTGATCACAGAATGCCCTTGCCATCATTGGGGCCCATTTTGACAGAGTAAATAAAAATAGAACTTGTCAAACAAGATTATAATACTCCTTAGAATTACTCCTTAGAATTCTTTCAGTAAATCTTATTCTGTGTGGTCCATGTCAAATGTAACACCATACAAGAGGTACAAATCAGACATAACTTCAATTTCAAGCTGTGGCTTTGTGGTGTAACAATGTGAGAAAAGGTTCATCAGGCTAGCGAGCTAACCACATTTACACTATATGTGCAAAACTATGTGGACACCGCTTCAAATGATTGGATTTGGCTATTTCAGCCACACCCGTTACTGATGCGTGTATAAAATCGGCTACACAGCCATACATTCTCCATAGAGAAACATTGGCTGTAGAATGGCCTTACTGAAGAGCTCAGTGAAATTCAACATGGCACCGTCATAGGGGGCCACCTTTCCAACAAGTCAGTTCGTCAAATTTCTGCCCTGCTGGAGCTGCCGTGGTCAACTGTAAGTGCTGTTATGTGAAGTGGAAACGTCTAGGAGCAACAACGGCTCAGCCGCGAAGTGGTAGGCCACACAAGCTCACAGAACCGGACCACCAAGTGCCGAAGTGCGTAGGGCGTAAAAATCGTCTGTCCTCGGTTGCAACACTCACTATCTAGTTCCAAACTGCCTCTGGAAGCAACGTCAGTAGAAAAGCTATTAGTCAAGAGATTCATGAAATGGGTTTCCATGGCCGAGCAGCCGCACACAAGCCTAAGATCACCATATGCAATGCCAAGTGTTGGCTGGAGTAGTGTAAAACTTGCCGCCATTGGACTCTGGAGCAGTGAAAATGCGTTCTCTTGAGTGATGAATCATGCTTCAACACCTGGCAGTCCGATGGTCAAATCTGGGTTTGGCGGATGCCAGGAGAACGCTACCTGCCCCAATACATAGTGCCAACTGTAATGTTTGGTGGAGGAGGAATAATAGTTTGGGGCTGTTTTTCATGGTTCGGACTAGGCGCTTTCGTTCCAGTGAAGGGAAATCTTGACGCTACAGCCTACAATGACGTTCTAGATGATTCTGTGCTTCCAACTTTGTGGCTATCGTTTGGGGAAGGTGGATTAGATGGGTTATTTTAAATGTTATTGGACAATAAAACAGACATGGCATATTAACCTATATGGTCCAAATAATGATAATACAAGCTTCTTTGAAAATATATATAACAATTGATCAACTCTACAAGCAACACTATAGACTCTATTATTATGGTGGGGGATTTTAATACGGTTTTAAATACCTCTATGGACCGTAAAGGAATCACACTACAAGCTATCACCCTCAGGCATTTAAGGAAATCATGAACGTCATGGATATATTGGAATTAGTGGATATATGGAGGTTTAAATACCCTGACCTAGTGAGATATACATGGCGGAGGCTAAATAAAGTTAATCGTCTTGATTACTTTCTCATGTCCTTCTCTCTGGCACCAAAAGTTTAAAAAGTGTTGATAGGGGACAGAATGCGGTCGGCTCATCACCTAATTGGCATATATATTACTCTTACAGGATTTCCACGTGGGCGAGGATATTGGACATTTAATCAAACCCTACTGGATGATAACTTGTGTATAACTAGGACAGAAGAATTTATAACGGACTTTTCCCAACATAACATAGATACAGCAGATCCCCTTATTGCATGGGACACTTTTAAATGTGCCTTTAAAGGCCATGCAATTCAGTACTCAATTATAAAACAAAAGCAATTTAAATCAAAAGATTACATTTGAACAAAGGAAATTGAAGGACTAACAGTACAGCTAAATGGCAATAAAAACTGTATCATAGAGGCACAGTGTCACGCCCTGAACTTAGAGAACAAATTGGGTTAGGTCAGGGTGTGACTAGGGTGGGTACTCTAGTTTTGTTATTTCTATGTTGGCCTGGTATGGTTCCCAATCAGAGGCAGCTGTCTATCGTTGTCTCTGATTGGGGATCATATTTAGGCAGCCTTTTCCCACTGTGTTTTTGGTGGGATCTTGTTTGTTTGTGTGTAGTTGCCTGTGAGCACTGCATTTGACTTCACATTTCATTTGTTCTGTATTGTTTTGAGTTAGTGCATGTTGCACCTCTTATGTTACGGTTCGTTGTTTGTTTCCTTTTTGTTTTGTAAGTTTCACAAAAATAAAGATGTGGAACTCAGGGCACGCTGCGCCTTGGTCCGTCTCTCCACACAGCCGTGACACACAGAATATGTTAGAGGAAAAACAAA
Organism: Salvelinus fontinalis; assembly: GCF_029448725.1. Lineage (NCBI taxonomy): Eukaryota > Metazoa > Chordata > Actinopteri > Salmoniformes > Salmonidae > Salvelinus > Salvelinus fontinalis. The sequence continues at coordinate 49,638,320 of NC_074678.1, read as the reverse complement.
AAGAAATGGAGGAATTTATTCAAGAAAGATCCAGTGTAATATATTCTAAAAATAAAGTGAACTGGATGGAATATGGGGAAAAATGCACCAAATTCTTTTTCAATCTTCAACATAGAAATGCTACCATTTTGAAAGGGATAATATTTTCATTTCAGTCTCCTCCATCTCCAGTAACCAAAGCTAATTGTATGGATTTTTTCCCTATTAATAATGTGAAATTAACATCTGTACAGAAAGACTCATGTGCAGGCCAAATTACAGAGGAGGAACTTCTTGATGCAATTACTACGGCTGGGAAGACTCCAGGGCTGGATGGCATACCAGTGGAAGTATGCCATCAAAGGCTGGGAAGTATGCCACCAAACATTTTTTGATATACTCAGAGGACCATTGTTAGCATGTTTTAACCACTCCTATGTAAATGGTAGATTATCAGACATGCAACAAGAAGGTATGATATCATTATTACTGAAACAGGATCCAAGTGGTATATATAAAGATGAAATCCATTTAAAAAAATTAAATGCAAAAATTCTAGCTAAATGCTTGGCGCATTAGAATTAAAAAAGGTATTGTCAGATATTCTTCATCCTAATCAGACAGGTTTTTTACATAGACGATACATTGGATAATATAAGAAAAGTACTGGAAACAATAGAATACTATGAAATATCAGGGAAACCAGGCCTGGTCAGATGGAAGCCAACCTTTCAGTAAAAGGTACATGACTCCGCTTGGAGTTTGCCAAAAGCCAACTAAAGGACTCTCAGACCATGAGAAACAAGATTATCTGGTCTGATGAAACCAAGATTGAACTCTTTGACCTGAATGCCAAGCGTCACGTCCGGAGGAAACCTGGCACCGTCCCTACGGTGAAGCATGGTGGTGGCAGCATCATGCTGTGGGGATGTTTTTCAGTGGCAGGGACTGGGAGACTAGTCAGGATCGAGGGAAAGATGAATGGAGCAAAGTACAGGGAGATCCTTGATGAAAACCCGCTGAAGGTCACTCAGGACTTCAGTCTGGGGCGAAGGTTCACCTTCCAACAGGATGACAACCCTAAGCACACAGCAGGAGTGGCTTCGGGACAAGTCTCTGAATGTCCTTGAGAGGCCCAGCCAGAACCCGGACTTGAAGCTGATCTAACATCTCTGGAGAGACCTGAAATTAGCTGTGCAGCAACGCTCCCGTCCAACCTGACAGAGCTTGAGAGGATCTGCAGTTAAGAATGGGAGAAACTCCCCAAATACAGGTGTGCCAAGCTTGTAGCGTCATGTCCAAGAAGACTTGAGTCTGTAATCGCTGCCAAAGGTGCTTCAACAAAGTACTGAGTAAAGGGTCTGAAAACATATGTAAATGAGATATTTCAGTTTTTGTATTTCTTATAAATTTGCATAAAAATGTAAAACAATTGAATATATTTTAGAATAAGGCTGTAACATAACAAAATGTGGAAAAATGTAAGGGGTCTGAATACTTTCCGAATGCACTGTACCTCTGTGGCATTTCACCAATGCATTCTCATCTCACCCTCCCCCCACCCTCACACACCATAATAAACATCCAAATTAGCATCACAGACACAGAGACGAATATTCCCTTCCCTCTCTCTCTCTTTCTTCTCTTTTACACTGGCTCTCATCTCCGGCATATGATCTTTCCCATTACAATGAGTTGGGTGAAAATATGTGGCAGACACAAACACAACATTCATTTTGATGATCTGCTGCAGCTCAATTCAGTTACATTCCATCATGGGCGGACTGGCCATCTGGCAATTCTGGCAAATGCCAGAAGGGCCGGACCATCTTTTTTTGCACTATTTCTCCGTTGTCATAATTTTCTATATTGAGCATTTGGCTGACCGTTGGGCAAAGGCCGGCCCCCCCACCTAAACGGGCTAGCACGGATCTCTGATTGGCTGAGCTGACGTGGCACAAATTCACTTTCAAAGTCAAACTTATATCATCAAAAGAGTGAGACCGAGAGTGAGTCTGACACCGCGAAATGTGTGAAGTGAATTGACTTGCTTAAAAGTTCTGGTTCTGCTGGTCAGAGTGCTGTGTCGGTCTCAGTGAGGAAGGGCAGATCCTCTGCTGTGGTGCAGTAGACGTACAGTAGGAAGAAAATAGAGAAAGACACACACACACACACTGACACAGATCACGTAGCCTCCTACTGCAAGTTAGGCCTAATATTTTGGCTGTATATTGTATAATAACAAGCCAGCTCATACTTTAGATTGTATGAAATATTTGTCATAACTACTATAGTAGGCTAATTAGGGATGGGGATTCGGGGGCACATTTGCAAAATAGCCTAACAAGTCATTAGATTGACTTTCATAACACATAGCTAGGCAATAGCCATCTACTAGAAATATATACAATGCTTGTTAATAAACACAAGCCATCAGGTATTACAATTAGGGGACTGTCTGTGTATTTTTATTGTTTTATCAGCTGAAAGGCCTGTCAATAATTGATAGAAAGATACGCATATCTGGACACTCGAAATGCACTAATTTGAAATATGTAGTTAGGATGTTATAAGATATTATATAAGCCAATGGTCATCTTATAGAGCTAAAATATCAATAAACTGACAGTAGATGTGTCAGTGTGTGTGTGTGTGTGTCTCTCTCTCTCTCTCTCTGTTTTCTCCCTGTTTTCTCCCTACATCCACTATACCTGACTGCTGCAACAGCAGCCGAGATGTCTGTGCTGCTAAACCTAGCATCACTGTGACCAGAAGACCAGGAACCACACTGCCTGTGCTGGGCCCAGCAACCTGCTATGGTATATGTAATAGTATTTGCAATAGAAGTAGCTAGGCTTTTATGAGGAATTATGAGCCAATGGGTCATCTATTAGACATTTATTCAGTAATCTTCATTTTTTTATCTAATAAATGTGTTTATTCATTCCCAACTAGGATGTTACTGTGCCCAGCACAGGCAGTGTGGTCCTCTGGTCTTCCGGTACTGGTGCTGTGAAATGCCAGGGCTGAATTTTTGTCCCAGTCCGCCCTTGCATCCCATGAAATATTCAATGGATTTTGGCTCTGATAATGGTTTGGAAGAATGGGAGTATGCATCAGGCGGGCGTAGTATGGGCACGCACATTGATTGCAAATGCGGCAAATACAGCTTATTTTTTTACGACTTCCCTTTTTCTCATTTGTTATAAAGGAACTCGCTTCTATTTTCTGCAATTTTGTACCTACTGGGGTTGGAGCTATGCAGTATACACCATACTGTAGACACACATTTTCGAAACATTTCCATTGAAGTCAATGTTTTTTGAATGGTCGGACTGGCAGACACATGAAGTGTTCCTATGAAATGACTGTGGTCTGAGGGGCTTTGTCCCATTTAGTAATTCTGTGGCATACACTTTGTTATGCGGGTGCTGAAGATTAGTTACTGCGTAGGATATGGAGAGGGTCAAATCTATGTAGAGTTGTGCATGCAGGCAAACCATTTTACAACCATGTTAGCTTGTGGTGATGACCGGTGGTGCTGTGAACACCCGAGATTCATATGTTTCATAGTTTCATATGAATGTATTTTAATGGAATGATGAGTAGTACCCTACTTTTAGTTGCACTGCGTATTGCACATTGCATCATTGGACATGCATGTTTGTCGCTGCCGAGAGACGTCCCCAGACCATTTTCACATGTTCCCAGTGGAACCAAACTGATGTGAACTATTTTTGTTTGTGATTTCTATTGAACTGTGGCTTGTAAGTCCGTTAGACCTGTACACCGAATGTGGTCAATCAAATCAATCAATGAATCAATCACATTGATTGACAACAGCAGTTGTCACAAAGTGCTATGCAGATGACCAGTCTAAAACAAGAGCAAGCAATGCAGGTGTAGAAGCACGGTGGCTAGGAAAAACTCTGTAGAAAGGCAGGAACCTAGGAAGAAACCTAGAGCGGAACCGGGCGCTGAGGGGTGGCCAGTCCTCTTCTGGCTGTGCCGGGTGGAGATTATAAGAGTACGGCCATTAAGGCCAGATCGTTCTTCAAGACGTTTAAATGTTCATAGATGACCAGCAGGGTAAGATAATAACCACAGTGCTTATAGAGGGTGCGTCAGTTGACTTTTCATAGCCGAGCATTCAGAGGTCGAGAGAGAGAGAGAGAGAGAGTGAGAGACAGAGAGATACTTTTTCAAACTCAACATGCATGCTGCCTACAGCGAGTGCAAAACAGTTGATTGGCTGTATATTCAATGCCATTCAATGCCAAAATGCTACAGCCCACACTTTTGTTGTTTAATATTGTTGTTCAATGTTCTGTTCATCAATAGATCTTTGTGTTTCTATCTCCTGCCCTGTTATAGGCTCTGAGATAAGCTGTGATGTTGAGCTCCTATCGCACAGTAGCTTATATCTGTACTGTCAAATCTTTTACATAAGGTAGCGGTCTATTTACTGTGTTGGCAGAATGTTTTCATCTTTTGCATTCCTTTATGCTGTATTTGGCAAAGGACTGGGACAGTTTCTGAAAGAGAAAACGATGGTGCTTAGCATTGACTTTCCCGCTAACCTAATGTACTTGACTGCCAGCGGATTCTGAGACATTGTCTAGGCTTCTCAGTTTTGTTTTAAATTACAAGAGCCTACAAACTTTAATAACATACATATTTCAAAGTAAAATATAACCGTCTCCGTGTTCACCTGTTAAATTTGACTGTAGGCTATAAACCGGGCTTCCAATGGGATTGCATTACTAACCAAATCACTGATAGAAAAGGTGAAGAATTTATTCTACAATGGTTATGAAAATAAAATAAATAGTATTAGATTCCTGTGTCTAATTATTCCAAATATAAAACACTGATTTCCAATCTTCTCACTATTGGCATATTACTGAATCTTATCATGTTTTTATGAATAAGTGTGTCATCATATCCACCATTTGCACAAAGTACTTACATGCCTTCTTGCGATGCAATACTTCAACCACCAGAAAATGCGCGTACGCATGGTCTAAAGTTTGTGTGCAGGAAAGGACATTCTCACACCAAGTTCAGTTTTTATTGTGCAGATCAGAATGTAAGGAGCTCCTCCTTTGTGGATCTATATGGATTATTTTGGGAATCCCACCTACTACTGGTTTACCGGTATACTATGTTCTGGATATAGACTAAATACTGCATGTACCAGCTGATTAGATAAGAACCTCCCCACTCCAACAAGACCCTAATCTATAGTAGCTCTGAAATGCCACGTTGCTTCACCTCCATGCCCAGTGTTTCTTTATCCATTCCTGGGTGGACTCCAGGGGGTGCACTTTTTTGTTTTAGCCTAGTGCGAACGTACCAGATTCAATTATTCGTAGGCTTGGTGGCAGTGCAATCCATGAAGGTTCACGAAGAATTGATCGAGAAACAATGTACAGCCAAGTTGCTTCGCCACGATAGACTCCAACCAGCATCGCTGGCGAAAACACTCAAGAGTCGCATCCCAATAATGTCTCCTTCCTTCTGAAGTGTAAACTCATTCATTACACCCACACGTTTAAAAGCATTGGATTGGTGTAGCAATGGGCTAAAGGAAGTTTCTATCAAAGCTATCATAGTTGTATTTTTTGATATTGGTTTTTATTTCTATTACATTGTCAATGTTTATTTTGGTTTTAGTTAGTTTTACCGACCTGATTTGCTAGTTTTCATTTAGTTTTAGTTGTATAAAAATATTTTCTATTTCGTTTTTTAAAATATTATTTCCTTTTAGTTTTAGGGACAGAAAGCGTGCTTTTGAGGCTAGGAGCCATTTGTGTTTTTTGGCATGTAATTTCTTGCACCTGGGTGGGAAGTAATATATAAGGTAATGGATCAGGTCAAAGGTTAGGTTAGGTTTAAAATTATAAAGTCAATCTCAAGTTGACTTGGATTTAAATATTGCAGAGACTGGTGGAAAAAAAGATGGTGGAAGAAAACGTTATCTCGCCCCTGTTTACACCAATCCAATGCTTTAGTAGTACATACAAGAAGAATCAAGTTAGCTTCAAGACAATTTTTCCCCCTGTAAGCTCGTGATAGCTAGGCCTATTTGAAACATCGCCATCTCGAAGATTGTCGTTTCAGTATAGTTTTCATTCATTGAATGGGTTTGTTCATTATCTTGTTTCAGTTTACAATTCTTTTTTTCCGGCTCTTTTTTTCTTCTTCTTTCGTTTACTATAATAATGTTGGTTTCCATAAACAAGTACATTTCTTTCGAATCCACGAAGGAAAGTGAACAAGCGCACACTAGAGTAGTAAGGAGAGATTATTGGCAAATAAGCCATTTTTCCAACATCATCATCACTGGTGGACCCCAATTTTTGGGGGGGAAGTTAAAGCTCATTTACTGAATTTCTAAACAAATGAAAAACGTTTAAATGCTATTTGGAGAACAGCAAAAACAAGCAAAAATTACCCCAGCTATTATCACCTTGACTGCTATAGGTACGTTCACGTCAGTCAATCTACAAAAACCACATAGCCTATTAGCGATACATTTGTAATAATATACTCCTGAAAGGGGTTAAAGAGGTTATAGAGTAAACAACACAATTTTCACAACACATAGGTTGTAGTATGGCTTTTTTTCCTGGCTTGGCTTCCCCAGAGATTTTACCCACACACCGCTACTGGTGTCAGCACAATGGACAGGGTACATTGTGGTGTATGTAGAGGGGCTTTGGAAAGCCACTGGGGGGCTAGGTATGACTCTTTCGCGTTTCCATAAAAATATGCCTCCGCCTGTGATATTTGATTTTAATTTATAAGCTAGCTGTAAAAAGTGTTTGTCTTATTAGCCTCAGCCTATTTAGCTAGCTCGAACTAGCTTATCTGCCATGACGGATATCAGAAAAACAAAGGAGAAGCAGCAGCATCAGACCACAGAGGCCACCACCAAGCCCAGCAGTGATGAGCTCCAGCTAGCTCTGCGTGCAAAGCCTACCCACACCAGAATAATGGCTCCACAGCCGCCTCCACCTCCGACTGTTCCTGATGATCTTGGAACAGAGGAGCCAGCCCAGGTTAGCCTAGAATCCTACCCTAGCCACAGGTTTAATGTCAATTTAATAGAAACTCGGTTACTGCAGAAGCTATCATGGTTTTCATTGCTGTATGGGAGTGGTTGAAATATACACAATAGTGTTACCCGGAGAAAAATGTGGGAGGGTCATGCTTTAAACATTTCAGTCAGGGGGAAGGTTTAGTATTTTTTTAATTAAGTCTAGTGGAGAGTCATGTAATTTGTAATGGATTAATAAACCTAACACAATGGTAAATCTAAGCACTGGCAGTAGAGCTATAGGTTCAGGGGTGATCAGAAATATCTGTACTATTTTCACAACCGAAAATTATCGCTGCAGTGCAGGAGGTGGCACGAAAGGGCTGGGTTTTGTTGAGTAAACCAGTTTTGGGTGTGTCGAGGCTTGGCCCCTCAATGGCCAGTCAGTGCCAACTCCAGCACTGCGTGCACACAAATTAGCATAATACAAAAATCCCCCCAAATCCCCATAAAAATCAGTCAGTTTAAGCTAAAGATACTGTATTGGATGCGTCTCAATCCACTGCATCCGCCTATGTCACACTTCCACATCTGCGGTGAAAGGTGGCAGAGCTAGAGCGGTGTTTGTCAGACCATGAGACATCCCGAAAATCTGTCTTCTCACAAAATCGTCTGTAGTGTCCGAATGGTTTGGTTTTGTGACACCCACAAGCGTCTTCGGACTCGTCTGAAGTCGGTAGAGCCGATCTGGGAACTTCTGTCAGTTTGGGCTACACACTAATATGAAAGTAGCATTCTCACGAACATGTACACTACCATTCAAAAGTTTGGGGTCACTTAGAAATTTCCTTGAAAAGCAAATTTGTTTGGCCCTTAAAATAACATCAAATTGATCAGAAATACAGTGTTGTCATTGTTATCGTTGTAAATTACTATTTTAGCTGGAAACGGCTGAATTTTAATGGAGTATCTACATTATCGTACAGAGGCCCATTTTCTGCAACCATCACTCCTGTGTTCCAATGGCACGTTGTGTTAGCTAATTCAAGTTCATAAGTTCATAATTTTAGGCTAATTGATCATTAGAAAACCCTTTTGCAATTATGTTAGCACACCTGAAACTGTCCTCAACTAGTCTAAAGAAGTTTTCAGCTGTGCTTAAATCAGAAGTTTTCAGCTGTGCTAACATTATTGCAAAAGGGTTTTCTAGTGATCAGTTTGCCTTTTAAAATGATAAACTTGTGTTAACTAACACAACGTGCCATTGGAACACAGGAGTGATGGTTGCTGATAATGGGCCTCTGTACGCCTATGTATACAGTTGTGGCCAAAAGTTTTGAGAATGACACATTTATTAATTTTATTTTATATTATTAATTAAGTCTCCTGCCTCAGTTTGTATGATTGCAGTTTGCATATACTCCAGAATGTTATGAAGAGTGATCAGATGAATTGCAATTAATTGCAAAGTCCCTCTTTGCCATGCTAATGAACTGAATCCCCCAAAAACATTTCCACTGCATTTCAGCCCTGCCACAAAAGAACCAGCTGACATCATGTCAGTGATTCTCTCGTTAACTTCTCTAGGATAGGGGGCAGCATTTTAACATTTGGATGAAAAGCATACCCAAATTCAACTGCCAGCTACTCATCCCCAGAAGATAAGATATGCATATTGTTAGTAGATTTGGATAGAAAACACTCTGAAGTTTCTAAAACTGTTTGAATCATGTCTGTGAGTATAACAGTACTTATTTAGCAGGCGAAACCCCAAGGACAAACCATTCAGATTTTTTTTTTTGAGGTCACTCTCTTTTCAATGGATTTTCATTGGGAATACAGATTTCTAATTGACCTTCTTGCAGTTCCTACCGCTTACGGCCATTTTGAATCAGGGTCACTTGTTGTGTCCTGTTTTTAGAGGCGCATGACCAGAAGGCTAGCAACAGTTTGTTTTAATCCTGTATTGAACACAGATCATCCCGTCTTCAATTTTATCTATTATTTACGTAAAAAAATACCTAACGTTGTATTACAAAAGTAGTTTGCCAAAACATTTAAAAGTTTACAGGTAACCTTTGAGATATTTTGTAGTCAAGTTTCACAAGTTGGAACCGGTGTTTTTCTGGATCAAACGCGCCAAATAAATTGACATTTTGGATATATATCGATGGAATTAATCGAACAAAAGGACCATTTGTGATGTTTATGGGACATATTGGAGTGCCAACAACAGAAGCTCGTCAAAGGTAAGGCATTAATTATATTTTTATTTATGCGTTTTGTTTTTCGCCTGCAGGGTTGAAATATGCTTCTCTCTCTTTGTTTACTATGGTACTAACTCAGATAATAGCATCGTTTGCTTTCGCCGAAAAGCCTATTTGAATTCTGGCATGTTGGCTGGATTCACAACCAGTGTAGCTTTAATTTGGTATCTTTCATGTGTGATTTAATGAAAGTTTGATTTTTATAGTAATTTATTTGAATATGGCACTCTGCATTTTCTCTGGCTTTTGGCCAAGTGATACAGTAGCGTCCCGCCGAAACTCAAATTTTTGGATATGAATATGAACTTTACCAAACAAAACATATATGTATTGTGTAACATGAAGTCCCATGAGTGTCATCTGATGAAGATCAACAAACGTTAGTGATTAATTGTATCTCTAATTCTGCTTTTTGTTACTCCTCTCTTTGGCTGGAAAAATGGCTGTGTTTTTCTGTGGCTATGTGCTGTGTACTCACATAATCGTTTGGTGTGCTTTCGCCGTAAATTCTTTTTGAATTCACAACAACTGTAGCTTTAATTTGGTGTTTTTCATGTGTGATTTCATGAAAGTTTGATTTTTAGAGTAATTCTTTTGAATTAGGCACTCTGCATTTTTACTGGCTTTTGGCCAGGTGGGACACTACCGTCAAACATATCCCAGAGAAGTTAACACAGGTGAGAGTGTTGACGAGGACAAGGCTGGAGATCACTCTGTCACGCTGATTGATTTCGAATGACAGACTGGAAGCTTCAAAAGGAGGGTGGTGCTTGGAATCATTGTCAACCATGGTTACCTGCAAGGAAACACATGCCGTCATCATTGCTTTACACAGAAAGGTGTTCACAGGCAAAGATATTGCTGCCAGTAAGATTGTACCTATATCAACCATATATCGGACCATCAAGAACTTCAAGGAGAGCAGTTCAATTGTTGTGAAGAAGGCTTCAGGGCGCCCAAGAAAGTCCAGCAAGCACCAGGACGTCTCTTAAAGTTGATTCAGCTGCGGGATCGGAGCACCACCAGTACAGAGCTTGCTCAGGAATGGCAGCAGGCAGGTGTGAGTGCATCTGCACACACAGTGAGGTGAAGACTTTTGGAGGATGGCCTGGTCTCAAGAAGGGTGGCAAAGAAGCCACTTCTCTCCAGGAAAAACATCAGGGACAGACTAATATTCTGCAAAAGGTACAGGGTTTGGGCTGCTGAGGACTGGGGTAAAGTCATTTTCTCTGATTAATCCCCTTCCGACTGTTTGGGGCATCCGGAAAAAAGCTTGTCCGGAGAAGAAAAGGTGAGCGCTCCATCAGTCCTGTGTCATACCAACAGTAAAGCATCCTGAGACCATTCATGTGTGGGGTTGCTTCTCAGCCAAGGGAGTGGGCTCACTCACAATTTTGCCTAAGAACACATCCATGAATAAAGAATGGTACCAACACATCCTTCGAGAGCAACTTCTCCCAACCATCCAGGAACAGTTTGGTGACGAACAATGCCTTTTCCAGCATGATGGAGCACCTTGCCATAAGGCAAAAGTGATAACTAAGTGGCTCGGGGAACAAAACATCAATATTTTGGGTCCATGGCCAGGAAACTCCCCAGACCTTAAACCCATTGAGAACTTGTCGTCAATCCTCAAGAGGCGGGTGGACAAACAAAAACCGACAAATTCTGACAAACTCCAAGCATTGATTATGCAAGAAGGGGCTGCCATCAGTCAGGATGTGGCCCAGAAGTTAATTGACAGCATGCCAGGGAGGATTGCAGAGGTCTTGAAAAAGAAGAGTCTACACTGCAGATATTGACTCTTTGCATCAACTTCATGTAATTGTCAATAAAAGCCTTTGACGGTTATGAAATGCTTGTAATTATACTTCAGTATTCCATAGTAACATCTAGATATTTTTGTCAAAGACACTGAAGCAGCAAACTTTGTGGAAAGTAATATTTGGGTCATTCTCAACTTTTGGCCACGACTGCATATTCCATTAAAAATCTGCCATTTCGAGCTACAATAGTCATCTAGAAATGACTACTCTGTATTTTTGATCAATTTGATGTTATTTTAATGGACAAATAATGTGCTTTTCTTTCAAAAACAAGAACATTTCTAAGTGACCCCAAACTTTTGAATGGCAGTGTACATGTTGGTTCTTTTGCTCTGGGACGCTCACATGCCTCACAAGACTAATCTGAAGTTTACCTAGTACCAGTTGGAAAAATTTATGGATGTACGGTATATGTGGAGACTGTTTAGTAACAAAAAGAAAGGATTAAATACATGTAAAAAATAAAAAAAATAAAAAGTGTCTTTCTTATATCTCTCAGATATAGGATAGACACTTCAGAACAACTTCCTTTCAATCTTTTCTTTTCTTTTTTTTATCTTTTTTTTTTTTTTTTTTTTTATCTGTTGTTCCATGTAGTGAATCTGTTATTCAATGCGATTGTATGGGCTTATAGAAGTAAGGCTCACATTTTGTTTATATCAAATATTTATATATATATATATATTTCTTATACATCAAGGGTCTTAAAATTCAAAATCTAATCGCAAAATTATCCTTGGTAGGACCTTCTTAAAACAATTCCAAATAGCTTAGTAGTCCTCCCTCCTTCCCTGGCTTAGACAGGGTTTAGACTCTTATGGGTTAAATAGGCTATGCCTAAATATACTTACAGGCACCATAATTGCTCCCCGTGGGCATATCATATAAAAACAACGCACACTATGGAGGGTTTTACGCACATCCAACCTTTTCTCAGTAGCTGGACCAAGATCTAATATAAAGAGAAAGGCAGAATGTCCACTAGTGGAGGCTCCTCAGAGGAGGAAGGGGAGGACCGGGTCTTCCTCAAGGAATCTCTTAAAAATAGTGACATTTTTAGAGACAACTATACTATATATATTCCTGCCACCAAATAATTGATTAAAACACATTGTTTTGCAATGAAGGTTTACAGTAGCCTCAACAGCATTCTGTAGCTGTAACAAAGTCGAGAAGCAGGTGCAGGTGAAATGCTTAATAAAACAACAAACATGGAACGAGACAACATAACAGAAGCATCTTTGCATAAACACAGGATCAATACTGACTGGGGAAGGACCCTAAGGTAGTCCCAGACATAGGGGAGGTAATGGGGTCCAGGTGTGCCTCATGATGACGTACAGGTGCGTGTAATGATTGATGCCAGATGTGCGTAATGATGGATCCCAGGACCGGTGGTTAGTATACCGACGACGTCAAACGCTATAGCGGAGGAGACAACAGTGGGGTTGCACTGCAGTGGCAGTCTGCCTGCTCCCTTTGACGGCGGATGGCGCGCCTGAGTCTCACATGAGCATCGCTCCACACTTCTTTTGCGTGCCTGAACCATTCATCAACCGCAGGAGCTTCTGTCTGACCCGGAGTCCATGGATCCAGGGCTAGCTGAAAATCCAGAACACACTGTGTTACGCACGCCTCTGAGAAGAGGGAACGCAACTCCCTGCTACAACTCAACTCTCTGAAGTGCAAGAGGTATGGACTGTAGGTGCGAGTAAGGATAACACAAAAGCAGAATTTACCGTTTACTAGGATTTATTTTCTTACACGGTAATATGGGGAAAAGGGGCTGGACGGAACCAAAGCAAAGAAAGTAAATATCAAAGTTCCCCCTCCCCTATCTAACCTGCCTACCCACTTAACTTACCTAACTTAGCACCGCCTGGTGCCCTAACCAAAATACAGGGGGTGGTCCGCCCAGGTCTTACCTAGTGTGCCTAGACAGTAAATATACTACGGGTATATGTATGCCCGCGGGCCTCTTGCCTAAGCACTCCCAAAGTGCCTTCTCCTTCCCCCCTGGGAACAAATGAAACAGAGTAATTATTAACGATTTCACAAACACTCACAAACACAGGACATAGCAAAACTGCTACCAACAACAACAGTACATACCACACTTTCTGATACACAACCAACACTATATCACAATCTAATTTCTCTCTCTCTCTCTAAATCTCTACTCTTTCCTCTCTCTCTCCTCATCTCCTCTATCTCTTGGGGCAGAACACTGGCTTTTATCTTCAGGTGGCAATGGTGATTAGTCAGCTGCTTCTTGACGAGGGGGCGGGGTCAGCTCCAATCACCAATTAGTCTGGGGTCGACCAATCAGCTGGTTGGGGAGTACTTCAGGAAGCCATCTCCTGAAACACACACACTAAAATACAAAACAAAACACAGAAACTGGGGAACGTAACACACTGGACGGGGGTTAACCCAGGGAAGGAGTGGCGTAGCGATTTCTGGGTGTACTCTGCCTATGACAGTGACTCCTCAGGAACTTTCCCAGCTCCTGGTTCATCCTCTCCACTTGCCCGTTGGAGAGGATGTTGGGCTGAAGGGCAACCACAGGACTCTCATCTGACGTGGAACCACAAGGGATGGGGAAGCAGGTCTTCCGGCATTCAGGTGACCAGTCTGTGATTCTCATCCTCGACCATGAGATGGTGGGGTTATAGCTCTGGAACTGGTGCCCTTCTTGACCACAATACAGACAGAGCCCCAGCTGTCTACGTCTGTGTCGCTCCGCCACAGGGAGGCCGTGAGACCCCTACCTCCACGAGTTCAGGCTCTGATCCAGAGTGTTCCCTGAGGGAGGGAGAGAAACGATGAGTGTACCGACGCTCCCGTAGTTGGTTATCCACATCGCAATGAGTCCATCCATCCATCCAAAGAGAGGTTGTCGTCTCGACAGGCCAATTCCGTCTGGATCTCATCGCACAGACCTCTTCGGAATAGCGTACGAAGGGCCGGCTCGTTCCATCCGCTGGATGCTGCTGCTGTCTGGAAGGTGAGCACGTACTCGGCAGCTGTATGGTCCCCCTGCCGTAATTGGAGTAAGCGTTCACCCCCCTCTCTGCCTCCCGGGGGATGATCGAAGATGCATTTGAAAACCATGAACCCCTCATAGCTCCTCCCCTCCTCTCTCCCAGATGGCTGTGGCCCATTCCAAAGCCCGCCCAGTCAGCAGAGAAATAACCATGGCAACCTTGGACCTCTCGGTGGTGGGGGCTCCCATCTGGTGCATAAATTAGAGGGAGCACTGAAGTAGAAAGCCACGGCATTTAGATGCGGCGCGGTCAAATTTATCCGGGAGGGACAAACAGGCATCGCTGACCTGAGCGGGTTGCTGAATGGGCTGTTGTGCTGGCTCGCTGGGTCGACTGGTTCTAGTTGACGGCAACTCCTCCTGGGTATGTTTGAGACGTTGCACACTGCGAAGAACCTGTTCCCAGAGCCGTCCCCAGTTGTGCCAGCTGTTCCTGGTGTTGACATAGAACGTATCCCTGCTCTTTGACCGTCTGGGAGATATTTTGTAAACAGAAATATTTACTACACAAGAAACATAAGAGGATAAAAAAACGAAAGAATAACAATTTAAAACTGAAAGACTAAAAAATCACCCGAAGGAAAAGCAAAGTTAAAAAGGTGTGTTTTGAGATCTCTTTTAAACATGTCCACAGTTTTGGCCCCCCTCAGGTTCTCTGGCAGGTGAATAGCCTGCCAGAGGCAAAGGGCATAGTCATTAAAAGCTGCCTCTCCATGTCTCTTGGTCCTAGGCTTTGGGATAGTTAAAAGGGATATTGAAAACCAATAGAAGAATCTTAAAATGAATTCTAAAACTCACAGGCAGCCAGTGCAGAGACTTTAAAACCGATGTAATGTCGGCTCTCCATCTGTTCTTGGTCAATACCCGTGCTGCAGCATTCTGTATGTTTTGCAGTAGACCAATGGCTTTCTTAGGTAGACCAGACAGGAGAGCGTTACAATAGTCAAGCCTGCTTGTAATACAAGCATTGATGAGTCTCTCTGTATCAGCCTGAGATAGGAACGGCCGCACCTTGGCAATGTTCCTCAGGTGGTAAAAAGCTATTTGGTCACATTCCTAACGTGTGATTAACATAACATATATCAACTTAACAATACCGGACCCAAAATTGAACCTTGTGGAATGCCACATGTGATATCTATTTTCATCATGTTAAACAGTGTCGAACGCAGCACTTACATCCAAGAGTACAAGGGCATAGAGCTATTTGGCATCTGTGTTGGCTCTGAGATAATTTACCACTTCAACTAAGGCTGTCTCTTTGCTGTGGTGGGCCCGAAAACCAGATCGGAATTTTTTCGAAAACACTGTTTGTACTTAAAAATTAATTTAGCTGTTTGAAAACCAATTTCTCCAGAATTTTGCTGAAGAATGGAAGGTTGGAGATTGGCTGAAAGTTGCTAAGAGCTGAAGAATCTAGATGACTTTTCTTCAGAAGGGGTTTCACCATAGCAGTTTTTAGTGCAGTGGGGAGAGTAGCTGTGAACAGGGAGTGATTAACAATAGCTTGCACTTCTTCAGATATGCAATTAAAACCTGTGTTGAAGAAGGTGGTGGGAATAGGACCGAGAAGGCAAGTAGAGGGCTTAAGTTTTATATCACTTTCCTGAGCACGTCTGTTTCAACCAGGGAAAATAACTCCATAGTGCCTTCTCATCAGGTCTTGCTTGACTGATACCCCGCCGAATGTTTTCTATCTTATCTCTGAAATGTGCCGCATAGTCATCACATTTAGACGTGGGGGAGAGTTCATATAGGTTTGCGGGGGTAGGATTTATCAGGCCATCAATGGTCGAGAAAGGCACTCTCAAATTATTCCGATTATTAGTGATCAAGTTAGAAAGACTATCCCGTCTGGAATTTCTAATTGCCTTGTCATATAACTCAGCAATGAGAAAATTTACAAGGAAGGTTTTACCAGTGATTGCTCTAACATTTTAAAGTGCCATATTCAATGAATGTGGGCCACTCTGCCCCTGGGCCATCTGCCTCGAGGTAACCAATGGAATAATAACAAAATGATTCATGTTTTAATCACGTTTTCTGACCGTCACCAATCAGAATGGAAGGATATGACAGTTTGTATAAACTCACTAGAATGCGGAGTAGGGGGAACATAAATTAGATTACTCACAGTAACCATTGTGCCATTTCTACGGGAGTTGATACAGTGCCTTCGAAAAGTATTCAGACCCCTGGACTTTTTCCACATTTTGTTACATTACAGCCTTAAAACCTCTTAAGTGTCCACCCTTTTTTTAAATGTTCACCTAAAAGGACCTACCCAAATCTAACTGCCTGTAGCTCAGGCTCTGAAGCAAGGATATGCATGTTCTTTGCAACATTTGAAAGGATACACTTTGAAATTTGTGGAAATGTGAAAGGAATGTAGGAGAATATAACACAATAGATCTGGTAAAAGATAATACAAAGAAAAAACCAACCATTGTTTTGTATTTTTTTTGTACCATCATCTTTGAAATGCCACAGAAAGGCCATAATATATTATTCCAGCCCAGGTGCAATTGAGATTTTGGCCACTGATTTTGGTCACAAGAAGGCATTGATGCTATGGACTGGCCTGCCCGTTCCCCAGACCTGAATCCAATTGAGCACATCTGGGACATCATGTCTCGCTCCATCCACCAACGCCACGTTGCACCACAGACTGTCCAGGAGTTGGCGGATGCTTTAGTCCAGGTCTGGGAGGAGATCCCTCAGGAGACCATCCGCCACCTCATCAGGAGCATGCCCAGGCGTTGTAGGGGGGTCATACAGGCACGTGGAGGCCACACACACTACTGAGTCTCGTTTTGACTTGTTTTAGGGACATTACATCAAAGTTGGATCAGCGTGTAGTGTGGTTTTCCACTTTAATTTTGAGTGTGACTCCAAATCCAGACCTCCATGTGTTGATAAATTTGATTTCCATTGATCCTTTTTGTGTGATTTTGTTGTCAGCACATTCAACTATGTAAAGAAAAAGTATTTAATAAGAATATTTCATTCATTCAGATCTAGGATGTGTTATTTTAGTGTTCCCTTTATTTTTTTGAGCAGTGTATTTTATCTATTTTATAATAAGGCTGTAATGTAACAAAATGTGCAAAAGTCAAGGGGTCTGAATACGTTTAGGAGACACTGTATGCTTTCAAGTCCTCTGTTGCTTATTCTGACAGGGAGGACAGGAGCACTACCAGACCCTGTTCGCCAGCCTCTAAAACAGTTTGAATCCTGGAACCCCTGCGGTTAGGTTGAATCCAGTCTCTTTTAAAAAGTTCTGGTTGCTCCCACAAAAAAAAATCTAAGTTGGCACAAACGGTGACATTCCTGTTGTAGCAAAGTTTCTTCATGTACTCGTTTAGGGCAACGAGTCGGATGAAACATTCTGAACCACCTTCGATTGCAAGGGAGTGGGCGAGCGATATTTATTATCTTCCTTGTGCTAGGGAGGGTGTTTAAAAAATGCTTTTAGTCCTCTCTCAGTTCCTCAGAGCGAAGGTAATTAAAACCTACGTGGGTGACCATGGTGTCAATATTGGATTAGTTGGCCAGAACCATGTGTAGGAAGGAGTTGATGTCATAGACACGGGCTCCTGGTTGACAGTGGACCTTGGTCGATCCACAGACCGTAGGCAGGCCAAAATCTCTCACCATTGAGCTGCCTACAATAGTGGTGGTTGTGATGGAATCCGATTGGGAAGGAAGAGGGGGAGCGGGGTGGGACTGCCTTGGAGAGCGGGGATGGAGGTGTCGAGCCAGGATAGCCTGACTCTTCGCAACAGCGGATGGCGTCGGAAACCCCAGGAAGGTGTAAGTTGGCCCAAGATCCTTCTGTCTTGAGTCAGCGACCTGCTCAACTGTGGTGGCCGTGGGGGAGGGTGCCACTGGGCGGCTCCCAGGATCCATGTTGACTCCCGGGGATGGTAGGTCCTTCTCAAGCGGGCCAAAGATTTTTGATAGCTGGATCCGATCTTCTCGGATAGATGAATGGTGGCCAGACTGCCTCCCCGAGAATACCCTTGAGAATGCACAGGGCAAAGTTATTTTTTGCGCTGCTGGGATGGTGTATATAAAACTAGGCTACACTGCATTACACACTGCAATAGACAGGTTATCCCATCATGGGCTCTGGACAAAAAATGTCATATCTGTGTCCGCAAACTAGGCCTATTGATGTCCTGTTCAGTTTGAGAGGGAGAGCTCGAAGATGAGGAGGACCGGCGGTAAGCTTGCTTAATGTATTATGTGGGTCGAATTGGATTCACAGGAGTGTATTTTTCCGTATAACAGCGAGAAGCTGAACACATGAGCGAGCGGCATGATTTTCCATGTTTGAAGCCGGCCTGTATAGGTCTATTTTACTTGGCAAGACGGCTGCGCACGGCTGCATCTCAATGTAGAAGGCTGTAGGCTGTTTCGGTTATTTGGATCTCCGTTCACCTTTTGTTTACTGCGTTTGTTTACTCTTAATGTAACTAGCCTAAATATACTGTAGATTGTCATGCCTTTATCGATCTGGTATTTTGTTTTCTACTTGGAACCGCTGTTTTGTTCTGTTCACGTTGGTTCGCATTTGCAGTTGTGGCAGTATTCTAAGCCAAACTGCAATTCGGTATTTTGGTTTGCATGCATGAATAACTAGGCTACTACTTTCAGCATTTAGCGAGCAGTATTTTGGTAAGACAGCTGTGTGTACGGCTGCATTCACATAGGCGGTTTTTAATAGCCTACAGTATATTCATTAACAAAATGGCCTACAGTGCCTTCAGAAAGTATTCACACCCCTTTACTTTTCCCACATGTTGTTGTGTTACAAAGTGGGCTTAAAATGGATTTAATTGTACATTTTTGAATACTATGTACACACGATATTCTGTAATGTCAAAGTGGAATAGAAATGATAACTTGTAAAAACATCAAAAATAAAACAAAGATATTTTGATTAGATAAGTATTCAACATTTTAAAATCACCTTTGGAAGTGATTACACCTGCAAGTCTTTCTGGGTAAGTCTCTAAGAGCTTTGCACACCTGGATTGTACAACATTTGCAATTTGTTTTGGTATTATTATTCAAGCTCTTGGTTGGTTGTTGATTATTGCAAGACAGCCATTTTCAAGTCTTGCAATAGATTTTCAAGAAAATTTCAGCCAAAACTGTACAAGGCCACTCACTAACATTCAATGACTTCTTGGTAAGCAACTCCAGTGTATATTTTGCCTTGTGTTTTAGGTTATTGTCCTGCTGAAAGGTGAATTTGTCTCCCATTGTCCCTTGGAAAGCAGATTGAACCAGGTTTTCCTCTAGGATTTTGCCTGTGCTTAGCACTATTCCATTTATCTTTTGACATAAACTCCCTAGTCCTTGCCGATAACAAGCGTACTCATAAAATGATGCAGCCACCACCATGATTGAGAATATAAATAGTGGTACTCAGTAATGTGTTGCATTGGATTTGCCCCCAAAATAATGCTCTGTATTCAGAACATAAAGTACATTTATTTGCCACATTTTTTTCAGTTTTACTTTAGTGCCTTATTGCAAACAGGATGCATGTTTTGGAATATTTTAATTATGTACAGGCTTCCTTTTCAATTTCTCAATTAGGTTAGTATTACATTGATGGAAGCAACAATCTATCCACAATATTAAAGCTGATCCACCTCCTGATTTAATTCATTTTTTTTTAATAATAAAAGAATTCTAACTGAGTTTAAAATTGCGGAGAAACTACAATGTTGTTGATCCACCCTCAGTTTTCTCCTATCACAGCCATTAAACTCTAACTGTTTTAAGGTCACCATGGCCTCATGGTGAAATCCCTGAGCGGTTTCCTTCCTCTCTGGCAACTGAGTTAGGAGGGACGCCTGTATCTTTGTAGTGACTGGGTGTATTGATACACCATTCAAAGTGAAAATATTAATTTCACCATGTCCATTGCAGTAACGTTGAATGGCTCTGGCTAGTATTACTAAGCCAGCTGGAATTTTTTATTTGAATGATGAAGCAGACCCGGCACCAGGATAAAGTGAATAAGGGGGCAGTTGAAATCGGTGAGGGGGCACATTTTTTTTGGGGGGGGGGGGGGGGTTTGCATTGGAATTATATTGAATTCTGCTTATGTAATCACACTATACCACAATAAACATAAAGTTACAATGCAGAGACTCCGTGATCATTGAGTGCTTTTGAAATCTGTAGCCAATCTCTGCTGCGCTGTAGCAGCACAGTGGACATTGCCCTACAGCTACAAAAAATTTTGGCCTACAATCAATACCCCATAATGTCAAAGTGGAATTATGTTTTTCTACATTTTTACAATTAATATAAAATGAAAAGCTGAAATATTTGAGTCAATAAGTATTCAACCCCTTTGTTATGGGAAGCCTAAATAAGTTCAGGAGTCAAAATGTGCTTAACAAGTCACATAATAAGCTGCATGGATTTACTATGTTTGCAATGATAGCGTTTAACCTGATTTTTGTTACTGGTTTCAAGTGCCTCCATATAAGGGCACCTATTGGTAGATGGGTAAAAAATAATAATAAAATAATAAAAAATAATAAAAAATAAATCATTAAGCAGACATTGAATATCCCTTTGGACATGAAGTCCCTGCCAATGTTTTGAGTATACAAAACATTAAGAACACCTGCTCTTTCCATGACATAAACTGACCAAGTGAATCCAGGTGAAAGCTATCATCACTTATTGATGTCACTTGTTAAATCCACTTCAATCAATGTAGATGAAGTTGGAGGAGCCCGGATATAGAAGGATTTTTATGCTTACCGAGTGGCGGAGCGGTCAAAGGCACTGCATCGCAGCGCTATAGGCATCACTACAGATCTGGGTTTGATCCCGGTCTGTGTCGCAGCCGGCCGCGCCAGGGAGACCCATGAGGCGGCGCACAATTGTCCCAACACTGTCCGTCCGGGTTATGGAAGGGTCTGGCCGGCCAGGATGTCCTTGTCCCATTTCTCTCTAGCTACTCCTATGGCAGACCGGGTGCATGCATGCTGACATGGTTGGTGCGGCTGCCTTCCGGGGTAAGTGTCATGAAGCAGTGCGGCATGGTAGGGTCATGTTTTGGAGGACGCATGGCTCTCGACCTTCCCCTCTTCAGAGTCCCTACAGGAGTTGCAGCAATGAGACAAGACTGTAATACCAATTGGACATCATGAAAAAGGTGTAAAGAAATTTGAGTCTGTGTATGTGTGCCGTTCAGAGGGAAGACAAAAGACTTAAGTGCCTTCGAATTTAAGTTCCTTTGAAAGTTGATGGTGTGTTTGTTACTGACAAAAAGCACATGGCTGAGCTCTTTATTCACCACTTCATTAAGTCAGGATACCAACATTGCCCACCCCTTCAAATGCAACTATCCCCGATGCTTCTCCCTCTTTTTCCCCTGCCCCGCTACAAAGTTTCTCCCTGCAGGCAGTCACTGAGTCCGAGGTGCTAGAGGTGCTCCTGAAACTTGTGTAACAGTATAGCTTCCGTCCCTCTCCTCGCCCCTACCTGGGCTCAAACCAGGGACCCTCTGCACACATCAACAACTGACACCCACGAAGCATCGGTACCCATCGCTCCACAAAAGCCACGGCCCTTGCAGAGCAAGGGGAACAACTACTTCAAGAAGTTGAATCGCTATTAGCGCACACCACCACTAACTAGCTAGCCATTTCACATCGATTACACTTGACCCCTAAAAAACATCTGGGTCAGATGGTTTAGACCCTTTCTTCTTTAAGGTTGCTGCCCCTATCATCGCCAAGCCGTTCTTTTTCTATTTCTATTTTGACCTGTTTATCAAAAGTGTTGGAAAATCTTGTCAATAATCAACTGAATGGCTTTCTTGATGTCTATAGTATTCTCTCTGGTATGCAATCTGGTTTCCGCTCAGGTTATGTATGTGACACTGCAACCTTAAAGGTCCTCAATGATGTCACCATTTCACTTGATTCTAAGCAATGTTGTGCTGCTATTTTTATTGACCTGGCCAAAGCTTTTGATACGGTAGACTATTCCATTCTTGTGGGCCGGCTAAGGAACATTGGTGTCTCTGAGGGGTCTTTGGCCTGGTTTGCTAACTACCTCTCTCAAAGAGTGCAGTGTATAAAGTCAGAAAATCTGCTGTCTCAGCCACTGCCTGTCACCAAGGGAGTACCCCAAGGCTCAATCCTAGGCCCAATCCTAGGCCCCACTCTCTTCTCAATTTACATCAACAACATAGCTCAGGCAGTAGGAAGCTCTCTCATCCACTTATATGCAGATAATACAGTGTTATACTCAGCTGGCCCCTCCACGGATTTTGTGTTAAACTCTCTACAACTAAGCTTTCTTAGTGTCCAACAAGCTTTCTCTACCTTTAACCTTTTTCTGAACACCTCCAAAACAAAGGTTATGTGGTTTGGTAAGAAGAATGCCCCTCTCCCCACCACTGTGATTACTACCACTGAAGGTTTAGAGCTTGAGGTAGTCACCTCATACAAGTACATGGGAGCATGGCTAGACAGTACATTGTCCTTCTCTCAGCACATATCAAAGCTGCAGGCTAAAGTTAAATCTAGACTTGGTTTCCTCTATCGTAATCGCTCCTCTTTCACCCCAGCTGCCAAACTAACCCTGATTCAGATGACCATCCTACCCATGCTAGATTACGGAGACATAATTTATAGATCAGCAGGTAAGGGTGCTCTCGAGCGGCTAGATGTTCTTTACCATTCAACCATCAGATTTGCCACCAATGCTCCTTATAGGACACATCACTGCACTCTATACGCCTCTGTCAACCAGTCATCTCTGTATACCTGTCACAATACCCACTTGTTGATGCTTAATTATAAAACCCTCTTAGGCCTCACTCCCCCCTATCTGAGATATCTACTGCAGCCCTCATCCTCCACATACAACACCCGTTCTGCCAGTCACATTCTGTTGATGTTCCGCAAAGCACACACATCCCTGGGTCGCTCGTCTTTTCAGTTCGCTGCAGCTAGCGACTGGAACGAGCTGCAACAAACACTCAAACTGGACAGTTTTATCTCAATCTCTTCATTCAAAGACTCAATCATGGACAATCTTACTGACAGTTGTGGCTGCTTTGTGTGATGCATTGTTGTCTCTACCTTCTTGCCCTTTGTGCTGTTGTCTGTGTTCAATAATGTTTGTACCATGTTTTGTGCTGCTACCATGTTGTGTTGCTACCGTGTTGTTATCATGTTGTGTTGCTAGCATGCTGTTTTGTCATGTGTTGCTGCCATGCTATGTTGTTGTCCTAGGTCTCTCTTCATGTAGTGTTGTGTTGTCTCTCTTGTCGTGATGTGTGTTTTGTCCTATATTTATATGTTTTTTTATTATTGTTTTTTAAATTAAATCCCAGCCGGAGGTCTTTTGCCTTTTGGTAGGATGTCATTGTAAATAAGAATTTATTCTTAACTGACTTGCCTAGTTAAATAAAGGTTAAATAAAATAAACACAATTTTGAACGGGGTATGGTAGTGAGTCCCAGGCGCACTGGTTTGTGTCAAGAACTGCAATGCTGCTGGGTTTTTCATGCTCAACAGTTTCCCGTATGTTTCAAGAATAGCCCACCACCCAAAGAACACCCAGCCAACTTGACACATTTGTGGGAAGCATTGGAGTGAACATGGACCAGCTTCTCTGTGGAACGCTCTCGACACCTTGTAGAGGGAGTGTAACTAAATAATAGGAAGGTGTTCCTAATGTTTGGTGTACTCACTGTATAAGCGACTATTTAACAGTTGTGCACTCATTCTCAGAGAGTCCATTTTTGTTTGTTTGGGGGATGTCTGTAGCTGTTTCACGTTTGTCACGCCCTGACCATAGATTGCTTTGTATGTTTCTATGTTTTGTTTGGTCAGGGTGTGATGTGGGTGGGCATTCTATGTTGTATGTCTAGGTTGTCTGTTTCTATGTGTTTGGCCTAGTATGGTTCTCAATCAGAGGCAGGTGTCAGTCGTTTGTCTCTGATTGGGAGCCATATTTAGGTAGCCTGTTTTTCATTGTGTTTTGTGTTTGCTGTTTCACCGTACAGGAGTGTTCGTTTTGTCGTTTTATTGTTTTTGTTCAGTGTTCAGTTTCTTATTAAAACAATATGGACACTTACCACGCTGCGCATTGGTCCTCATCTTCTTCCTCCCACGACAAGCGTTACAACGTTGCCCTCGGCCTTTGCTGCAAGAGGGCGGAGTTAGCCATTTGAGAGAGTGGTGAATGTGCTGCTAATGAAGCAAATCCGGGAGGCAAATCCGGGGGACACAGGCGAACATAACGAACACACCTGTCACACCCTGGCCTTAGTTATCTTTGTTTCCTTTATTATGTTTGTTAGGTCAGGGTGTGACATGGGGAAGGGTTGTGTTTGGGTGGTTATATGGTTAAGGGGTTGTTGGGTTTTGTGTTTGTGGTTTTGTGTTGAGTGAGTATGTCTAGGTATGTCTATGGTTTAGTGAGGGTTTCTAGGTATGTCTATGGTTGCCTGAGTGGTTTCTCAATCAGAGACAGGTGTCTTTCATTTGTCTCTGATTGGGAGCCATATTTTAGGCGGCCATAGGCATCATGTGTTTGTTGGGTCATTGATTTAGTCATTGTCTTAGTCTGTGTCTAGGTCTGTTTCAGGTTTGCATGTTTTGCATTTAGTCGGTTTTGGTTTCACGTTCTTCGATTTGTTGTTTTGCTTCGTTAGTTCATCTCCTAAATAAAGAGAAGATGCATTATTTACACGCTGCGCCTTGGTCCTATCTCTCTCCCATGGACGATCGTGACAGAATGACCCAACCAATTTGGACCAAGCAGCGTGAAAGGAGGGAACCAGAGCCCGTTGTGCAGATACTGGAGGTGAGCAATGGGAAGGATACAGAGACTGTTAAGGAGTTAATGAGGAGTTTGGAGGAGAGTGAAAAGAGGGACCTGCTGTGTTGGTGCGTGAGGCACGACATCCACCCGACAGAGCGTGTGCGGGAGGTGATGTTACCTGAGTCAGTTCTCCATGCTCGTCCTGAGTTGCGTGCTAACCGTCTGGGAATGACAGTCCCACGAACCAGGCCTCCTGTGTGCATTCCTAGTCCTACACCTCCTGTAACACCTTTCCGCCCCAGCCCAGTACCACCAGTTCCGGCACCACGCCCCAGGATTCCAGGGTGTCTCCAGAGCCCTGTTCGCATTGTTGCTTCTCCCCGCACTCGCCCTGAGGTGCGTGTCCTCATCCCGGTACCACCTGTGCCGGTACCACGCACTAGGCCTATAGTGCGCTTTGAGAGCCCAGTGTGTCCTGTTGCTGCTCCCCGCACTAGCCCTGAGAGGTGTGGCCCCAGCCCGGTACCACCAGTTCCGGCACCACGCACTAGGCCTAATGTGCGTATCCAGGGTCCAGTATGCCCTGTTCCTTCTCCCCGCACTAGCCTTCAGGTGCGTGTCCCTAGCCCGGTACCACCAGTTCCGGCACCACGCACCAGGCCTATAGTGCGTCTCAGCCGGCCAGAGCTGCCAGTCTGCCCCGAGTCGTCAGAGCTGCCAGTCTGCCCCGAGTCGTCAGAGCTGCCAGTCTGCCCCGAGCCGTCAGAGCTGCCAGTCTGCCCCGAGCTGCCAGTCTGCCCCGAGCCGTCAGAGCTGCCAGTCTGCCCCGAGCTGCCAGTCTGCCCCGAGCCGTCAGAGCTGCCAGTCTGCCCCGAGCTGCCAGTCTGCCCCGAGCCGTCAGAGCTGCCAGTCTGCCCCGAGCTGCCAGTCTGCCCCGAGCCGTCAGAGCTGCCAGTCTGCCCCGAGCTGCCAGTCTGCCCCGAGCCGTCAGAGCTGCCAGTCTGCCCCGAGCCGTCAGAGCTGCCAGTCTGCCCCGAGCCGTCAGAGCTGCCAGTCTGCCCCGAGCCGTCAGAGCTGCCAGTCTGCCCCGAGAAGTCAGAGCTGCCAGTCTGCCCCGAGCCGTCAGAGCTGCCAGTCTGCCCCGAGCCGTCAGAGCTGCCAGTCTGCCCCGAGCCGTCAGAGCTGCCAGTCTGCCCAGCGCCATCTGAGCCATCCGTCTGCCACGAGCCAGAGTCGCCCGCCAGCCATGATCAGCCAGAGTCGCCCGCCAGCCATGATCAGCCAGAGTCGCCCGCCAGCCATGATCAGCCAGAGTCGCCCGCCAGCCATGATCAGCCAGAGTCGCCCGCCTGCCATGATCAGCCAGAGTGGTCCGCTAGCCAGGATCAGCTGAATCCGCCATTCAGCCAGGATCTACCAGAGACACCGAAGCGGAGATCGACTATGGTGGAGTGGGGGCCACGTCCTGCACCCGAGCCGCCGCCATATTAAGGCCTACCCCGGATCCTCCCCTAGACTTTGTGTTGGTGCGCCCGGTGTTCGCACCTTAAGGGGGGGGTTATGTCACACCCTGGCCTTAGTTATCTTTGTTTCCTTTATTATGTTTGTTAGGTCAGGGTGTGACATGGGGAAGGGTTGTGTTTGGGTGGTTATATGGTTAAGGGGTTGTTGGGTTTTGTGTTTGTGGTTTTGTGTTGAGTGAGTATGTCTAGGTATGTCTATGGTTTAGTGAGGGTTTCTAGGTATGTCTATGGTTGCCTGAGTGGTTTCTCAATCAGAGACAGGTGTCTTTCATTTGTCTCTGATTGGGAGCCATATTTTAGGCGGCCATAGGCATCATGTGTTTGTTGGGTCATTGATTTAGTCATTGTCTTAGTCTGTGTCTAGGTCTGTTTCAGGTTTGCATGTTTTGCATTTAGTCGGTTTTGGTTTCACGTTCTTCGATTTGTTGTTTTGCTTCGTTAGTTCATCTCCTAAATAAAGAGAAGATGCATTATTTACACGCTGCGCCTTGGTCCTATCTCTCTCCCATGGACGATCGTGACAACACCACTGTTTATGATTCCACTCGTTCACAAAAAGGCAGGCGCGATTAGAACTCAATCAGATCAAGAATATAAGCGTTCTGAGCTTTGATCAACGCTGGGATCAATACTTAGATGTTGACCTGTAATGCAAAATCAGTTTTGTAGCAAAATGAGAATTATTAATTATTATTATTATTATTAATTAAATATTAAAACCACCAAACCTCAAAGTTACTTACCTTCATACATTTTGAGGAATAAACTTGACTAAATAAATCGTTGGAATATTCAACTTCAGTCTCGTAACCTCATATTCAGGATAATCGGTACACTGTTACATGGACTGAAAGTAAGATTTACCATGGTTGCTATTTTCAAGGGTAACCTATCCCTACCAGTGCACAGTGTTAGTTAGGTTAAGTTTACATACAATGATTTTCCAATGCCTTATTATTATTACAAACAAAACATGAAGGTATGGGCACCATACTCAAGAGACACTGCTGGAGTAGGAAGGGAAAATGACTGTTTCCATTCAAAGAGTAGCCGTCCATTATTTTCCAGAAGCCAAACGGAGAAGAAGGCCCAAGAGAACATGGAAGAGAACAATGGAGGCTGAGCTCCAACATTATCAGCAACAAAAGCTGTGTCACAATGGAGAAGATGTCCAAAGGCCTTCAGAAGTGGAGAGCCTTTGTTGCTGCCCTATGCGAGAGCTGGCAGTATGGGGATAAGTGAGTGAGTAGGTTATTACATAACTATCTACGTATCATAGTATTGTGAGATGACAATGAGTGATGACAACCACACAGTCAGGTCACCTTATCTTAGACTGTGAGTTTTCCCCATTTTTGCACCTAGAAATTAGTGATATACATCTTAAACTCATGGAATCTTGAAGAATATAACTTATAAATGCCTCATAAGCTTGTAGTTCAACTGTCGTACCCCATCAGAACCCAAAATATACGCTTGTTTTACTCCAACGTTTGTAAACAATGCAAATGTAAACAACCCACTCCATAGCCCAAAAGATGGTTAAAACTATGATTTTGATAGTGGTTCCATTTCTCCAGACCCATCCCTCCATTTTGTTTAAACGAAGGACTCTCGCTTTAAGTCATACTGTACATAATCCTAGTATTCCCTCTCTCACTGTCCTTGGTAGGTCTGTTCTTTACTCTAAGATCACCAGCTTTGTCAGCGAAGTAGGGAGGCATGTTCTGCCGTTGTGTGACCATATGGGTGCTATTAGAGAGTGAACACACGGGGCCGCTACATTAAACAAAGCCCAACAGTGTCCTTTGTCACGGGTGCTTACAGGCCTGGTGCAGAAGGCCTTCCTTGGCAGAGAGCTCCATCAGGGAGGTTGAGCCCAGATGGGGAGCAGTGGAGTGGAGTCAGAGGGCAAGCTGGCAGAGGCCCTTACCCATGCAAAATACACACACACACACACAAAAAAGTGCACGCACACACACTGCAGGAAAACATTAACCCACACACAGGCATGCTCATGCATGCACACATGTACGTCACACACACACACACAAACATATGCATGCACGCTTATATGCAGGATTGGGTAGGTTACTTTCTAAATGTAATCCGTTACAGTCGCTAGTTACCTGTCCAAAATTGTAATCGGTAACGTAACTTTTGGATTAATCAAACTCAGTAATGTAATCTGATTACATTCAGTTACTTTTAGATGACTTTCCCCTTAAGAGGGATTAGAAGTAGACACACATGTATGTTACCAATTGAACAATATCAATTGCAGGATAAATCAATGGTAAAGTTTACATTGCTGACCATAATAAGGATGTAAAATGTTACTTTATGGGTTTGTTATGTGGCCTTCTTCTAACCTATCGCTTTCTACTACGTATAATACTATGATTAAGTTATGTCTTTACATAAATAACCAAAGTCTATCAGAATTCCAGTCATTCCAATAAATCTTATACCCCTTATTCTTCAAAAATAGGACTTGAAAATCAAATCAAATTTTATTTGTCATATACACATGTTTAACAGATGTTGTTGAGGGTGTAGCGAAATGCTTGTGTTTCTAGCTCCAACAGTGCAGTAATATCTAACAAGTGATATCTAACAATACACACAATCTAATGGAATGGAATTAAGAATATATAAATATTTGGATGAGCAATGTCAGAGCGGCATAGACTAAGATACAGTAGAATAGGATAGAATACAGTATATACATATGAGATGAGTAATACAAAATATGTAAACATTATTAAAGTACCTTCCATGGGATGGTTGAGCTAATGTAGGCTAATGCGATTAGCACGAGGTTGTAAGTATCAAGAACATTTCCCAGGACATAGACATATCTGATATTGTCAGAAAGCTTAGATTCTTGTTAATCTAACTGCACTGTCCAATTTACAGTAGCTATTACAGTGAAAGAATACCATGCTATTGTTTGAGGAGAGTGCACAATTTTCAACATGAAAAGTTATTAATAAACAAATTAGGCACATTTGGGCAGTCTTGATACAAAATTTTGAACAGAAATGCAATGGTTCATTGGATCAGTTTAAACTCTGCACATACACTGATGCCGTCTAGTGGCCAATATCTAAATTGCACCTAGGCTGGAATTATACATTATGGCCTTTCTCTTGCATTTCAAAGATGTTGGTACAAGAAAAACTAAAGAACAGTTGTTTTTTTCTTTGTATTATCTTTTACCAGATCTATTGTGTTATATTCTACTACGTTCCATTCACATTTCCATAAACTTCAAGGTGTTTCCTTTGAAATGGTACCAATAATATGTATATCCTTGCTTCAGGGCCTGGGTAGGTCATTATATATATATATATATACACAGTTGAAGTCGGGAAGTTTACATACACCTTAGCCAAATACATTTAGACTCAGTTTTTCACAATTCCTGACATTTAATCGAAGAAAAAAATCCCTGTTTTGGGTCAGTTAGGATCACCACTTTATTTTAAGATTGTGAAATGTCAGAATAATAATAGAGAGAATGATTTATTTCAGCTTTTATTTCTTTCATCACATTCCCAGTGGGTCAGAAGTTTACATACACTCAATTAGTATTTGGTAGCATTGCCTTTAAATTGTTTAACTTGGGTCAAACGTTTCGGGTAGCCTTCCACAAGCTTCCCACAATAAGTTGGGTGAATTTTGGCTCATTCCTCCTGACAGAGCTGGTGTAACGGAGTCAGGTTTGTAGGCCTCCTTGCTCGCACCTGCTTTTTCAGTTCTGCCCATACATTTTCTATAGGATTGAGGTCAGGGCTTTGTGATGGCCACTCCAATACCTTGACTTTGTTGTCCTTAAGCCATTTTGCCACAACTTTGGAAGTATGCTTGGGGTCATTGTCCATTTGGAAGACTCATTGCGACCAAGCTTTAACTTCCTGACTGATGTCTTGAGATGTTGCTTCAATATATCCACATAATTTTCCTCCCTCATGATGCCATCTATTTTGTGAGGTGCACCAGTTCCTCCTGCAGCAAAGCATCCCCACAACATGATGCTGCCACCCCCGTGCATCACGGTTGGGATGGTGTTCTTCGGCTTGCAAGCCTCTCCCCCTTTTTCCTCCAAACATAGCGATGGTCATTATGACCAAACAGTTCTATTTTTGTTTCATCAGACCAGAGGACATTTCTCCAAAAAGTACGATCTTTGTCCCCATGTGCACTTGCAAACCGTAGTCTGGCTTTTTATGGCGGATTTGGAGCAGTGGCTTCTTCCTTGCTGAGCGGCCTTTCAGGTTATGTACACCTCCAAGTGTATATAAACTTCCGACTTCAACTGTATATATATTCTGTATATATATTTACAGTAGTACCAGTCAAACGTTTGGACACACCTACTCCTTTTTCTATATTTTTTTTACTATTCTCTACATTGTAGAATAATAGTGAAGACATCACAACTATGAAATAACACATATGGAATCATGTAGTAACCAAAAAAGTGTTAAACAAATCAAAATATATTTTAGATTTTATATTCTTCAAAGTAGCCACCCTTTCCCTTGATGACAGCTATTCACACTCTTGGCATTCTCTCAATTTATATGTCCAAAAATGGATGTTGCAACTACATATTGCCCTTTTAAGTCTATTACGCTCTCCGAAGCCGATGTGAGTAAGACCTTCAAACAGGTCAACATTCACAAGGCCACAGGGCCAGATGGATTACCAGGACGTGTACCCCGAGCATACGCTGACCAACTGGCAAGTGTCTTCACTGTCATTTTCAACCTCTCCCTGTCTGAGTCTGTAACACCAACATGTTTCAAGCAGACAACCATAGTCCCTGTGCCCAAGACAACTAAGGTAACCTGCCTAAATGACTACTGACACATAGCACTCATATCTGTAGCCATGACATGCTTTGAAAGGCTTGTTATGCCTCACATCAACACCATTTTCCCAGAAACCCTAGACCCACTCTAATTTGCATACCGCACCAACAGATCCACAGATGATGCAATCTCTATTGAACTCCACACTGCCCTTTCACACATGGAGAAAAGGAACACCTATGTGAGAATGCTATGCATTGACTACAGCTCAGCGTTCAACACCATAGTGCCCTAAAAGCTCATTACTAAGCTAAGGACCATGGGACTAAACACCTCCCTCTGCAACTGGATCCTGGACCACCCCCAGGTGGTAAGGGTAGGCAACAACACATCTGCCACGCTGATCCTCAACTCGGGGGTCCCTCAGGGGTGCGTGCTCAGCCCCCTCCTGTACTCCCTGTTCACTAATGACTGCACAGCTAGGCTGTGCTGATGACACAACAGTGGTAGGCCTGATCACCGACAATGATGAGACAGCATATTGGGAGGAGGTCAGAGACCTGACTGTGTGGTGCCAGGACAACAACCTCTCCCTCAATGTGATCAAGACAAATTAGATGATTGTGGACTACAGGAAAAGGAGGACCGAGCACACCCCCATTCTCATCGATGGGGCTGTAGTGGAGCAGGTTGAGAGATTCAAGATCCTTCGCGTCCACATCACCAACAAACTAACATGGTCCAAGCACACCAAGACAGTCATGAAG
Source organism: Salvelinus fontinalis (assembly GCF_029448725.1). NCBI lineage: Eukaryota > Metazoa > Chordata > Actinopteri > Salmoniformes > Salmonidae > Salvelinus > Salvelinus fontinalis. The sequence goes on along the minus strand of NC_074678.1, from coordinate 49,606,229 downwards.
AGGGCATGGCAAAACCTATTCCCCCTCAGGAGACTGAAAAGAATTGTCATGGTTCCTCAGATCCTCAAAAGTTTCTACAGCTGCACCATCGAGAGCATCCTGATGGGTTGCATCACTGCCTGGTATGGCAACTGCTCGCCCTCCGACCGCAAAGCACTACAAAGGTTAGTGTGTAAGGCCCAGTACATCACGAGGGCCAAGCTTCCTGCTTCAGGACCTCTATACCAGGCGGTGTCAGAGGAAGGCCCTAAAAATTGTCAATGACTCCAGCCACCCTAGTGATAGACTGTTCTCTCTGCTACCGCACGGCAAGCGGTACCAGAGCGTCAAGTCTAGGTCCAAGAGTCTCCTAAATAGCTTCTACCCCCAAGCCGTTAGACTACTGAACAGCTAATCAAATGGCTACCCAGACTGTTTGCATTGTCCCCCTCTCTAATATCTCTACCTGCATGTAAATATTACTTAAATTACCTTGACACCGGTGCCCCCGCACATTGACATTGACTCTGTACCGGTACACCTTGTATATAGCCCCGCCATTGTTATCTCTTACTTCTGTTTGTGGTATTTTCTTAAAACTGCCAACAAGGTTAAGGGCTTGTAAGTAAGCATTTCACTATTCGGCGCATGTGATAAATATAATTTGATTTGATTTGAAAACTGTGCAAGTTTGAGCATGTGTCCATTAGGTCTATGGATATTTTTTTTATCAGAATGAATTAGATTGAGCAATAAAATCCCCCCCATAGGATGGGATCTGCACTATGCAGCTGTTGCAAGAGCGCATTTTTCACTGGCTGTCCACTGGTTTCAAAATCAGTGATTGATCGGCAGCTAAAACTTCTTGAATTCAACCATTATGGGGTTCAAATAAACATTTAGATTTGCAAACAGTCATCCACAACAACCACAATCCGTAAGGCGCAAATAGCTAAATGAGAGAGCAGCAGTGTGATTCACATCAATGCGCTATGTAAATATCAATAATAAGCGAAAACCGTATCGCCGTAGACTACACCACTGCTCTCATCCTTACCTCCAAGCGTTTAGTCAAGTTGGATAATCTTTGGATGCCGACAGCAGTCTCACCATTGGAAGACACCGCTTGGACTGTAGCCCACAAAGCCTATTCCTGCTCTTTTCCCGCGATCCATCAAACACATTTGGTGTGTCATCATTGTGGTCTCTGATTTGTGGTCAGACTCGCTCAGGTGGAACAAACTTAAACTTATGCCTTTTTTCAATGCTGATTCAAATGTCATTGAGAAAACAGACAAGTGTTTGATTTTTTTTGTTAGCAAACATTCTTTCTGAATTTAAAAGTAATCCTCGAAGTAATCATCTACGTTTTCGAAAGAATCTGTAATCTGATCACAATATTTTGGCTGCTAACGTAATGGATTACAGTTACCGTTTTGTTGTAATCTATTACTACCCAACCATGCTTATATGGGGACCCACAACCTCACATATTCAGACGCTATAGGGTAGAGAGGACAGAGCATGACAGTGGGAGGTGAAAGACGACAGTGGGTGAGTGAAAAAAGGAGAAAGAGTCAAAGAAAAAGAATCATATGCAAAGACTCAACCAGAAAGAGAGAGAAATGAAATATAACATATGTGAGCAGACATAACACAGTATCTTGGAGTGAGCTGTACTCCTACACCTGGACGCGAGCCCATGATGCCAAATGCAGAGGAGAGCCACACACACACACACACACACACACACACACACACACACACACACACACACACACACACACACACACACACACACACACACACACACACACACACACACACACACACACACACACACACACACACACACACACACACACACACACACAGAGACAGACACACAGAGACAGACACACAGACACAGACACAGACACACACACACAGCGAGAGAGAGACAGAGACACAGGCAAACATCTCTGTGACTACATATGGCCATGCAGCCCAAACAGCTGCTGCGCTGCTGCTGTCACCCTCGCTTCGTCTTTAGTTCATACAGTACAAATCAGTGGCATTATGGCCTGCTCAGAGACAAGGAGAACTGCCAATGATAACAATTGACATTACAACCAATTAAAAGCCATTGGAAATAATCAAACCACTCATTTGACAATTTTGTGTTGTTTTGATTGATTAGACATTCTGCTTAGCTTTGACAAGAGTGCATTAAGTTTTGGATGACATTGTAACATTTTGTATAGGGTTTTGTAATAAACTAAGTATGTACAGTACCAGTCAAAAGTTTGGACACACCTACTCATTCAAGGGTTTTTCTTTATTTTTACTATTTTCTACATTGTAGAATAATAGTGAAGACATCAAAACTATGAAATAACACATATGGAATCATGTAGTAACCAAAAAAGTGTTAAACAAATCACAATAACTTTTGTATTTGAGATTGTTCAAAGTAGCCACCCTTTGCCTTGATGTCAGCTTTGCACTCTTGGCATTCTCTCAACCAGCCTCATAAGGTAGTCACAAGGAATGAATTTCAATTAACAGGTGCGCCTTTTTAAAAGTTCATTTGTGGAATTTCTTTCCTTCTAAATGCATTCGAGCCAATCAGTTGTATTGTGACAAGGTAGGGGTGGTATACAGCAGATAGCTATATTTGGTAAAAGACCAAGTATGGCAAGAACAGCTCAAATAAGCAAGTCCATCATTACTTTAAGACATGAAGTTCAGTCAATGCAGAACATTTCAAGAACTTTGAAAGTTTCTTCAAGTGCAGTTGCAAAAACCATCAAGTGCTATGAACTTATCTTCTGCAGCAGAGTTATCTGCACCTCAGATTGCAGCCCAAATAAATGCTTCACAGAGTTTAAGTAACAGACACATCTCAACATCAACTGTTCAGATGAGTCTGCGTGAATTAGGCCTTCATGGTCGAATTACTGCAAAGAAACCACTACTAAAGGACACCAAAATAAGAAGAGACTTGCTTGGGCCAAGAAACACGAGCAACGGACATTAGACCGGTGAAAATCTATCCTTTGATCTGATGAGTCCAAATTTGAGAATTTTGGTTCCAACCGCCATGTCTTTGTGAAACACTAGGTGAATGGATGATCTCCGCGTGTGATGGTGTGGGGGTGCTTTGCTGGTGACACTGTCAGTGATTTATTTAGAATTCAAGGCACACTTAACTAGAATGGCTACCACAGCATTCTGCAGCAATACGCCATCCCATCTGGTTTGCGCTTAGTGGGACTATCATTTGTTTTTCAACAGGACAATGACTCAAAACACACCTCCAGGCTGTGTAAGGGCTATTTGACCAATAAGGAGAGTGATGGAGTGCTGCATCAGATGACCTGGCCTCCACAATCACCCAACCTCAACCCAATTGAGATTTGGGATGAGTTGGACTGCAGAGTGAAGGAAAATCAGCCAACAAGTACTCAGCACTTGACTGTTGGAAAAGCATTCCAGGTCAAGCTGGTTGAGAGAATGTGCAAAGCTGTCATCAAGGCAAAGGGTGGCTACTTTGAAGAATCTCAAACATAAAATATATTTTGATCGTTTAATCCTTTTTTGGTTACTACATTATTTCATTGTTTTAATGTCTTCACTATTATTCTACAATGTAGTAAAATAGTAAAAATAAGGAAAAACCCTTGAATGAGTAGGTGGTCCAAACTTTTGACTGGTACTGTATGTCATGTCTTGATTCATATGCTCAGGATATACAGTAACTGAGCATTATAGCTGTTTCGATATAGCCTATGCATAGTTAACCGTATTCTGTTTGCTAATGTCTACTTTCTGGTTGCTGCCATGTGCAGTTATGTATCTCCCACACTTCCTGCCCTGTGCATTCCACCCGATACTGAACCACAAAACCCAAAAGCCAGGGAATGACTAATTAAGGATGTGTTTCATTTGGAATGCAACTAGGATAACCGAGGGGGTGCAGTGAGCAAATTAGTGCCTTCTTTTAATCATCTCTGTACTCGTATTAGTGGTAGTCTTTGATCACTATGCTGGAGAGTGTAACGATCATCTGTGGTGGTAGAAGGATCGGACCAAAGCGCAGCGTGGTAAGTGTTCATGTCTTTAATATAAATCCAAAAACTGAACACAAGAAAAAAAACAATGATCAAACGAAACAGTACCGTGTGGCGACAAACACTGGCACGGAAACAAACACCCACAAACCAAAAGTGAAACCCAGTATAAGTATGATTCTCAATCAGGGACAACGATTGACAGCTGCCTCTGATTGAGAATCATACCAGGCCGAACACAAAACCCCAACATAGAAAAACACACATAGACTGCCCACCCCAACTCACGCCCTGACCATACTAAATAAAGACAAAACAAAGGAACTAAAGGTCAGAACGTGACAGAGAGAGAAGTTCACGCGTGCATTTTGATTTGTTTCCTGACACAGGTCCTTGTATTGTTGATGATCTATTTAGAATAATGCGGAATATTCATTGTGGCATCAAGGTGTATGCTGATGTGTGTGTATTGTAAACGTATATGTTGGACTGTTATTGTTGAGTGATGTTTGTCATATATGGAGGGAATAAATGATATTCTATGCTATGACACAGAACGAGTTACCATTATCATCGTCATTCAATTAAAATACAGTAGCTTCCTCTAGAAGAATAGAGAGGTCATTCTATTTTCTTTGGCATTTCTGGATACATTTCTGGGTATATATTTCTGGATAAATGTCCACTTTGCAAGCCAACGTAATGTGACTTGCAGGCTTGATGTTGCCTGCAAACCATGAGTTTCAGGCCACCGTATTAAAGTAAAACTAAGCCCTCAAAATAAGGCCTCATGAATTATCTGCTGTATTGTGTTAAATAATACAATTTGAATGACAACGTATTCACTTAAGATCTCACTTGTTGAAGGCCAGAGGACTGAAAAGTGTCTGTCACTAACGAATACAGTCATGGGTGGTAAAGTCTACAATTCACTCGAATGGCAAGGTACTCTGGGAAATATGCAAATATGGCTTTACACTAAGCAGTGTGTTAATTTAACTCTGAAAAGTGTGGACCCATATAGACACTAGACTAGTGTTCAATTTAAAACTCTCATTGTCGATTTGACACTGGATAGTTTGCTGTGAAGGTATCGGTGAAAACCACAAGAGTGTAGATTTAGCACTGAGTTAGTGTAAAAATCGAATTCATAAGGGTTAAATACACTGCTCAAAAAAATAAAGGGAACACTTAAACAACACAATGTAACTCCAAGTCAATCACACTTCTGTGAAATCAAACTGTCCACTTAGGAAGCAACACTGATTGACAATAAATTTCACATGCTGTTGTGCAAATGGAATAGACAAAAGGTGGAAATTATAGGCAATTAGCAAGACACCCCCCAAAACAGGAGTGATTCTGCAGGTGGCGACCACAGACCACTTCTCAGTTCCTATGCTTCCTGGCTGATGTTTTGGTCACTTTTGAATGCTGGCGGTGCTCTCACTCTAGTGGTAGCATGAGACGGAGTCTACAACCCACACAAGTGGCTCAGGTAGTGCAGCTCATCCAGGATGGCACATCAATGCGAACTGTGGCAAAAAGGCTTGCTGTGTCTGTCAGCGTAGTGTCCAGAGCATGCAGGCGCTACCAGGAGACAGGCCAGTACACCAGGAGACGTGGAGGAGGCCGTAGGAGGGCAACAACCCAGCAGCAGGACCGGTACCTCCGCCTTTGTGCAAGGAGGTGCACTGCCAGCGCCCTGCAAAATGACCTCCAGCAGGCCACAAATGTGCATGTGTCTGCTCAAACGGTCAGAAACAGACTCAATGAGGGTGGTATGAGGGCCCGACGTCCACAGTTGAGGGTTGTGCTTACAGCCCAACACCGTGCAGGACGTTTGGCATTTGCCAGAGAACACCAAGATTGGCAAATTCGCCACTGGCGCCCTGTGCTCTTCACAGATGAAAGCAGGTTCACACTGAGCACATGAGCACATGTGACAGACGTGACAGAGTCTGGAGACGCCGTGGAGAACGTTCTGCTGCCTGCAACATCCTCCAGCATGACCGGTTTGGCGATGGGTCAGTCATGGTGTGGGGTGGCATTTCTTTGTGGGGCCGCACAGCCCTCCATGTGCTCGCCAGAGGTAGCCTGACTGCCATTAGGTACCGAGATGAGATCCTCAGACCCCTTGTGAGACCATATGCTGACACATGCACATTTGTGGCCTGCTGGAGGTCATTTTGCAGGGCTCTGGCAGTGCACCTCCTTGCACTAAGGCGGAGGTACCGGTCCTGCTGCTGGGTTGTTGCCCTCCTACGGCCTCCTCCACGTCTCCTGATGTACTAGCCTGTCTCCTGGTAGGGCCTCCATGCTCTGGACACTACGCTGACAGACACAGCAAACCTTCTTGCCACAGTTCGCATTGATGTGCCATCCTGGATGAACTGCACTACCTGAGCCACTTGTGTGGGTTGTAGACTCCGTCTCATGCTACCACTAGAGTGAGAGCACCGCCAGCATTCAAAAGTGACCAAAACATCAGCCAGGAAGCATAGGAACTGAGAAGTGGTCTGTGGTCGCCACCTGCAGAATCACTCCTATTTTGGGGGGTGTCTTGCTAATTGCCTATAATTTCCACCTTTTGTCTATTCCATTTGCACAACAGCATGTGAAATTTATTGTCAATCAGTGTTGCTTCCTAAGTGGACAGTTTGATTTCACAGAAGTGTGATTGACTTGGAGTTACATTGTGTTGTTTAAGTGTTCCCTTTATTTTTTTGAGCAGTGTACAATGTATTAGTGAACACCATTACAGGGTGCCTTCAACACTGAGTTAGTGTAACATTTTAATACCACTGGTGTTGGAATGTATCGGTGTTAAAAGTGCAACACTTTGAAAAGTGTAAATGCAACACTTTCTGGTGGTTCTCATATAAACCCTTCAAAGTTGTTACATTGAACACCCACTGTATTCAGTTTACCAATACAATTTTGCTGTGTAGCTGTGACTGTCATAATGAATTATTCCTCTAACACAGGAGCCAAGGCTTGTCGTTCTCACAATAATCAGCTACTACAGCTTGACATTTAACATCCAGGGAGAACTGGGAGGCCATTACCTTGTCTAGTCTGAAGCTCTGTCCTCGGTTCTTCTAACGACTCATCCTGTAACGCAGAGGATCCATCGTGGTGCTAGAGGGAGAGAGATCATTTTTTAAATGTTAGGCAAATCAGTTAAGAACAAATTCTTATTTACACTGATGGCCTACTGGGGAACATTGGGTTAACTGCCTTGTTCAGGCGCAGAAATACAGATTTTTATTCATCCAGCAACCTTTCAGTTACTGGCCCAACGCTCTAACCACTAGGCTACCTGCCACCCCAATAAAAGGACAGGAGATATTTAGTTATAGTGTAGGATCAAAAGTATGAACTTACTAACATACTCCATCTCTGGTCTTTTAACGTCTAATGCTTTCTATGAGTCATCTGTGATCTTCAATCACCCCAAAAGGCTTGATGAGACTTTCTGTAAGCATTTGTAAAGAATGAATCCAAAAAAGTGGAGCTCCCAAAGGATGTGGCACAAGAGGGCGCAAATTGACCTTCTCCCATTGGCCATACACTTCTATTGACCTCTGACCTATCCGTATGAGTGGTCAGGATCCATTAATGACCCTTCTTGTCCCAACTGTATTTTGAGAGGTTCTCCAGGCACGTTGACCTTGAAGAGCAGGGTCACAGGGTCAAAGGCTCCCCATAGGTTCAGACCATTTCCACCGCTTGCCCTTTGGACCAAAAACAGTGAGAGCAGGATGTAATCAGTCAGACCAAAATTCTAATATAGACCTATTAATTTATTCATATATTTAATTTGCATTCATTATTTCTCACTCTCCCTCTCTCTCTTTCCACTTTTTCCTTTGGTTAGCTGTGAATAAAGGTCACGAAAGAAGAAAAAGGTGAGAGAGAAAGAAAAGGGAAGAGGGAGGGAACTGAATCTAATTCGTTAGCCTATTCAGACAGCTGAGAGTGGACATAAAACATCTCAACGACTTCTCTTCAGTTTGAGCGCTCTCCTCTTGACATGTACAGTCACACGTCGGTGACAATGATCACGAGGGTGCGCCATAGCTCTAACGATGGTGTGTCACTACCACATCCAGATGTGCTTCCTCTCAGCACAACGGTAGGAAACACAAACATTTGGCCAGCTGGGCTACGGGATGAAGTGTTGATCACAAAGCGTTGTTACTTTAAATGCTTGTTGCCCTCCAGAAAATAACATTATATAAAATTGCTTTCGGTTTTGGGCACTTAACATTATGTTGCCAAAGCGTTGTTGCAGGGCCACTAGAAAGTAACGTATTACATACAGTAGTCTTAATAAGTTTTTATAAATAAGGAGTTAGAATTTGTGATGTTTAGCTGGATGTAGGCTAATTTGAGTGCTTTGATTAAGGTGCTTCTCAGCGTGGATTCTTTCTACAGACTAACCTCTGATTGGTCAAAGTTCACACTGAATTGAATGAAGGCGCGGATAATGCACAGCACTGTAGCCACAGTGGAGTTGGAAAGATGTGTTTTGTCATGACCAATACTTTTGCGTTTTGTCATTACCAATACGTTTGTGTTTTGTCATTACCGACGCGTTTGCGTTTTTGGTCATTTCCGATACTTTTGTGTTTTGTCATGACCAATGCTTTTGTGTGTTGTTCAACTGACCGGTGAGGACACCTATTTAGAAGATCGCTCAGCTGTAGTTACATTAGACAGTTGAAAAGAGATGCGTCACCTCACAAATAATCCATGTTGTGTCGTAGGTGGACTCGAAGACTACTGATGCGTTCAGGTAGACAGTGAGAAAATGCACCCTACTGGGTAAGAATGACTGGAACCCTAATATTGAGTCTACGTTGGGTTTAGAAGCTTGCCAAATCTTCCTGTGTAGATCCACATAAAGCCAACGGCATGCTTCAAACAGCCTGCCTTGAGCTGCTTTTGTCAATGTCATTTGGATGTACAGTGGGGGGGAGGAATCCTTGTGTACATATCAAGAGTGTGGAGTGTGGAGGCATGTTCATGCAGAGTTTGTTTGCAATGAGTGTGTGGTCATGTGGTGTGTATATGATTAGGTTGTTACATGTGTATGCGTGTGTGTGTGTGTGTGTGTGTGTGTGTGTGTGTGTGTGTGTGTGTGTGTGTGTGTGTGTGTGTGTGTGTGTGTGTGTGTGTGTGTGTGTGCGTGCGTGCGTGCGCCATTAGCAAGCTTCCCAAATCTGCCTTCTAGGCACAACTCAGTGTTAGAGAGAAAGAGAGAGATCGAGAGAGCGAGAGAGGGAGGGATTATGGTCGGTGGCAGCAGGCGACCAAGCAGCAGAGGTGGCTGCCTGCTTAGCATCCAAGTAGAGGAAATGTAATGTGACGATGTCCCCCGTGGTGTAAATATGTTAATTCCAAATGAGTTTGCTTGTGGAGAGGAGCGCGCTGTATGGCGAGGGGAATGGAAGAGATGCTGATGCACCCGCTCGCTCGCCCCCTGATTCATTCTTTAGTTATCTAGCCGCTCAGCTTAACGCTGCCCCAGCCAGGCCCCTGTCTTTCTTCTTCTTCCTCTACTTCTTGCTGCCATATGCAAGTGAGGATATGGATGAGAGGGAAAAACTCAAACAAAACAATTCCCAGGATCGCTGGATGGGCCGAGTTTTCGTTGGTCTCTGGTGAGAGTCAACCAGGGGAGGACGACTGCCCCCTCTCATTGAAGCCCTGAAGTTCAGGGCCGACAGTGGTAATACCGGAATTGTTCACAGAAAACAGGATCCTCCATTATAGTGAATGGGACAATGGCAATCTTCGTGTGAAGAAAAAAAAATACATTTGAAGACAATCAATGGCATCAACAATTGCTTCCATTACACCAGATGTCTGTCCTTGAACCGATTTTTTTTTAAATCGCACACAGAATAAGTTATAAGGATAATTATGTAGCTATTGGCAGCCTGCAGTACTCCGGTCGGCCTTCAACTTAACATACTCAATGAGAGGGGGCTGCACTGAGTCTGCCTGCAACATCATTTCCTGGAGTAGCTCAAACTGCACATGTTATGTCTACATAAAGCTTCCACGAGACGCCATCTTATTAGCCATCTTATTAACCCAACTTCCAACTTGCCAATTCACCCTTCGAATGGCACACATACACAGCCCATGTCTTAATTGTCTCAAGGCTTAAAAATCTTTCTTTAACCCTCTAGAGTCTGAGACCTGTCTAAGACCCCTTAAGTTATCAAAAAAGATTGGATTAATTATTGGATGAAACAGAAATGCATTGAACAACAGAAAGTCTCCCAAAAATTCTAAAGGAAGTTTGTTCTGAAGTGTCTGTCCTATATTTGAGAGATTTAAGAAAGATCAGGAAACTATTTGTATTTTTTGTATCCCCTTATTTTAGGCTCTAAACTATCTCTATATACAGTACCAATCAAACGTTTGGACACACCTATTCATTCAAGGGTTTTTCTTTATTTTTACTATTTTATACATTGTAGAATAATAGTGAAGACATCAAAACTATGAAATAACACACGTGGAATCATGTAGTAACCAAAAAAGTGTTAAACAAATCAAAATACATTTTATATTTGACATTCTTTAAAGTAGCCACCCTTTGCCTTAAAGACAGCTTTGCATACTCTTTGCAATCTCTCAACCAACTTCATGAGGTAGTCACCTGGAATGCATTTCAATTAACAGGTGTGCCTGTTTCCTTTTTAATGCTTTTGAGACAATAATTTTTGTTGTGACAGGGTAGCGGTGGTATGCAGAAGATAGCCCTATTTGGTAAAATACCAAGTCCATACTATGGCAAGAACAGCTCAAATAAGCAAAGAGAAACAGTCCATCATTACTTTAAGACATGAAGGTCGCTCAATGTCATGAAATTTGAAAGTTTCTTTAAGTGCAATCGAAAAAACCATCAAACGCTATGATGAAACTGACTGTATTGAGGACCACCACAAGAAATGAAGACCCAGAGTTAACTCTCCTGCAGAGGATAAGCTTGTTAGAGTTAACTGCACCTCAGATTGCAGGCCAAATAAATGCTTCACTGTCAGTGATTTATTTATAATTCATGGCACACTTAACCAGCATGGCTACCACAGCATTCTGCAGCGATACGCCATCCCATCTTGTTTGCGGTTAGTGGGACTATCATTTGTTTTTCAACAGGACAATGACCCAAGACAAACCTCCAGGCTGAGTAAGGGCTGTTTGACAAAGAAGGAGATTGATAGAGTGCAGCATGAAATTACCTGGCCTCCACAATCACCTTACCTCAACCCAATTGAGATGGTTTGGGATGAGTTGGACGGCAGAGTGAAGGAAAAGCAGCCATCAAGTGGTCAGCATATGTGGGAACTGCATCAAGACTGTTGGAAAAGCATTCCAGGTGAAGCTGGTTAAGAGAACGCCAAGAGTGTGCAAAGCTGTCATCAAGGCAAACGGTGGCTACTTTGGGGAATCTAAAATCAAAAATATTTGTTTCACTCTTTTTTTATTAATACATGATTCCAGTAAAAATTAAGAAAAACCCTTGAATGAATAGGTGTGCCAAACTTTTGACTGGTACTGTATACTTCCATCATTGAATTTTTTCTGGTACCGGGGACCTTCAGACAAGACTTGTGAGGCTTGTGGGCATCATAAAGCAAAACGGAGAACACCATTGTGTTTGGCAGAAGAGGCTGTACTGACTTCAGACGAGTCTTGTGAGGCTTGTGGGCGTCCTAGATCAAAACGGAGGATGGCCAAACGGTTTGGACGCTACAAACGTTTTAGTGAAAAGACCGATTTTTTTTCTCTAGCTTAATCTGACGGATTGTTAAATTAGATTTCCGCGGGCCGTTGAAATTGTAGGTTAAGGGTTCATCTGTCTTCATCTACACTGATTGAAGTGGACTTGAAGTGACATCAATAAGGGATCATAGCCTTCACCTGGATTCACCTGGTCAGTCTGTCATGGAAAGAGCAGGTGTCCAGGTGTCCTTAATGTTTTTCACACTCATTGTATAGCTATGTGTAGAGCCATAACTTTTACTTCAGAGTCAGAAATGACATAAATGACTCCTGGTGGTGTACGTCTGTACCTCAGAGAACCCAAACAGCTGGTCAAGCGGTCATGCTGCATGTGTGTTTGTCAGGGACCTCCATTGGTTTAATTGTCAACATATTTGTGCTATCTCTATTTCCCGCTCACTCTTGCGCTCTTCTCTCTCACTTTCTCTTGCTTTCCCTCTCTTTCCCTCTCTGACATCCCTTCTGTTCCGCCAAGCGTGTCCCCCTTATATACACTACACCCCTGCACTGCACCACTGCCAGCCAAGCTTTAAACATGAGGCAGATTGAGAAAGGGACACGGATAAATACACACACAAAGTCACACACACACACACGCACAAGCACACACACACACCATGCACCGCTGTAGCCGCCTCACCGCCACTGCATGCATTTGTCTGCGGGGCAGGATCGCGTACCCAGTGTTTTAGAATATTCATGGAGCTCTCTCTCTCCAATTCGCATGTGGATTAAACCAGTCCCTCCATTTCTGTATCATCAGATCAAGCTCATATACAGCAGGCGGACATGAAACAGTCATCCGGATGGCATTACGTAAGGCACAAATGTACTCCATACTACACTGCCTGTTCAGGGCAGGGATGCGGGGACGCTGGGCTTCACGTCTGCGTCGTAAATGACACCCTATTCCCTACATACTGCAACGCTTTTGAGAAGAGCCCTATGAGGCCTGGTCAAAACTAGTGCACGATCTAGGGAATAGGGTGCCATTTGGGACGCAACCCTTGTGTCTGTCTACTACCCCTCAATCTTACTTAACACCTCTTGAAGCTAGGGGGCAGAATTTTTATGTTTGGAAAAATAACGTTCCCATTGTAAGCTGCCTATTTCTCAGGTCCAGATCGTAGAATATGCATATAATTGACAGAGTAGGATAGGATAGAAAACACTCTAAAGTTTCCAAAACTGTCAAAATATTGTCTGTGAGTATAACATAACTGATTTTGCAGGCGAAAACCTGACGAAATCCAACCAGGAAGGGACCTCTATTTTGAAAAATCACTGTTCCATTGCCTGCCTTTTGTCCATTTAAAGATATATCAACCAGATTCCTTTTCCTGTGGCTTCCTCAGGGTGTGAACAGTCTTTAGACATAGTTTCCAGCTTTTATTTAGAAAAATTTGCGAGATTTATCAAAATGCGTCAGTGGATACACGAATGTCCCTCCATTAGTTGTTGCGTGCGACACACATTTTCTTTCTCTCCACTATTGAATAGTTTACAGTCCGGTTGAAATATTATCGATTATTGATGTTAAAAACAACCTGAGGATTGATTATTAACAACGTTTGACATGTTTTTACGACCTTTACGGATACTATATGGAATTTCGCTGTAAAGCATATTTTCAAAATCTGACACGATAGGTGGATTAACAACAAGCTAAGCTGTGTTTTGGTATATTTCACTTGTGATTTCATGAAAATAAATATTTTTTATTTTATTTTTTTATTTGGCGCTCTGCAATTCAGCGGTTGTTTACGAAAAGGATCCCGCTAAAGGGATCCGTGCGTCAAGAAGTTTTAAGATCACTTCCTATGATGATTCCATTTAGAAAACCTAGCAATTGGTTCACATGAAGCGGTTGGTTTGGTTTGTGTTGATACCTTCGCTAACTGGCATTTCACACTGAAATGAGAAGCCTTTTCTATACCCCCTTATTAATATAGAATAAGCTGTTAGGGTGGCACACTTGACGTGAGCGTACTAACGTGGGGTTGTGTGAGTACATTAATGTCAAGAGGAAATATATGCTCATGCATGTTGAGTGTCGTGTCATTTTATAATAGCGTTCTGATGAGCACGTTTCATATGTAAAAGCTTGTTGAGCCAATGTTAGATGAAAACTCAGAACAACCAAAACCAAAGGCTGTGAATGTAGAGCATGCATGTAAAACATTAATAAACGCTGTCTGGTATATAAAGTCTCATTGTGAAAACAGTTATTGTGATGTTCTACTCATCTAAAATGTATCTTTGTTACACAATGCTGTAGCTCGATTGTATTACAGAGCTGACAGACCGAACTTCAGCAAGTTATTTTCACCAATACACACAGCTATTGGTGAATTCTAGACTAAAATCGATCACATTTTTTGGCTAACCAATTACTCAAATGTCTACCACATGTCAAAATGACAACTTATTTTATAGAAGCTTGATCCTCAAAATGAACGGTCTAAAAACACACATTTCATACATGCAAACTTTATGGAATGACACATACGGATGTCTCTTTTGCAGAAACTATTCATAGGGATCCGCTTTATCGTTGCCCAATTTGGCCCTTGTGTGTTCTCCTATGCGTGCCCTGCTATGTTTGAGTGCTAGGCATGATGGGCGCCGTGCTGAGGGGCCGTTGGCTCATCTTATTGGACGCTCAGCTCTTCTGTCAGGCAACGGCTGTCTGCTTGTACAGGGTCCATGTCAGGAGAGTGTGAATCAGTGCAGCACTGATACACCCACAAGACTCACAGCTGGAAACGTGCCACTGGCATTCAATCTGCTTCTCGAGTTGTCCCACCTCTCGATTTGTCCTTTCAAACGCAGTGGTAGTATGCCTTGTGTTGCTGTTGGAGATGGTGCAAGGTTGTTGAGGCGACACAACGAGGTAACGTGTCTAACAATGTCTACATCCCAAATGGCAACCTATTCCCTATATAGTACACTATTTTTGACCAGAACCAACCCTATATGGGTCCTGGTCAAAAGGAGTGCACTATATAGAGAATAGGGTGCCATTTGGGACAGACAATGGGCCAATAAATCCTTCTAGGTACTCTCAAAATAACAGAAGAAGAACATTGTAAGCTCTCTGAAAAGAACATTAGGAATAATGATGGCGTTCTGAAATCCTATTTGTTCGATCAGTACGCATATTCGGTCCATCAATTAGGCCTATACCTCTGAATAACTGGACTTGATGTTCAGTATTGAAAGTCTGTTTACAGTGACTATTTGTATGTTCCTTCTTTTCAAATCTCTCTGGATAATATTGAGCTGCTGTTACCATCCCACTTGCGGGGCTCCCAATAATGACGTGATTTCACCTGTATCGGTTCAAAAACACTACATTACTTTGAGCTTAGGTAGGGGGGGAAAAAAGACTACGACATTTGAACCAAACCCTCTGTGTATTAAATCCCTTGCCGTGTAACACAATCTTCGGTCTGATCCTCTTAATATACAATTTCAATGACTATCATTCTTTTGGGAAGAGCGTTCCGTCTTCAACCGCTGGCAGAATCATTCCATCTAATTAAAGACAAGGATAAGACTGTGTGTGTGTGTGTGTGTGTGTGTGTGTGTGTGTGTGTGTGTGTGTGTGTGTGTGTGTGTGTGTGTGTGTGTGTGTGTGTGTGTGTACCCCGTACTGTTCCAAGTGTGAAACCTAGATAACCTGAGGAATTATTGTGTTTCTCCCCGGAGGTCTCTGCTCATAAATAAGATGGCCGATAGCCTTTGTGTGGCGCAGGGGCCGCCTCAAAATACTTTTTACTTGAGTTATGTTCCTTCGTACTCTGATAAGAGCCACCCATGCTAATAGGTAGCAATCGAATATTCAATTCATTGAACAAGAACAATTAATAGATAATATATCATTTTCGTTGGAGATGTTTAATCATATGCATTGCTGATTGGACTGTAAGTCACACCGGTGTGTACTTTATTTGAACGCTAACGTTGGAATTTAGCTGCTTGTCATCACATTGGTTTGTTTACCTAATGGAGACAGACGTCTATTAAGGGCGAGGTGGGACTGGGAGATTGTGTCGCATCTCATTAAGCCACATTAGATTGCTCACGGTAGACGACCCTAATGATTCATCAGATCTATGTCATTGACTGGTAACGATTGCTCCTTAGCTTAGCAGCAGTACGGCTAATGGATGTGTTTGCATGCCTCCTCCAGACACTTGTTGTTTTCCGAGGTGCATGCCTTTTGTGTATGTTACTCAACAGCGTGACATGCAGTGCAACTCTCTGACCGGCACTTGGTTGGGAGAAATGGAATCTTTGCCTTTAATACTATGTCACAACCTCCCCGTCGTTGCTATTTAAGAAGATCAGCACTGTGGAGTAAAATGATGCATCGCAAATGTTCTTTTCAGACACAGACATGCGTTTTGCTTTCAACACAACCCCCTGAGACAGGGTCAACCCGGATGCAGCCCCCCTGGAGCAGATTGAAGGGTTAACAACCTTGCTGGAGGGCACAATGGCAGCACATGGCATAGCATACCCACCAGATTATCACACAGAACCAAACAGAGTGGGTCTGAGAGTCAAGTGTGATGGGAGAGACGTGGAATACCATCCATTGTAATCTAAAGAGCTGTGTTGTATCCCCTCGTCCTGGGGTTCATCCTTATTAATTTGGGTGATTATAATCTGATGACAGAGCAGTCCTGTAGGAACACTAATTAGTTCCACTGCAGGAGCCCAAGCTGATCCCAACCGTGACCTGATATTTGCCTGAGTGCGTTGGGCTGAAAGATGGCCGCAGGGCTGGTTTTAATTGCTGCGCCTTTGGAACGTGTCATAACCTCACCAGACCCCATGATCAAAGGACCGCAAGCAGAGACATTTCCTGGACATACCTCAGAGGGGCATTACCTCAGATGAGTGTGATAACGGCGAAGACAGGCAGGTCAAACAGCAAATCACAATCAGAGATAGTTAAGCCTACAGCTTCCAGCACGGAGGTGACATCACCACTTAGCAACCAGATAAGAGAGAAGCATGTGTGTGTGTGTGTGTGTGCAACAAAATCGCACTGTTTTACCAATTTAACTTCAGATTTTGACGTTTATCCACATTTCTCCGTACGTCAATTTTCGTAATGTCTTCGACACCCTGGGCTGAATTCTGCTCAGAAAGTGTTCCCTTTCTCTAAACCTAACATTCTAAAGTTAAAGGTTAAGGTTTTGGATAGGGTTACATCATTAAGATTAGGCATTCATTCTGAATGGAATGGTTAAATGAACACGTGCCCTTCGGTTCCGGAGTCAAGGGATCGCCACTGAGTGTCTAACACTGGGATTGAACACGCTATGTTCAGATCTGGATTCACGCCCACCCGCCACCCCCGTCCACAACGCCACGCCCATCCGCCACCCCCGTGCACAACCCCCTAGCAAAACCCAAGCCTACTTGATGGTAATAGCGCTCACTGTTGCCCCTAGTGGCTGGGTTTGAAGGCGTTTCCCGACATCCTCAAGACATGGAGAGACGTCTGATTACCAAGTCAATCTTCAGCTATCTGCCTGTTGTGTGTGTGCCTGTGTGTGTGTGCCCGTCTGTGTGTGTGCACGTGTGTGCCCGTGTGTGCCCGTGTGTGTGTGTGTGTGTGTGTGTGTGTGTGTGTGTGTGTGTGTGTGTGTGTGTGTGTGTGTGTGTGTGTGTGCGCACGCTTGTGTGTGTGGGTGCGCAGTTTGAGGAGGTGGGAGGGGGACATTCCTTGAGTGACATTTTTTTCCCCCCCCACAGACATGGAGCATCAGTGAATTATTGAGGTGGTGGTAACGAAGCAGGGGCATGGGCCAGGTGTGGGGTTTCATAGGCACATTGAGGAGCAGGCACTGGGAGGCAGAGATGGGATGGGATTAGCGGGTATTAGGTGAGGGTCGCCAACACTAGGTGTTTGGCAGAAATTGTCTTAATCCACATCAACCCAGTATTGTCACACACACACACACAAACAAACACACACACTGCACTAAGAATATTAGAAATAATCCTTGGGAGTAAAGTTTCTCATGGGATTCCATTTCAGAATGGTCTACGTGGGAGGAACCTATGTAACAGTAACGGATCTTAAACTCAAGGAAGGGTGCTACTATGATGGAGGAACTTTGAAAGAAGTGCGTCCACACACATTTCTTGGTGGTTACACTAAGTGTTGGAGCTAGCGCTGGTGCTAAACCCAGACTCTGTCAAGTGATTACTCCAGACGCTGAATTAATATTGAAGGCAGGCTTACTGTACATAGTCACTGGTGGCCAAGATTGAGGAAATGCTACTTTTGGGACCCGCGGCACTAAGAGGCGCAATGGCAACATACAGATGCCGGGGAAGGAGAGGATTTCAGAGTGCATTTCATTAAGGACAAAAGAAAAGTTAACTTACAGGAGCCACAGGAGTGCTAAAAATAAGATTATCCTCTCTATTCATTAACTCAATCAAATCCCATCCCTGTCAAATCACAGGTATCCATTTTGAAAAGAGAGAATGGCGAAAATTCAAACAGAAGCTGATTGGCAAAGCCAATGCAGGATACAAAGAGTAGAACAAACAGCTGAGCCAAGAGGAGGAGGGAGGAAGGAGGAGGAGGAAGAGTACAGTATTTCCCAAATGATATATCCATACATTTTTCACATTTATGTTTTTTCATCAGAAATGATTGTTTATGGGTACCGTCATGTGTGTGTAAAATATTACTGTTCTCAGATTTTTAATTCATAGATTTCAGATGTCTATGTTTTGCAAAACGCTATCCATTGTTTAGGTGGAATAGATTGTTCGAATCTTATATATTTGCCTGTGATATCTGGTTGTGTCATCCAGCTATTTTACGATGAATGCACTTCCTGTAAATCTCTGGATAAGAGCAACTGCTAAATGACTAAAATGTCTTATCATTTTATATTACTGTATTGATATTATTATTTTTATTACTCTCAGAAATGTCTAATTTGTACAGTTCTTTATAAAAAATGTCGTCATTTGCTATCGATCACGACACCATTAAATCGTATATGAAGACTCAATAGCGCATTGGAAGCCAAGGAAGTCAGTTAAGATGGTGTCTCTTGGTAGAATTATGTAAACATAACATGCGCTGCTTGATCTACTCCAGGAAGTGATGTTGCAGGCTAGCTCCGTGCTGCCCCCTCTCATTGAGTATCTCAAGTTGAAGGCCGACTGGGGTACTGCAGGCTGCCATTAGCTACTAAATGATCCTTATGTTTTCTGTGTTAACGGTTCAAGGACATACTGGTGTCATAAAACACATTTTTGGTACCACGGTTGTCTTGGTAAAAAAACATTTTTATTTACCCGAAGATTGACCACAAAGCCATTTCCCCATTCACTATAATGGAGATCTTGCTTTCTGCAAATAATATCTCCAGTTGGCCTTAAACTTCATATCTTCAATGAGAGGGGGCAGTCATTCTCCCCTGTCTGTAGCCCCTGAATGGTTAACTACAAAGACAGAGTCAGCAGTGAGAGGACCACTTTCCCAGAAGGCAACATGAAACGGAGAGGAGGAATATTTATCCCGAGAGCCCGCTAGGGAACTAGCTCGCTGCTGGCAGCTGGCAAAGTCAAATGGCTCACCTGAAGAGTTGGTTCACAAGTTCAACGAGCCTTTCCCTCTTCAAATAGTCGCACTCTAATGACATGAAAAAACATGCTAGTCTTTTGTTCGGGATTCTAACAGGAGTTTGACCACAACCGTTTTTGGCCACTGTCATACTCAATGGCTTAAGTGCATGTAGAAATCAAACAAATGGGACATTAATTCAGTCCACTGCCCTCTATGATGAGATGTGTACCAATCAGGGTTGGGTAGGTTACTTTCTAAATGTAATCCGTTACAGTCACTGTCCAAAGTTGTAGTCAGTAACGTCACTTTTGGATTACCCAAACTCAGTAACGTAATCTGATTACATTCAATTATTTTTTAGATTACATTCCCCTTAAGAGGCATTAGAAGAAGACAACAATGTATGTTACCAATTGAACGACATCTGTTGCAGGATAAATCAATGTTAAAGTTCACATAGCTGGCAAAATATGGATGTCCAATTTTAACTGAAAGGTTGCTGGGTTGAATCCCCGAGCAGTGAACCCATTGTTCCTTGGGCATCGAAGACGTGGATTAAGGCAGCCCCCCGCACCTCTCTGATTCAGAGGAGTTGGATTAAATGCGGAAGACACATTTCAGTTGAAGGCATTCAGTTGTACTGAACTGACCATGTATCTCTTTCCATACTTTAAGACATAAGAGCCAGTCAATCTAGAAAATTTCAAGAACTTTGAAAGTTTCTTCAAGTGCATCAAACACTATATTGAAACTAGTTCTTATGAAGACCGCCGCAAGAAAGGAGGATACGTTCATTAGAGTTACCAGCCTTAGAAATTGCAGCCCAAATAAATGCTTCACAGAGTTCCAGTAACAGACACATCTAAACATCAACTCAGGCCTTCATGGTCGAATTGCTGCAAATAAACCACTACTAAAGGACACCAATAAGAAGTAGAAACTTGCTTGGGCAAATAAACACGAGCAATGGACATTAGACCGGTGGAAATCTGTCCTTTGGTCTGATGAGTCCAAATTTGAGATTTTTGGTTCCAACCGCTGTGTCTTTGTGAGAAGCAGAGTAGGTGAACAGAGGATCTCTACATGTGTGGTTCCCACCGTGAAGCATGGAAGAGGAGGTGTGATGTTGGGGTTTGCTGGTGACACTGTCAGTGATTTATTTAGAATTCAAGGCACACTTAACCAGCATGGCTACCACAGCATTCTGCAGCGATACGCCATCCCGTCTGGTTTGCACTTAGCGGGACTATCATTTGTCTTTCAACAGGACAATGACCCAAAACACACCTCCAGGCTGTGTAAGGGCTATTTGACCAAGAAGGAGAGTGATGGAGTGCTGCATTAGATGACCTGGCCTCCACAATCACCCGATCTCAACCCAATTGAGATGGTTTGGGATGAGTTGGACCGCAGAGTGAAGGAAAAGCAGCCAACAATGCTGTTTTGAAAGACATTGAGAAAACAGAGAAGTGTCAAATAATTGTAATGATAATCTAGTTTTTCAAAAGTATCAGTAATATGATTACAATTGTTTTTCTGTAAACGTAGTGGATTGCAGTTACTGTTTTTTTGTAATCCTTACATGTAACTGCCACGCCCTGATCTGTTTCACCTGACCTTGTGATTGTCTCCACCCCCTCCAGGTGTTGCTTAATATCTCCGGTGTATTTATCCCTGTGTTTCCTGTGTCTATGTGCCAGTTTGTCTTTCTTGTCAAGTCAACCAGCATTTTTGTCTCTCAGCTCCTGTTTTTCCCAGTCTCTCTTTTCTCGCCCTCCTGGTTTTGACCCTTGCACGTCCTGACTCTGAGCCCGCCTGCCTGACCTGCCTGCCCCTGACCTCGAGCCTGCCTATCGTCTTGTACCGTTTGGACTCTGACCTGGTTACTGAACCCCTGCCTGTCCTAACCTCGAGCCTGCCTATCGTCTTGTACCGTTTGGACTCTGACCTGGTTACTGAACCCCTGCCGGTCCTAACCTCGAGCCTGCCTATCGTCTTGTACCGTTTGGACTCTGACCTGGTTACTGAACCCCTGCCTGTCCTAACCTCGAGCCTGCCTATCGTCTTGTACCGTTTGGACTCTGACCTGGTTACTGAACCCCTGCCTGTCCTAACCTCGAGCCTGCCTATCGTCTTGTACCGTTTGGACTCTGACCTGGTTACTGAACCCCTGCCTGTCCTAACCTCGAGCCTGCCTATCGTCTTGTACCGTTTGGACTCTGACCTGGTTACTGAACCCCTGCCTGTCCTAACCTCGAGCCTGCCTATCACCTGGTACTGTTTGGACTCTGACCTGGTTTATGAACTCTCTCTTGTACCAGACCTGCCTTTTGCCTACCCCTTTTGTTATAACACATATCATGTAATCCGTTACTCCCCAACCCTGTGTACCATAAGCAAAGATATGCCACCATTAAATATCATGCCAGCAGTACAAGTACAGTACTAAAACCACCGTACAAGTTCCATCAGTCTGTTCCAAGAGACTGCTTAAAGGCCCACATAAACCAGATCCCCTGTAATTCAATCTGAACTCTGATTCAAAGTGATATCTTTAGTCAGCCCTATTGAAATACCCATAAATCCTCACATGCGCTATTCTCTCTGTTGCAGTGAAGTGCAGTCAGGGTAGGCAGGGTAGGTAGTGCTACCCCTGTGATAATCTAATCAAAAAACTGTCATGAAACACACATAAGAAATACAATTATATATTTTTGAAATCATTTTTTTGTTCTCTAAATTTTTTTCTTAATGATTCTGTTTGTTTTAATGCTCAAAATCTAAACAATTGCTAAAACGGCATCAAAACCTCAGGAAAGGCGCCAGGGTATTCATGCCTTCCATTCCTCCTATTGAAATCCATTCATATCGTTGAAGTGTGTGCGACCGTTCCTGACTCCAGTCACAATAGACAGGATCAGCACACGCGTTGTTGCTTTGCCTACTGTAGCTTTAAGTGGCTTCAATTGTTGCCTGGGCCAATTTCGTTTTTTGCGCATGCGTGATTGCTAATGCGTAATTGTACATGGTGTGTGGGTATTGCCTGGGGTAAGCTCTGCATATTTTGGTATGTCTACAGAAACTGAGTGTACAAAACATTAAGTACACCTGCTCTTTCCATGATATAGACTGATCAGGTGAATCCAGGTGAAAGCTATGATCTCTTATTGATGTCACTCAATTCAGTGTAGATGAAGCGGAGGAGACAGGTTAAAGAAGGATTTTTAAGATATTAGACAATTGTGACATGCATTGAAGTACATGTTCCATTCAGAGGGTGAGTGGACAAGACAAAATATTTAAGTACCTTTGAACAGGGTGTGGTAGTAGGTGCCAGGTGTCAAGACCTGCAACACTGCTGGGTTTTTAATGCTCAACAGTTTCCCGTGTGTATCAAGAATGGTCCACCACCCAAGGGACATCCAGCCAACTTGACACAACAGTAGGAAGCATTGGAGTCAAAAAGGGGGCGCTTCCCTGTGCAACTCAGATTAGGAAGGTGTTCCTAAAGTTTTGTACACTCAGTGTAGTTTGGCACTCGCAAACCTTGAACTGAACAAAGCTAGCTAGCGAGACAAAATAAACTGACAAATGGACCAAGTTGGAATAATGTAATGCAGCGTTTGGAGGGTTTGAAGAGTGAAACGGCAACTATAATGAAAGTTAAGCCCAGACAGGGAGCATACAGGAGCTATACAAGATGTGACTGACAGGCAACCACCATCTCTTACTGCTCTCTGTTGGGTAGGTGAACAGTGAGTACTGGACTATCCACTAGTCTGAAACGTCATTACAAATTCATACTTTTTACCTGAATTTTTACACATCTTGGACATCTTTTGCCATGTGGATGTAACGGAATGGGGCTTCTCCCGCCACTAAATGCATACCCGAGCCTTGGCTTCCAAAAAATGGATGCGACTAACATGAATTTATGTGTGTGGTGCACTTGGGTACACTTGCGCAGGAGGATTCTGTTCTCCGACCGGCTGAATGCTCTGAAGGACAGATGAATGGACTTAAAATGTAGGCCTAAATGCATTGTGCTTTGCAATTTGCTTGTTAGGCTATTGTTAAATTAACATGAGACTATTATTATGTGTGTGTGTGTGTTTGTGCGCGCCACACACGGTGCATTGGAAGACATGTAAATCAATTGTGAATGTATTTACAGTAGATGAAATGTGTCCATATATTGGTCTTTTAATGCCACCTATCAGTTGTAACTGTGGATTCTACATCAGTCTATGGCTGAGCTGAATTGGGTAGTGTGTCATTTTGTCGGATGATACGAAATATGTTGCCATCGAAGGCTATCGCTTGTGTATCTTGGCTACGTTGGTATTTACATTTGGTGAAATATTTTGTCAATTTCGGTTAATAGCCTCTCTCTGGTTGTTGGAGCTATCTGTTGTATGGGGAACTTGGGATTCATCAAGGTTTATTTCTGAGTAAATCTGGCTTTGATAATAACCAGTGCTTACCCAGCCATCAACATCACCGCACGTCACTGCTCTGATGTAACTAACTCAAGTCCATGTATTTAGATAGAGATGATTTGGGCTATTGCATTTGGAAGAGTGGGGTGGACATTCTTGTCTAAATCAGTTACAGTTACATAGCAGCCAAGGGGCCGTAGCTAACCTGATGTTACTTTGCCCGAGGCCTGTAACTTTGTAAACAAAACACACACAGAACTCTTATTTCTTTACAAAATATTGATGAAGCAATCCAAATACATGATGGGATCACAACTAACTGCCAGCAGTAGATATCATTAAAAAATTGAATATTATGCAGATTAATTGTTTGGCATATGGTAATTAGTTGATCCTGTCCTTATCATCATAGTCAATGTACAGCAGGCAAAAATTTCTCTGTCTCTGTCTCCGTTGAGATTTCTAAAATGGCCTCTGTCCATCCGTTTGCGACTTCTCGTTGGTTTAAAACGGAAAAGAATTGCCTACTTGAATCTGATAGAAGATCAGCACTCCAGAGGTTCTCCTTGGTGGCTCTCAGCGGCGCGGCGTCGTTGCTGCTGCTCTGGGACAGCCCTGTATCCTCCCATCTTCCACACACAGCTCACAGTCTCTCTTAGCTATATAATGGAGCACCTGGTAGGTAGGCTGAGTCTGGGAGATGCGTGTGGCAGGGTGCCAAGGCCACGCACATTAATACAGTTACAGTTTGATGTGTTAATGTGTTCTGGTGCCAACGTCAACACCACTGCACGCTTGCTGGGCGGGATAGGGATGGAAGGTGGGAGGGAGGGAGGGAGGGGGGGTTACAGTGAGGGTTGATTCATTTACCAATAAAATGATGGCCTTGTGAGTCAGATGTTTTTCTCGAAAATGAGATGAAGGTGGAGATTGCGGTGAGGCACACACACACACACACACACACACACACACACACACACACACACACACACACACACACACACACACACACACACACACACACACACACACACACACACACACACACACACACACACACACACACACACACACACACACACACACTGTATAACAAATATGTTTTAAGGGCCCTTTCCTCCAGTGCTAGAGTGTGGTAGAGTACATCATTAGCCAGGGAGGAAAACGTCTATTCGTCTGAGAGACAACAGCTGTATGCTCCATGAGTCTATATTTAGAACAATTAAAAACAGTGAAAAGCAGCCATCGGTGTAAACCGTCACCACTGTTTCCTTTCACATACAACAGATTTACAGCCTGCCAGCAGTCTGCCTGACTGACTGAGATTTCAATTTGCCGGATAGTCATTTGCAAATGAATATTGGTTGGAATTGAAACACTTTGCATGACATTGGTACAGTGAGAGCTGCCACTTTCCATGCAATTCATACTCATGGTTATCCCCCTATTGTTCTCTGAGTTAATGGAAAAGACAGTATCAAAGTACTGAACTAAATAATAGGGCTATACACAGTACGTGCACAAACACGCGCATGCAGCGCGCATGCACACAGTGCTGTTCACACAACACACCGCACACAGTTCCTTAATACTCAGTCCTTTTGGTAACATCTGTGCCCAGATGTGCCGCAAACACATTTTGTCACCAAATCTTTTAATTTTGGCACTCACAAATAGTGTTGATTAGAATGAATCATTTTATGACAATAAGAAATGTACGACCCAATAGAAGTGCTGGTGTGAATTGTGAATCTCTTCCCTTGCAATGTAATTTGCCCCGATGGTCTGATCTGGTGGAGACAGGCATATGTTGGAGGAGAAGAAGGGGAGATGTTGTATTAGCGTTTGTTACAGGTTGCACATTACTCGACTTAGAGAGGCTCTAATAACCTAAGGAAACAAGATTACACTCCTAAAGTGGGTGTACCACAATATACAGTAACCATCATAAGAGTGACAAAATGAAGAATGGGCCAGAGAGGTTATTGACGTGATAGGGAATATTTAAACTTTTGAATGCCTTCATGTTTCCATGCATTATAGCAGTATTGGGATAGTGGTCGTGACTCGTGATCGAAACGTGTATGTGACGACGCGCATCATGCCACTCAAGACCTTGTCATAGACATGTTATACGAGAGTGTCCATCTTGGGATGCTGGTCTCTACTACAGTGTGTTTGCGCTATCTCCCCCCCCCCTGCTTAATATCTCCCACTCCTGCTTAGTTGATGTGGGGAAGAGAATGGGGAGGAAGGAGTATGGCCCCATCTCTCTGTCTCTCTCTCTCTGCCCCTCCCCCATGTCTTCTACACTCTTAGAAAAAAAGGTTAATTGGGATTCTATAGAAAACCTTTTGGTTCTTTTGTCAAAATGTAAGAACCTTTTTCAAAAAAAGGTTAAATCCTTTAGACGTACAACCTTAGGGGTTCTATAATTAAAATGTTTTGATCATCACGGTCCACCAACTGCCACTTTTATCGAGCATGATAAAGATGATGGTTGACTCAACATGACGGTTGGAAATACTAAAAAGCATGCAATTTGTTAAGGTAAGAAAGATGCTATTTTTATTCAAATATATGAATCCATAATCGTATGATAACTATAAGCCAGATACTGTACATAAAGTTGTTTGAACTTTGTAGGCTACCGTTTGTTTGTTAAACACTTCTTCAGGCCGCAGGGTGAATATTGAAAAAAATGGAAAATATGTGCACATTTTCAAACGGCCTCTTAAGAAATTTTTGATTTTACAATATGCATATATTTACTACTATTGGATAGATAACAGTCTATAGTTTCTAAAAACGTTTGAATTATTTCTCTAAGTGGAACAGAACTATTTTTACAGCCATTTTCCCAGCCGAATTGAGATTTCCAAAATGCGATGTGTCTCTTTAAGACCTTGTCTATACAAGGTCATGACACTTAGGACCGTAGAAACACGTCATACGCCTTCATCTGGGTGTAATGCGGAAGTGAGAGTTGAAAGGAGTCGAATATCTCTTCCATGGACTGAATACCACATCTTCTTGTGAGACCTGCGCAGTTTAATTTTTTTTCCGGGCGCGAGGCAGAATCTGGACTCGGCTCCTGGAATCCGCTCGTTAAAGGTGAATATGACCTCTGCCTACGATATTATTTGATACATGTCACAAAATCATCCTAAAGTATGTTTTTTCAATATACTTTAATTATATTATTGCAATTTATTCTGGACTTTAGATGTCATGCGACGGAAGAATTTTTTGAAGAAAGACAGATTAGCGCCGCACGGCCGTTGTGCTTGCTAACCAAAGAGGGAAATATTTCGTTCTGGAACCCAACTAAAGACTTTACTGGACAATGGACCCCGTTACAACATTCTGATGGAAGATCAACAAAGATAAGGACCCAATTTGGGATGCTTTTTCATATATCTGTCGAACTGTGCTATGCTAGCGCTTGACTAGAATCAATGCTGCCGTATACTAGCTAATGTTGTAAGCTAATATAACGATATATTGTGTTTTCGCTGTAAAACACTTCAAAAATCGGAAATATTGGCTCTATTCACACGATATTTGTCTTTCATTAGCTATCCACCATATGTTTTTCTGAAATGTTTTATGAGGTGTAATTAGTAGTTGACGTTGGTGTCTGTATTTTCTCTGGCTACTCCCGTCTGATTTCAGACTGTAGCTATGCTGTAGCAATGATGGGAGCAGTAATGTAAAACTGATTTATAGCTAAAATATGCACATTTAATGAACAAAACATAGATTTATTGTGTAACATGTTATAGGACTGTCATCTGAGGTAGTTTTTTCTAGGTTCTTTAGGTTGGTTTTAGGTTATTTAGGTTGGCTTGTGCATGCTACTTGAATCATAATTCATACATCATAATCATAATCATACGTGTCTGTCCACTTTTGTATTTGGTGGTGAGCTAACATAAATACATGTGGTGTTTTCTCTGTAAAACATTTAAAAAATCGGACATGTTGGCTGGATTGACAAGATGTTTATCTTTCAAATGCTGTATTGGACTTGTTAATGTGTGAAAGTTAAATATTTTTAGAAAATAGCTTTTGAATTTCGCGCCCTGCACATGAGCTGGATGTTGTCATATTTGTACCGACGTCGGGAGAGCCCGCCTAACAGGTTAACTAGTTAACGTTAGCTACCTCGCCTAGGTAAAAGGAACTTTTAATTAGCCACTTTACAAGCTAGCTAGCTAACCCGTCTTACAAATAAACGTACATTTGTATTATGGAATATACCAAAAACAGCGACGGACTCAGCCTGACATTGGCGATTACATATTTTTTTATCCATGTTTTTAATGTCAGTATAGATTCAGAAAAGTTGGTCTTTAGCATGATAATGATTATAGAGCACATTCAGAAAATATTCGGACCCCTTGATTTTTTCCACATTTTGTTACCTTACAGCCTTGATCTAAAATGGATTAAAACGTTTTTTTCCCTCGTCAATCTACACACAATAACTCACAATGACATAGCAAAAACAGCTTTTTAGAAATTTTTGCAAATGTATTCAAACCAAAAAACGGAAATATCACATTTACATAAGTATTCAGACCCTTTACTCAGTACTTTGTTGAAGCACCGTTGGCAGCGATTACAACCTCGAATCTTCTTGAGTATGACGCTACAAGCTTGGCACACCTGTATTTGGGGATTTTCTCCCAATCTTCTCTGCAGATCCTCTCAAGCTCTGTCAGGTTGGATGGGGAGCGTCACTGCGGATTATCAGGTCTCTCCAGAGATGTTCGATCGGGTTAAAGTTCAAGCTCTGGCTTGGCCACTCAAGGACATTCAGAGACCACTCCTGCATTGTCTTGGCAGTGTACTTAGGGTTGTTGTCCCATTGGAAGGTGAACCATCGCCCCAGTCTGAGGTCCTTAGAACTCTGGAGCAGGTTTTCATCAAGGATCTCTCTGTACTTTGCTCCATTCATCTTTCCCTTGATCCTGACTAGTCTCCCAGTCCTTGCCGCTGAAAAACATCCCCACAGCATGATACTGTCACCAGCATGCTTCACCATAGCTGGTGCCAGGTTTCCTGTGAAGCTTGTGAAGCTTGGCATTCAGGCCAAACAGTTCAATCTTCAATCAAAGAGTTCAATCTTGGTTTCATCAGACCAGAAAATCTTGTTTCTCATGGTCTGAGTGTCTTTAGGTGCCTTTTGGCAAACTCTAAGTGGGCTGTCATGTGCCTTTTACTGAGGAGTGGCTTTTGTCTGGCCGCTGTACCATAAAGGCCTGATTGGTAGAGTGCTGCAGAGATGGTTGTCCTTCTGGAAGGTTCTCCCATTTCCACAGAGGAACTCAGGAGCTCTGTCAGAGTAACCATCGGGTTGTTGGTCACCTCCCTGACCAAGGCACTTCTCGTCCGATTGCTCAGTTTGGCCGGGCGGCCTGTTCTAGGAAAAGTATTGGTGGTCCCTAACCACTTCCTTTTAAGAATGACGGAGGCCACTGTGTTCTTGGGGACCTTCAATGCTGCAGAAATGTTTTGGTACCATTCCCCAGATCTGTGCCTCGACATAATCCTGTCTCTGAGCTTTTTCTTGAAAATTCCTTTGACCCCATGGCTTGGTCTTTGCTCTGACATGCACTTTCAACTGTGGAACCTTTCATAGACAGGTGTGTGCTTTTCCAAATCATGTCCAATCAATTGAATATACCACAGGTGGACACCAATCAAGTTGTAGATGATCAATGGAAACAGGATGCACCCATATCAAAAGGTATGAATACTTATGTAAATAAGCTATTTCAGTTTTTATTTGTAATTTGCTTGTAACTTTCAAAAAAACTGTTTTCGCTTTGTCATTATGGGGTATTGTTTGTAGATTGATTAGGATTTTTTTTATCATTTAATTCATTTTAGAAAAAGGCTGTAACGTAACAAAATGTGGAAAAAGTCAAGGGGTCTGAATGCTTTCGGAATGCACTGCATGTTCTGCATAGTATTTTGTCTTCATTCTTGCAGATATAAGATTGACTAATGCTTTGGCTACTTTCTTCGTCTTCTCAGCCAGACAATAACCCATACTGTACTATTCCATGAAGAAGCCATAAACCCCCTGACGGTTGGTACCAAGATTGATGTGGGCCATTGTTCAAGCAAAGAGCCTTTCTAACCAACAGTGCACATTTCCAAACGTTGCAAACTATGCTTGCATTACCTAAACGGTTTGTGTTTGAGTGTGACGATAAAACGTCAAAACTATGCTGGTATTCTTTTGTGCATTCTTTTATTATTTATTTTATTACGTTCTTAGCTAGTAAGCCTACTTTTACTGTTGTATTAGTAGTAGACATGATTCAAAATGGCACCATACGGGGTTCTATATGGAACCAATTTGGCCCTGTGAGGAAAAACTCATAGGGTTCTATATTGGGTTCAGTGAAGAAGAACCCCTAGGGTTCTGGTCAAAGAACCCTACAAAAGATTTCTATATATAACTTTTAGGGGTTCCACATAGGTCATTATTAATAAAGCGTAACAATAAGGTGCAGAGCGCTCAATTTGCCCGCTGGCGGGAAAGGAATCCCCAGCTCTGCTAAAACCTTTGACAACTGCGTGCCGTTTTCAAGGGATTGTTAAACAAACGTTACCTATTTGGTTGTAATATCCTCACCTCTTGAAGAGCATAGTCAGAACTACAAATGTCTGATTATTCTATGCAAAACAATTGCGCACATTTAGCCCTATCGTAAGGAGTTATACAGAAAGTAAGTGGATGCTTTTCATGATCAGTTGTCACACCCTGACTATAGAGAGGTTTTTTATTCTCTATTTTGGTTAGGCCAGGGTCTGACTAGGGTGGGCAGTCTGTGTTCTTTTTTCTATGTTTTTGGTTTTCTATGTGCTGTCTCTGATTGGGAGCCACACTTAGGTAGCCTGTTTTCCATTTTGTGTTGTGGGTGATTCATTTCTGTTTAGTGTGTGTTGCACCTGACAGAGCTGTTTCGGTTGTCACTTTGTTGTTTTTGCCTTTCAGTGTTCAGTTTCTATTAAACATGACGAACACTTACCACGCTGCGCCTTGGTCCTCCTCTCCTTCTCCCGACAACAATCGTGACATCAGTAAACATCAATTGATCATGTCATTTCAGATACGTGAGGGTAGCCTCACGATATCTCTCATTTAATAGGATATTTGAGTGATATAAAAATGAAAGTGAACTATACAGTACCTGACAAGTACAAGTGGTTAAGATTAATTTACCATCCTTTGTCACTCTGCCTGTTAAGCAGCAGAAGGGTGCATTTGCCGGTGTACTAGTAATGATAATGCTACATTGCAAGCTACTGGTAGAAATGTTGTACAGTTGTCTAAACATAATGTGCTTTTTGCTCCAACCAATTTAGGCCTACCTAGAGAAGTTAGCTAAGAACCCCTTTTGAAAAATGTTTGTATGTGTTTAACTACGATTGCTGCTGACAGACATGATAGGCTACGTTGATTGATGGACTATGTCAAATTGGCTAGCAAGCTAGCTAACAACAGATCACATCAATATGGGTCATTAACCTGTCTAGGATGAGGGTGCCGCTAGCGGCACTCCCCCCCCCACCCCCACTGAAAAGGCAGAGCCGCGAAATTCAAAAAAAATATTTTTTTTAAATATTTAACTTTCACACATTAAAGTCCAATACAGCTAATGAAAGACACAGATCTTGTGAATCCAGCCAACATGTCCGATTTTTAAAATGTTTTACAGGGAAGACACAATATGTAAAGATGTAAATCTATTACCTAAAAACACATTAGCATAATCCACCATCTTTTATTTGTCCACCAACACCAGTAGCTATCACCAATTCGGCTAAACTAAGATATTTATAGCCCCTAACCAAGAAAAAAACTCATCAGATGACAGTCTGATAACATATTTATGGTATGGGATAGGTTTTGTTAGAAAAATGTGCATATTTCAGGTAGATGGCATAGGTTACAATTGCACCCACCGTCACAAATGGACTAGAATAACTACATAGAGCAACGTGTTTACCTACTTACTAATCATCAAACATTTCGTAAAAATACACAGCATACACTAATCGAAAGACACAGATCCTGTGAATACAGACAATATTTCAGATTTTCTAAGTGTCTTACAGCGAAAACACAATAAATCGTTATATTAGCATAGCACATGTGCAAACATTACCCCAGCATTAATTCTAGCCAAAGTGAGCGATAACGTAAACATCGCCAAAATATATTATTTTTTTCACTAACCTTCTCAGAATTCTTCAGATGACACCCCTGTAACATCACATTACAACATGCATATACAGTTTGTTCGAAAATGTGCATATTTAGCCACCAAAATCATGGTTAGACAATGGGGAAAGTAGCCCAGCTGGTGAGAAAATGTCCGTGCGCCATATTAGACAGTGATCTACTCGTATACATAAATACTCATAAACGTGACTAAAAAATATAGGGTGGACAGCGATTGATAGACAATTTAATTCTTAATACAATCGCGGAATTACATTTTTTAAATTATCCTTACTTTTCAATAAAGTTTGCGCCAAGCGAAGCTACGTCAAAAAACATGGCGTCCTAAGCCACTAACATTTTTCGACAGAAACACGATTTATCATAATAAAAATTTCCTACTTTGAGCTGTTCTTCCATCAGTATCTTGGGCAAAGGATCCTTTCTTGGGTCTAATCGTCTTTTGGTGGAAAGCTGTCCTCTTGCCATGTGGAAATGCCAACTGCGTTCAGCATGAACTGGAAGCGTGCCCAGCGATTCACAGCGTTTCAGAAATAAATGTCCCAAAATCGCACTAAACGGATATAAATTGCTATAAAACGCTTTAAATTAACTACCTTATGATGTTTTTAACTCCTATAACGAGTCTTAACATGACCGGAGAAAGATTACTCCCAACACTAATGCTTGGAACAGGTGCGGGTCGGTGTCCTCCAGGCGCATGACGCAGCTCCAAAAGAGTGACTAGCTACAGGGTTTTTTAATTTATAGTGCCTGTGAACGCGCAATCGACCCCATTCAAATCGTCATCACGTAAAGGCATCCAGGGGAAGACGTAAGCAGTGTCCGTATACTCATAGGAATTACATTGGCTTTAAAACTGACTCCAGAACAGTGGCCAAAATTTCTGAAATCTGACTCCATGTCAGGGAAATTGCTGTAGAATGGGTTCTGTTCCACTTAGAGACCAAATTTAAACTCCTATAGAAACTATAGACTGTTTTCTATCCAATAATAATAATAATATGCATATTGTACGATCAAGAATTTTGTAGGAAGCCGTTTCAAAAATTACACGATTACCATAAATAGTGACAACAGCGCCCCCAGCCTCAACAGGTTAACAAGCTGACTTTCAGGGAATTAACTAGATGGCTATATCCAAATGTTGTTTGATTTGCTTCCCCTCTATAGTGGTGATGGAGAGTAGTCCGACGAACTACTTTACCACGACAAGGACTTGCTAATTTCAAGCTAATTCCAAAAGCCTAATCTCTGATGAAGCAAGCTAAATGACATGCTGTCTGCTTAGCTAGATAGCCTTTCCATCTGGCATGTAGCTACCCTCACGTATCTGAAATGACATGATCAATTGATGTTTACTGATCATTAAAAGCGTTCAGTTACTTGCTGTATAACTCTGATGATAGAGCAAAACGTGGAGTAATCATAAATGTGTTGTTCTGACTATGCTCTTGAAGAGGTGATGATATTCAAACCAAATAGTTATAACATATATTTAACAATCGCTTTAAAACAGCACGTAGTTGTCAATGGTTTTAGCAGAGCTGGGGGTCTCCTTGAATAAGTCAAATTGAATGCTCTGCATCTTATTCTGCCGTTTTAAGGATAACGAGTTATATGAAGAAAGCGATAGAATCCTTTTGGTTCTATATGGAACCATTTTTTTCTCTGAGTGTTGCTCTGCTTCTCCCCCTCTCTCCCCCTCCATCTCTCTATTTATCTCTGTCTCTCTAGCTCTGTTTCTCTCTCTCTCTCTCTCGCACTCTCTCAGGGAACAGAGAATGTTTGTTTTAAAGGCACTCAAGACCAGTGGCGGTCAGTGCCGTTTAAGATGAGGGAGGATGATTTTTTTTGATGAACATGAACATTTCAGAATATTGGATGACTATTGGATATTGGATGATGATCCAATATTGGATGATATTCCATTCACCAAGTTCAATGTAACATTGATAGGTTTAGGCCACTACATGATACCCTATATCCATCATGAAATTGCTACAACCTAGCCTATGTGTTACATTCGTTGATGGAAGGATCGGACCAAGGTGCAGCGTGGTAGGCGTACATCATAGCTTTATTAATTGAACACCAAAAGCAAGAAAATATGAACGACACGTAAAGTTTTGTAGCGCTAAAACAGCAACTATACAAAAAAACAAGATCCCACAAACTAAAGGTGGAAAAAAGGCTGCCTAAGTATGATCCCCAATCAGAGACAACGATAGACAGCTGCCTCTGATTGGGAACCATACCCGGCCAACAAAGAAATAGAAAAACTAGAAAGCCCACCCAAATCACACCCTGACCTAACCAAATAGAGAAATAAAAAGGCTCTCTAAGGTCTGGGCTTGACAGTACCCCCCCCCCCCCCAAAGGTGGGGCCGCAAAACCTGACTCTATGGGGGAGGGTCCGGGTGGGCATCTACCCTCGGTGGCGGCTCCGGTGCGGGACGTAGACCGTAAATCGTCGCGGGGACTCCGGACCGTAGATCGTCGCCGGGGACTCCGGACGATAGATCGTCGCAGAAGGCTCCGGACTGGGAACCGTCGCTGGAGGCTCCGGACTGGGAACCGTCGCTGGAGGCTCTGGACCGCAGACTGTCGTTGGAGGCTCTGGACCGCAGACCGTCGCTGGAGGCTCTGGACCGCAGACCGTCGCTGGAGGCTATGGACCGCAGACCGTCGCTGGAGGCTATGGACCGCAGACCGTCGCTGGAGGCTCTGGACCGTTGCTGGAGGCTCTGGACCGTTGCTGGAGGCTCTGGACCGTCGCTGGAGGCTCTGGACCGTTGCTGGAGGCTCTGGACCGCAGACCGTCGCTGGAGGCTCTGGACCGTCGCTGGAGCCTCTGGACTGCAGACCGTCGCTGGAGACTCCGGACCTTGGATCGTCTCTGGAGGCTCCGGGCCATGGATCATCACTGGAGGCTCCGGGCCATGGATCATCACTGGAGGCTCCGGGCCATGGATCATCACTGGAGGCTCCGGGCCATGGATCATCACAGGAGGCTCCGGGCCATGGATCATCACAGGAGGCTTCGGGCCATGGATCATCACTGGAGGCTTCGTGCCATGGATCATCACTGGAGAAACTATACACAGAAACGAATCATTACCTTCCATCAGCAAGGGCATTGAAGATGAAACGTGGCTGGGTCTTTCAGCATGACAATTATCCCAAACACACCGCCCGGGCAACGAAGGAGTGGCATCGTAAGAAGCATTTCAAGGTCCTGGAGTGGCCTAGCCAGTCTCCAGATCTCAACCCCATAGAAAATCTTTGGAGGGAGTTGAAAATCCGTGTTGCCCAGCAACAGCCCCAAAACATCACTGCTCTAGAGGAGATCTGCATGGAGGAATGGGCCAAAATACCAGCAACAGTGTGTGAAAACCTTGTGAAGACTTACAGAAAACGTTTGACCTCTGTCATTGCCAACAAAGGGTATATAACAAAGTATTGAGATAAACTTTTGTTATTGACCAAATACTTATTTTCCATCATAATTTGCAAATAAATTCATTAAAAATCCTACAATGTGATTTTCTGGATTTTTTTTCTAATTTTGTCTGTCATAGTTGAAGTGTACCTATGATGAAAATTACAGGCCTCTCTCATCTTTTTAAGTGGGAGAACTTGCGCAATTGGTGGCTGACTAAATACTTTTTTTATGCCTACCTATCAGAGTGATATCATGATTATTTGCGTCAATCCCAACTTATTTTGCAAACTCCATCTCATGTGCTACAGAAACACCGCTAATCAAACAATAGTGCTAGGTGCCTGCACACTTGAATTAAAGAACAGCTACTTAAAAGTGGTATCCTGATGTGGTTTGAGAATTTGTTAGGGACTTGGAATATACCATTTTGTTATTTTTCTGTTTAAAAAAGTGTGACTTTGAGAACAAAAACCTGAAAAAAATGGGGGAAATCTCAAACCTGTGATTTTCTGACTTAGTTTATCTGTTTCAATAGTGCACCTACTACTAGCCTACTGCACAGTACAGGTTGGGTTGGCCTTCCTGTGAAACGCCAATATGGATGGGATTTGTCATTTTAGGTCATTACATCTTTCCTTCCCACGGGGGGTCGTTTTGATAATTGTTTGCAAAATTTTAGTATACCACTTTTCCAGGCACCACTGCATCACTGGATGCACACACACACACACACACACACACACACACACACACACACACACACACACACACACACACACACACACACACACACACACACACACACACACACACACACACACACACACAGGCCAATGTAAATTCACACACAAGCACTCCTTACACTTTATTGGGGGAAAATAAAACATCTCCCCGCTCTACAGATGGCTGTATCGGTCCGCTAATACCGGGGAGGTAAAAGTCCAGTGCACTACTTTTGTGAGAAAAACTATTTTTAGTCCTTACGCTGCAGAAGGCTATATCAGTGAATTACTTTTGTGTATTTTTATTTAATTTTATTTGGTTGAGACTAAGCCCAAGGCAAACATTTTGATTATATTATCCCACACAGCTACAATGCTAGGTTAAGGACCTCATATTGTATCTTATAGAGACAACAACTTATGTATAAAACAATCTTAATAAAACTATCCACTTTGTTTAGATGCAAACACCATGAAACCTATAACAAAATACATTATGTACACTGTACTTATAACTTAAGTTACAATTGGCGTACCTTACAGGGCACCACTACAGTGATAAGTGTTTGTAACCCGTTAAGTACAATAGAAACCTTCTTATACATCTGAGAGAGCAACTGCTCTGGTGGCCATTTCTGTCCATCTTGGTCTGCCACTAATCTCTCCCACTCTCTCTCCTTCCTATGAAGTTTCTCTGGGTAAAGGAACAATTAAGTAGACTATATTGAAAACGGTGCTTTCCAAATAGAAGATGAGTCTTCATTACCTTTTCTGTGCCGATGGGAGAATGTAGAGGAATTCAGTCGCTAAATCCTTAGTTGCGGATTACAGCAACTTTAAAGAAGCACGTGTAACAGTATTACTTTAAACCGTCCCCTCGCCCCGACCCGGACCAGGGACCCTCTGCACACATCAACAACTGACACCCACGAAGCGTCGTTACCCATCGCTCCACAAAAGCCGCGGCCCTTGCAGAGCAAGGGGAAACCCTACTTCAGGTCTCAGAGCAAGTGACGTAACCGATTGAAATGCTATTAGCGCGTACCCGCTAACTAGCTAGCCATTTCACATCCGTTACACTCACCCCCCTTTCAACCTCCTTCTTTTCCGCAGCAACCAGTGATCCGGGTCACGGCACCAATGTAACAGTATAACTTTAAACCGTCCCCTCGCCCCGACCCAGGCGCGAAACAGGGACCCTCTGCACACAACAACAACTGACACCCACGAAGCGTCGTTACCCATCGCTCCACAAAAGCCGCGGCCCTTGCAGAGCAAGGGGAAACCCTACTTCAGGTCTCAGAGCAAGTGACGTAACCGATTGAAATGCTACTAGTGTGTACCCGCTAACTAGCTAGCCATTTCACATCCGTTACACACGGCTATCAGATACTTGTCTAAATATTCTAACTTGACATTTGAACTTGTAGTCTTCACATTGCCCAATTGCAATTCTAGTGATAATGTGTTGAATGCAAAATGAGCGTCGAGGTGGATACTAGTTAAACATCCCACAATGGTTGCCAATTTCACAGGTTGAAATTGAACCAATATGCAGGCAGCTTGGCGTGATGCAGGCGTTTTTTTATCACCAGTTCAAAAACTGCTTATAGCAAGACAGCAACATAAACGGCCAAATATGATTCCTCCCATGTTTTGGTAGGAATGCTTAATGAATTATGGCCGTTTTCTAAATTGGCATAAAATAAATACGATTCGGTCGGCAACTATTGTTGCTTTGCTTCGTTGCAGTTGCGGTTGAGTGTGTTTGTCTAGCAATTACATCTGTGTATTTCTCAGACGGTTTGTGTCTAAAGCATATTATTTCATGTTAGCGCTATTCAATGGTTCTTTGTTTTATACCTCGACTGCCTGTCAAAAGAATCAAACCTGTAATCGTATTCATTTAATATTGCTAGTCCTTGTTGTAGAATCAAACAGGCACAGTCTGCCCATCATTAATAGGTGTAGGCCTACTAGGTGAAGCCCGTCAACTCAAACACTGTAGCTGTTCATAGATCAAATAAAACCCATTTAGTTAAGTCTTCAAGACTGACAAACTGTCATTTATGGCTTACATAGGGCACTAAGCTTTAACAGGTGAAAGGGGATAGAGTGAATTAAGTGAGATAGCACCCTTCTAAGAAGAGGTTACCCACTAGGCAGAGACATCAGTTCAACATCTAGGTTTGATCACTAACCTTCCATTTGACTGAGTTGTCAACTAACGGGAATTCAGTGTGAAATCAACAAGTGATTTGAGCAAATCTTGTTTAAAAGCCAGTAGGACGTATGCCTTTCCACTTGGATACAACATTGACAAATGGGTAATGCATCTTAATTCTTAGTTGAAAGGGTGTGGAAACAACGTACATTTCGACCAACTTGTGCAAATACTGTAAACAAATGATGTTGCAGCAATCTTTGATACTGCATTGAATTCCTGTGACGCACCAAAGTAATCAAGTTAGGTACAAAGACATTTGGCAGGCGACGGTCTACAAATGATAAAACAGCTGTATGGCTGTACATAAAAAGATGCTTGTCCACAACATGTTGGTTGGGAATGAATTGAATCATGTGGATACATTATCCCATAATAGATAAACACTCAGCACGAGTGTGGTGATTATGGGAAGTTGAGGGGAGTGGGGTAAGTTGAGTTCTTTTTGACTTTCAGCATCACTACATCAAGGGAAATTGACTATTCTTTCTAACAAATATATTTACATATATTTCAGGATGTTGTGTGTCACCGGAAGTAATCCAAATTTATGTAAACATATATATGTATTTTTTTTAAATAATAAAGTGGTAAAACTTGGTAAAACTTACCCTGGGTGAGTTAAGCATAGGGACAAGGTAAGTTGAGCCTCCTTGGGGTAAGTGGGTGATGGGGTCCTGTCACAGTGGGTGATGGCAGGTAAAAATTACATTCATGGAATGGGTGTGTGGTATATTGTATATCTTAAATGTATACCTGCATTCAGATATAGATCTCCTTTTCCAATATCACTTACCCTTCCATGTCTTGACCAGTCTGGGACAGGAATGTTGTTTCCATGTGCCAATTCGCAAGCAAGTTCCCTGCATTTCAAGCTGCTAAGACCATGACACTGGTCCGTGGTTATTGATATGTCGAGCAGACTCCGTGTCATTAGATAAGACATGTTGTGCCTCTGCTACTCTATCATAGCCTCTCTTTCGCAAACACAGGTACATGTTTGTTTCCTTTTTTTGTCAATGTACCTCATTCAGTCTATTTTTTTTCATCTCTTGCTTTCTGTTGCTCGAACGGACCTCTTCTCTTATCTCACTTCCTCCCTCTCTCTCAAGGGGGGGGGGGGGGTTATACTCCTGCTTGTTTCACATTTGTATACACGAGGCACGAGGATGTCTGCTTTGTAACAATACAATTGGACTATCTTGAGTTCGTATGCATGACACTGGATGAAACGGACTAAATGCAATCATCATTTGTATCGGGTATGGTGGCCATTGGTTCAACTAAGCTCAATGGCAAACCTATATATTATCCCACACAGCTACAATGATGCACTTTCATGCTAGGTTTAAGAGCTCATACTGTGTCTTATAGAGACCCCAACTGATGTATAAAACAATCTTAAAACTATCCACTTTGTTTAGATACAAGCACCATGAAACCTATAACATAATACATTAATTTGACCTGGGGAAAATCCGATTTTTGACCTAATTTGCATACCACTTTTTCCATGTGGTTTCTTCCTTCAGACTCCATGAAATGATGACCTCAAATATTCGGTCAAATGATTTGTTTCTGTGTATAGTTTCCTAGAAATAAGGGGTGGCTCAACCAACCCTTAAGCGCAATTTACCCCACTCTCCCCTGGATTATGCGAGCACATCCTTTTCACACTGTCGCCTGACACCTTTAGATACATCGTTAAAGAGGAGACGCGACCCGCAAACTCTTAGCAAGTGATCTATTAAGTCAGATGTTTTATAGCATACGTACTGTATATTCATTGATCGTCCCATTGAACAATCAGATAACTGTATATGAGTAAGACCTCTTCGTGATGTTTTGTCTGGTGATGATGTATCACTGAGACCGACATCATTTCTAATCCTGTGTGTCTCAAGGTCGTATTTTCAGCTCAGAAATCCCCCTTCGACAAGGAGAGGAGTCTCCATTAGGGCCTTTTCAGACCTCCAGTGTGCGAGGTTACCATTTCATCTGCCGCCAATGTATGGATCTCTCAAAGCACAGAGAGCCAGAAAGAACAGAGAAGATAAAAGGGAAAAAGGTCCACTCTCTCTTTCTTTCCAGCCTCTTTGGAATGGCCCTGCCAAACACACGGAGCATTTATGAGGCTTTATGCAACAATCTCCCAGCCTTTGTTCTCTTGTGTCACTCATCTTTCTCTTCCTCTGCCGTTCTCTCTATTTCATTCCCTCCACCCCTTTCCCAATGATGCCTGTGAGAGGTAGAGACAAAAACCTCAGTCAGTGCTGAGGCATTTCCCCTGGAGGCAACAGGTCTCTTTGTTTGAAGAGGGAGAAATATACCATGGGGAGTGCTCTAAAAACGGTTTATGTGTGTGTGTCTCCGCCATTGTATTTGTCTCTGTTGGTGTGTTTCTACGCTGCGGTGCGGCACTGTGTGTGGTGACTGGCAACCCCACAAAGAATTACCATGGCGGGTAAATTATAGACCCTCTGCCACAACATCGTAATTATGACAGTGCAACATTGCTTTTGTTAACTACTGTATGCAAAGACGAGCGGGAAAAGACGACAGCGGTTTGAAGCAGTTCAAGGAATACCTTTGTCTGACTTTCTTCTGAAGAAGGCCTAAGGGGAACTGAAATCAGGTATGGCCACACCTCAATCAGTTGGTAAGCAATTGTAATCAGCATCAGTCATGCGTCATGATGCACATAGAGTTAAACTATTTATTTATTTATTTATGTATTTGTTTTTTTGGATCCCCCATTAGCTTCTGCGGAAACAGCAGCTACTCTTCCTAGGGTCCACAAAAAAAACACAAATAACAAAACACTGATAGACAAGTACAGTCACACACATTTTTTTATGCAAACAATACAGCAACAAAATAATGTGTGTCTATGTGTGCGTGTGTTTGTGTGTGTCCCCTCACAGTCCCCGTCGTTCCGTGAGATGTTGTTTAATCTGTTTTTTGAAAGTAATTTTGCTGTTTGCTTGAATAATTGGAGATGGAATCAAGTTCCGTGCGATCATGGGATTTGTGAATTGGTTTTGGACTTGGGGACTGTGAAGAGACCCCTGGTGGCATGTCTTGTGGGGTATGTATAGGTTTCTGAGCTGAATGTTATTTGATTATGCAGACAATGTGGAATTTTCATCACAGTAATACTTCTCATAAAAACTTGAAGAGAAGCAGTTATTCTCTCGCCAATCCACAACCAGGATAGATGTTGTTGATGTTAGTTCTGTGTCTGCAGTTAAGGGCAAGGTGCGCTGCTCTGTTTTGTGCCAGCTGCAACTTTGTTACGTCTTTCTTTGCTGCACTTGACCATATTACCAGACAGTAATCAAGATGGGACAAGACCAGAACCTGGACAACTA
Organism: Salvelinus fontinalis; assembly: GCF_029448725.1. Classification (NCBI taxonomy): domain Eukaryota; kingdom Metazoa; phylum Chordata; class Actinopteri; order Salmoniformes; family Salmonidae; genus Salvelinus; species Salvelinus fontinalis. Next base: position 49,564,313 of record NC_074678.1, on the reverse strand, counting down.
TAGCACAATTGATTTTTGTGTCAAAAAACGCAGAACATCTTTTTCTCATAGCAAAGCTTCCGCAATTCCAACATGAACTCTAATGCCAAAGCAACTTTTGTATTGATTTGACTTAAACAGTATTTATCAAAGCCAATACAATAAAATCCGCAAAGATTGATTCAATTGTACAGTTCCGCTCCTATGACAGGCCAACCATCTGAAATTAAAAAGTACCAAAACTAACACATTCTGAAACGTTCTTAAGTTGTTGTTTTTTACCACTGACAATTTATATAAACCTTCTGCAAAATAAAGCTTTAACCTTGGTCCATGTTGGTCTATCCTGAGTTAAGGGCTCGACACGGTTAGGGCTGGAGGGCAATGTGTTGCTGACTCCTGCTCCAATGCGTTTTAACACTGAGTACTGCCTCTGGATAGACATTAGCTATAAAAAGCCCAGCTCTCTCCTCTTCCCTCACCTGGCTTAGAGGTGTAACCAAAGAGAGTATGAGTGAATGCCCACAGATTGTAATAAGAGAAAGTGTGTGTGTGTGTGTGTGTGTGTGGTGTGTGTGTGTGTGTGTGTGTGTGTGTGTGTGTGTGTGTGTGTGTGTGTGTGTGTGTGTGTGTGTGCGTGTGTGTGTGTGTGTGCATAAGTGTATGCATGTGTGTCAAGGACGTTGTGTTGAAGTGCAATGGACCAAAGAGGCCTTTTCTACTCTCAAGGTGAGAGGTAAGATAAGGTTTAACGGCTACAGGAAAATAAACGAGTGGGAGTAGTCAATGTACCATGTGCAGTGCTGCACAAAGCAGCACTACTGATGTAATGTAAAGCATAACGTGTCATGGAAATGGGATGAAATTCTACAAGGACATGTATAGTAGGCGAACCAATACTGTGCACACAATGTGCGACCGCTATGAGGTGAATGAACTCGAGATGGAGTTCTTGTGAATCGCAGTGCCCCTTCAGTATGAAGTCATGACAACATGTTACAGTGCACAGTAAGCGGTTTCCTCAGGCTTTTCTGAATATTAATATATTAGGATTGATGAACACCAAATCCATCTCGGCCCATTCATTTGTCACGCAAGTCGTTTTTATGCAGGAAATGGCTTTGCCAAGCTATTGCAATGGCGTTAATCCGAAAATAAAGCAACCTTTTTTAAATGTCTTTTTTTACATTTTGTAATTATGCAACGTTTGTACCCGGGTGAGATGCACTCACTTTAACAATACGAAAAGCCTGCATTAGGTGGAGAGAGAGGGTTATTTTTAATGGGAGCTTTAGAGGGAATTTGTGAAAAGGGATAATTAAGGAGGCGACTGGACAAGAGACCAAAGGATGGGCGCGAGTTAAAACCACATTAAAAAGTACAGTCGAGTGTCCTCCGGATTGCTTAGTACCTAGGTACAAAATGTCGTCCGAACCAGAGAGTGATCCCAACATTTGGAAATGGCTTCCTCTTCTCATCTCCATTTTGTGACCTAGATTTAGCCCACAAAAATTGTGAAAGTGATATGGTAATTCGAGCTAAATAGATTGGGATCCTGGCACCTAATCCTGCCTCATGAGATCAGTGATCACAAAGGAAAGACGAAAGGTGTCCATGTTATGGTTTGGATGAGGTTCTAATCAAGATTGGTTTTCCAAAACAAATTGCCATAAAATGTCAGTTACAAGCTGTAGTGAGTGCCACACCCTGTCTCTGTCCACACACCTCAGTAGTCCATCTCGGTCGCCCGGCCGAGCAGGTCTAATAAAAGCTTCCATTGATTTTACTGCACAGCTGAGGAAGCTGGGTGTTGCGTTCCCTTGTTTACCTAGGTGATTGGACAGCAGATAGGCCCTTATCTTCCCCTTCCTCTCCCATGCAGATAAGAGGGGGAGGGAGGGAGGGATAAAAGTCTGGAAAGTGGAGATGCAAGGGGGGGTTGAAGGGTGTAGGGGGGGTAGTCGATACTCAGACGCAGAGCACTACAAACCGCTATGTGCTCCCGACCCAATCAATAAGTAGATATGTCAAGTTAAGTTCTGAAATCAGGGGGGAAAAACACAAGAAAAGGGTGGAATAGAGAGATCGAGAGCCGACACACAAAGAAGTGACGGCGGCGCCTTTTCTGTATGCACAAAGTGTAAAGCTCACTGTGTAACGGCTCTCGTTTGTAGAATGATGAAGAGTGGACCAAGGCGCAGCGTGGTAGGCGTACATCGTAACTTTATTGATGTCACCAAACAAAATAACAAAGTCAAACAACGGCTAAGGCTAAGAAACTAAACAGAAAACAAGATCCCACGAAACCCAAAAGGAACATGACAACTTATATATGATCCCCAATCAGAGACAACGATAGACATCTGCCTCTGATGGGGAACCACACTCGGCCAAAAACAAAGAAATAGAAAACATAGACTTTCCCACCGGAGTCACACCCTGACCTAACCAAACATAGAGAATAAGAAGGATCTCTAAGGTCAGGGCGTGACACACTGGTTGGGCTGCGTTCATATAGGGGACATTTCAATGGGAAATTGGGTGTAAGGTCAGATTTTTCAACCAAGACCAACAGAGAAAGGACCAGAAAAACGTCTAGTCAATCAACAGTACTATGCCACGTGAGTCCTTTCTGTTGGAGGTAGATGAAAACCCAAAGGGATAAGCATCTTAGTCCAGTCACGTCAGAGATGGGCGAACGAGATATCTAGGCCAGGAGCTGAGCGAGAGAGAGAGAGAGAGTACTGTAGCTATATGGGAAGAGACTATTTGGCAGCCAACAGCTTGACAGAAAAGACAACTTTTAAAAAGAAAGTCTGACCCCACTATCTTGTCGGCCAAAGTTCAAGGGCTATTCAGCCAATTTACGTTATTTCCATAGACTAAAACACACATATGTAGTGTAAAAGTAACTTTTTTGTTTGTTTTACTAACTGTCCTGATATTGTGCCTTCAGTTACTGTATGGGATAAAACTTACTGGATACCCATTGACTTCCAGTCATTGCGCAAACGCTAGTTAGCATTGGCTTGCAAAACTTCCTCATAATGGACACAGAGACATAAAAATGGTATCTATACAGTTTCATCTGACTCTGAGGAAGTAGTTAAAGGGCCGCATTGCCAAAATCCCAAAGTATCCCTTCAAGAAATCAACACTTTTGCAGTACTTTTTCACAACCCTATTTCACCTTACATTCCTATTACTAACTCCAATGAGAACTTCCAATCATTTTTGTCAACTTTATGTATAATTTGGAAATTACAGAGCTCTACCAGGCAGTTGAGAAGTCAAAAGAGGGTCATATTAGCAATGCCATATTAGAATGGCAATTTGTATAGCATATTTACTCATCTCAAAAATATAACATCAATTACTTTAGGTCAGTCTGCTTCAATGGCTTTCATAGGTAGGTGAGCATTGTTTAAATGAGGACTGATGTCAAATTTAAACACATTATGGTAATTTTGTGTGTATAAACATGAATGTTCAATTACATTCAAATTAATGTGTTTTCAGGTAGAGCAATATCCCCCAAAATGTTTTTTTAAAATTGAAATTCAAATGATCCAGGTTCTTCCATCATGTTTCCCACATGTTCAGACTACATTTTGAGATAATAAATGACAAAGAACAGTTTTGTATTACTACTGTAGGAATTATTCTGAAAATGTATTAATTGACCCCATGGGGCATGAATTGTGGTTTAACCCATTTATGTTTCATAATATACTGTAGTGTTGGCAACAATTAATGTTTTTACATGTTTTTCACCAAAATAAGTATTTTTTTTAAAATGTAAAAATAATAATAATCTACCCTATTCTTAGTCCACCTTACTTTTGAGTGATTTAATAACCGCCTTCTTGAGCACATTTTTTACAAAATTATTTAATTTGAATTATTTTTACATTTGAACAATGTGTTTAAATATTCCTACTCTTCAAGGTCTCTACTAACAGGAAGGGTGCAACAGTCATCCCTCAACAACTGAATTCCTGCCTTTTATCCAATATCTTTGGTGTCTGATTTTGAGTTTTGTTACAGCCCTCAGAGTGGGCAAAGTTAGAGTACCATAACACTGAACTGCAGCAACCCAAAATGATACAACTTATGTAAATTGATGCAGGAGGGCTGGGGGAGTTGACCAATCAAGTTCAAGTGAAGATTTGTTTCATATCCGCTTCTAAATACACTGTCAAAACATGCTTTACTAGCCGGTTGAGAATAGGGTTAAAGTGGTCAGTTCAATTTAACCAAGCGCTTCTATGGAACACTGTGTAGTCTCAGGGGATCTGAGGGGAAAACCTGGGAAGTTGTTGCTTCAGAAGAAACCTGGTGACATTTGTGACAAGTTGCAAAATTGCCACACCCCACCTCCTCTCCCCCCATCCCAACTACTGCTGCATGCAGCCCGGCCTTACCCCAGACCTCTCAGTGGTGGGCTCCTGCTGAGCTTGTGTATCGACTCCTCCACGCCGTCTGAGTGCCTTGCTCTCCCCTAGATGCCGGGGAGCCAGGCACCTGTCTGGTAGTGTGCACATGATTCGAGATGACAGGTTAAGTGGCTAACCTCTCCTCTGGGCCCCCGCTAATACAAAGAACCTGCCGAAATCTCAAAAACTCCTCATGCTTTCTGCATGAGGGGAGGAAGGCTGGCGGCTGGCTGGTGCCCTGGTGCTGATGTAGCGGGGGTGGGGGAGAAGGGTATGGGGGAGGAGGTTGGACGTGTCAGGGGGAAAGGGGAGATGGTGGAGATGGGGTGGTGACGAGAGTTGTCGGGGGCACCTGTCCTTATTGATTACTCTCGATATTGCATTGACACACACCACAAACTCCAGACATGACACACTCTCCTCACACGCAGATGAGGCAGCTCTCACAACACCACATTCCAGATATCCCCATCCCCTCTAATGGTTGATCTGAGGTTGAGCCACTTTCTTTCTTCGTGGCAATGGGTTGGCTGTTTCTCCTTTATTAACGATCGTGTGGTGGTTTAATTCCGAGGAGCATTTTATGGCGTCTTGAGGGGTCTTTTGAGGTTTTGGCGGAGCACGGCGGGTCAAACAGAAAAGCAAACACATAGATGAGGCAGTTGTCTGGATCTCTCCTGGACGGCGTGACAGGCCGGACGCGGGGAGATTCCATCACTCTGACAGACGGCTTCTGCAGGAGAAGAGTTAATTGCTGTGGGACTGGAGTGCCTTCACCATCTATCAAAGAAAACTCCCTCCAGCTCCATCCAGGGCTGGGAAAGGGGATGGGGGGGATGGAGGGCAGGGGAGAAAGAGGGGGGGTTAAGAAAAGTCTGATTCTCTGACATTAGGGTCAAATAACTTTCAAAACCAAAGGCAGTTGTGTTGCAGTCTGAGTGAGGAGATACAGTACCTCTGACCACTAATGGCTCAAATCACTGATGTATCTTGTTCAAATCAGGATTTTAACAGCCACGATTTAACAATCTTTGATGATTGTTGAAAGACAAAAGCAGAAAATGTGTGTTGTGCCTTAGAAACTAATTTGACCCTGCAGAAACTAATTTGACCCTGCAGAAACGAATGTGACCCTGCATAAACTAATGTGACCCTGCAGAAACTAATGTGACCCTGCAGAAACTAATGTGACCCTGCAGAAACGAATGTGACCCTGCAGAAACGAATGTGACCCTGCAGAAACTAATGTGACCCTGCAGAAACGAATGTGACCCTGCAGAAACGAATGTGACCCTGCAGAAACGAATGTGACCCTGCAGAAACTAATGTGGCCCTGCAGAAACGAATGTGACCCTGCAGAAACGAATGTGGCCCTGCAGAAACTAATGTGGCCCTGCAGAAACGAATGTGACCCTGCAGAAACGAATGTGACCCTGCAGAAACGAATGTGACCCTGCAGAAACGAATGTGACCCTGCAGAAACTAATGTGGCCCTGCAGAAACGAATGTGACCCTGCAGAAACTAATGTGGCCCTGCAGAAACGAATGTGACCCTGCAGAAATGAATGTGACCCTGCAGAAACTAATGTGGCCCTGCAGAAACGAATGTGACCCTGCAGGAACTAATGTGGCCCTGCAGAAACTAATGTGACCCTGCGAAACGAATGTGACCCTGCAGAAACTAATGTGACCCTGCAGAAACGAATGTGACCCTGCAGAAACGAATGTGACCCTGCAGAAACTAATGTGACCCTGCAGAAACGAATGTGGCCCTGCAGAAACGAATGTGACCCTGCAGAAACTAATGTGGCCCTGCAGAAACTAATGTGACCCTGCAGAAACGAATGTGGCCCTGCAGAAACTAATGTGACCCTGCAGAAACGAATGTGGCCCTGCAGAAACGAATGTGGCCCTGTAAAGAAATGTGTTATTATAAGAACCTAAAACAATTAGTCAAATACCTGTGAAAGTAATATTGTGTTAATTCACTGTAAAAAAAAACAAAAAAACACCGTTTTCCTGTCGAGATGTATTGCATCGGAAATTGTACACTGTCAAGTTGAGAATGACCTCATGCAAGAGGTCAGTCAGTTATGTGATTGCTATCACAGAACACCGACACTACTAAAAATGACATTTCTGTAATTGAACCAAGCCTTATGTAAAGTTGCCAAAAGAAAGATGGACTGGAGTTGTCTTCGTGATTTAAGGGTGCAACACGAGCAATCACTCGGAACGAGCCAGATATACTCTCTCTCGGGCTTACTAAACACACAGTCGAGGTGCACACTGTTACGAGGAGACTTTGATGGATGGATGTGAGGGAAATAAAACAAGTTGTAGGAAAGGTGAGGTGAAACAACATCCATTCATGGGTAATTCACGTAAATGTTTAAGTGCCATATTTCATCGTTTTATGAGTGTATGCCGACGGCAGGAAATCCAGGTAATCACATCTAAGCTGTGCGTAAAATCTCCCGAGATGCGGCTTGTTTGTTATTGTAAGAGGCTTGACACATGGATGAAGAGAATTAAACCCTCCCACTTACAGTATGTTATCGCACACAAGCTAATGATGCATCCCCAGCATTCTACCATTGGGTGGAACGGGGGAATGTGACAATGCACACGTTTATGACAAAATGTATGTACTCCCACATGAAAGTAATGTAGATGGACATGAAGTTGAACCTTGTGGTTGTAATGGTGTGAGGCCAAGTCTGAGGTAACGTTTCTCGATATTGGTGTCTAGTTTTTTCCCACCACGTTAACAGTGGTTTTCAATTGCTTTTCAAGGAAGGCTGCCTTTGAAACTCCAACGTGTATTATTGCTCAAACACAAAGGGAGTTTCAGTAATCTATAATTGAAGAGCTAGCCAATCATAAGGGGATTGTGCTTGTATCTCAGTGGTTCTGTACACTCTGATGTCCACAAAGTTCAACCCTCTCTCCTCAATGAAAACAGAGCTTCTTCTGTCGGCCATGACGCATTCTCCTGCTGCAGAAACGACAAATCGAGGATCACAATTTAATGGATTTATTTTTCACGACCACAAAAGAGATGCGAAGAACCGACAAATAAACAGATGATAAATAGACCCAACTCAGAGCATTAGTCTTCTCAAAGAGAATGTATCTTCAGTCAGTAAAATAAATAAGAAAAGCAGGGGGGGGGGGGGGGGGGGGGGGATTGACAGTGAATTTTGAAGGTGGTGTCTTTATGCCAAATACTGTGACTGTAAGACAACCCAAACACTGAGTGATAATGTGTTCATAGGGAACAAAACCTTGAAAAAGAAAACAAGAAACACAAATGGCACCCAAGCATACAGTACACACTGTGAGGGAGAGAGGATGGAGGAAGAGCCGGAAAAAGAGCAATACAGGCTGTTTTGAGATCTGAGAAGGAGGGGGGGGTTGCCAGTGTGTGAATATGAGAAAGTGTGAGAGAGAGAGAGTGAGAGTGAGAGTGAGAGTGAGAGTGAGAGTGAGAGAGAGAGAGAGAGAGAGAGAGAGAGAGAGAGATTATTGAGGATGGGAGCCCACACACCAGCCTGCGCCCCCGGCATGTGCCCGTCAGACAGTCCCCCTGTTGTCACAGAAGCAGGAGCCTTGGTCTCCCATTTATCTCAACAGACACTTGACAGGACCGCCCAGGAATAATCCTTCGCCATCCCTCTCGGAACAACACAGCACGCAGGGGACAGATGTTACGGTAGACAGCAGTGAAGGTGTGGAAGAGATGCAGATGTTTTGAGTCACAGATTGCGGTGTTTGCTTTATAGCAGGAAGTTACTTTGAACCCCTCCCCCCAATCTATATACATTTCAACCAGAAATCAAGATTGCATTTAAAAACTAGCATGAACTCTGATATTATAGTTAATGTATGTTTAAGTGTGCACAAATGACTGAACACAGACTACTACAATCTGTAGCATACGCAATCATTCTGTGGCGGTGCGCTCCTAACTCTGTGAAACTAAAACCCGATGCGAGGTGCTTTTTATCACTTCTTTATTTTTATAAATACAAATTATTTGGTAATTCAGAGTTTGTGTCTATTTACCTATGCAACAATTATCACTTTGTGCCACTGCTAAAAAAGGTATTTGTTAAGTCTGTATTAATTAATGTCTTTAGAATTTGCACACTCAAAATATACAGTAACCTACTTAGCACAATCCCATTCGCTGGAAAAATTCAGACTATAAGTATTAGGTCTATGTGTGCCCTTCATGCAATTACACTGTTGGCTATATTTGTCCAACACAGTTATATCAACTCATCATGGAACGTGCTAGTTCCCCCACACTTCTTTGTCAATGCTCAAATCATCCTGCCACTGAAACATGTGACATACTGGTCATTTAACCTTGAGTGGAGGTCTAACAACGAGGGCTTTGAAGTGAACGTCAACCTTGTCAAGATATCAATGGAGTCATTAGCTGCACAGGATGCCCAAATAGTTCCACCAACCTAACTAGCAATGAAATGATTTGATGTCGTGCTGTGTTGAGAGAGGGGTGCTTTGTGGTTCTAAAACACAGAAATGCCTTTCTAGGGAGTTTTTCCGGCTGACGTCGGCTGACGTAAAAATTGTGTGTGTGTGTGTTTGTGCGTGCGTGCGTGTGTCAGTCACCAGAGGTCTCATTTACAACCGTTGTGTCAATTTCACAAAACATTTGTGTGTGTGCGCGGCGCGTGTGTGTGTCAGTCAACAGGGGCCTCGTTTTTTACCGTCGAGAAAATTTCACTCTAAATCTCGGCGCATGTACAAAGATATCGAGATTCATAAACTTTGCGCACGTCATACATAAGCATGTTTCTGTTATAAACCAGAGCGGTCTTAAAACTGTAAAGGCATTCTAAATCCGTCTGAAAAAGGGCTACCCTTCACCTTTTATTGTGACATAACACCCTTCAATTGCTCTATAATTTGGAACTGTTGCCGTGGCAGTTTCTATAAAGAAAGAATAATGGCCATTTGGATCACATCTCTGTAGAGATGTGGGAAGAACGTTGATGTTTTTTTGCAGTGACCTTTTCAAACTAATCATATAGCGAGGGCCAAACACTGTCCGCACACTCTGCATAATTGATTGTATATTCGAAACAATTTCAAAGTAAACGCTACAGCCCACACTTCCATGCAAAAGACGAATTGTTGTTCTATATATTCTTTATCAACAAATGATTGTGTTTCTATGTCCTGCCCTGTTATAGGCTCTGAGATTAAATAGGCTATGATGTCGCGCTCCTATCGCACAGCAATACTGTAGCCTACCCACACCGTCAAATGTTTTATATAATTACCAGGGTTTGGGGGCCCCTAGTGGCTGGGGCCTTAAGCGACCGCTTATGTTGTTTATGCCTTGAGCCGGCCCTGCTACCGTTTTTTTACTGTGTTGGCAAAGTGTTTTAATCTTTTGTTTTAATCTTTTGTTGTAATTTATTCTGTATTTGCCAAAGGAGCTGTGACAGTTTCTGAAAGAGAAAATAATGGCAAACTCTTGTGGACCTGTCAGTAGAACGTTTGACAACCTTTCGCGTCAACTTTTCACCCAACCTACGTAAATATTCTGTACTGCAAGCGAATTATGAAACACTGTCTAGGCTACAAAATAAATAAATAATTCAATAGGTTACATGCAGTTGCTGTAGCACACAGGAGGTTGGTGGCATCTTAATTGGGGAGGACGGGCTCCTGATAATGGCTGGAGTGGAATTGTGGGATGGTATCAAATTACAAACAAATGGTTTCCATGTGTTTGATGCCATTGCATTTGCCTCATTCCAGCCGTTATTAGGAGCCGTCCTCCCCTCAGCAGCCTCCACTGTTGTAGCATACATACTTTAAAATAAAATATCAACTGTCTTGATGTCCACCTTTTAAAATTGACTGTATGCTATAAACCGTGCTGCCAATGAGATTGCATACAGCAAAACTTGAAATATACTGAACAAAAATATAAATGCAACATGCGACAATTTCAATGATTTTACTGAGTTACAGTATATAGAATGAAATCAGTCAATTGAAATATATAAATGAGGCCCTAATCTATGGATTTCACATGATTGGGCAGGGGCGCAGCCATGAGTGGGCCTGGGAGGACATAAACCCACTTACTGTGGAGCCAGGCCCACCCAATCAGAATGAGTTTTTCCTAACTAAAGGGCTTTATTGCAGACAGAAAAACTCCTCAGTTTCATCAGCTGTCTGGGTGCCTGGTCTCAGATGATCCCGCAGGTAAAGAAGCCGGATGTGGATGTCCTGGGTTGGCATGGTTACACGTGGTCTGCGGATGTGAGGCCGGTTGGACTTCCTGCCAAACTTTCTAAAACGATGTTGGATGCAGCTTATGGTAGAGAAATGAACATTACATTCTTAGGGGGTAGATCAGCTTTAATATTGCAGATAGATTGTAGCTTCCATCAATGTCATGTCTGCATCATTTCCAATCCCACATATATTTTTCTGTAAATGTATACAGTACCAGTCAAAAGTCTGGACACGCCTGTTCAATCCAGGGTTTTTCTTTATTTGTACTATTTTCTACATTGTAGAATAATAGTGAAGACATCAAAAATATGACATAACACATATGGAATCATGTAGTAACCAAAAAAAGTGTTAAACAAATCAAAATATATTTTAGATTTTAGATTAGTCAAAGTAAACACATTTTTGCACATTATTTGAGAGAAATAAGCTTTTTGTGTGTATGGACAATTTCTGGAGAAAAATAAATTCAGCTCATGAAACATGGTACCAACATTTAAAATGTTTAATTCATAGTTTTGTTCAGTGTATATATAAAACACAGGAAAATCACGTTTTTGACTGGACTGGGCCATTAAAGACACTTTATGTTGGTTTTCCCTTTATTTTCGGAGACACCTGTATGCTTTATCGCTCTTCGTGACATACAACAAGTAGAAACAACAACAACAAGTAGAAACACCCAGCATCTTTAACGATCCATATTCCTTAGTTACCTTACCTAGCAAGTTCCTATGTTTTCCTTTGTATGCCTTATTAACACTCTGGATATGTGTGAATCAGTTCACAAGTAGTGAATTCAACGTTTTCATATGTGAATGTGTAAAGGATTTGAGCTTTCTCCAGCTCTCTCCCTTTGACACTTTTTCTCAGAGGCAGGGCTTGGATAGTTGAGGCATCAGTCTCTTTGAAAGGGCCCCAAATGGCACTGTTCGCTATATATTGTGCTACTTTTGAGCAGCGGGAATAGGGAATAGGGTGCCATTTGGGATGCGTACTTCGTCCCCCCCAGTTGACTGGTGCTGTCTACAAGTCAGCAGGGGGCTTCACTCTCTGGCTTCACTGTCTGATGCCTGTCATAAAGTCTATATGTCACTCAGTCCTCTACAGTAGCTACACACAAACACATGCATGCAAATATATAGGCCCTACGCACATATCAGACAATTACACACACACACACACACACACACACACACACACACACACACACACACACACACACACACACACACACACACACACACACACACACACACACACACACACACACAACATTATAATCCAATTCGCCTAAAAGCAGCAGACAACTCGAACACACAGCTACCAATCTGCGGACTTGATTGTAGCAATCAGACACGGTACGGCATCCTTAACCGATTTAGACATCATTTAGTTGAAGGACACACTGATTAGATCAAAAATAAAGTCATTCCATTATATCCAGCTCACTAAATATCTTTGCTTTTTATAGCATGCCCAAACAAGGGGCAGAAAAAAATAAAAGGCTGGCTTAGTTAATCACTCTGTTTAACTTGTGATGAGATGAGTTTGCCTCCTCGTTGCGATTCCATTAGAAACCGATTCAACCTACTAGGATGGCTGGGAGCCAGGAGGTACTGTAAAGGCGTCTCCAGTAGTAATTGAATCACTCCAGACATTGAGGAAAAGGGGATACAATCATGTGGGTTCATCTTATTTGATGTTAATTAATAGATCTTCCCCCTTATTTGGAGATCTGATGAAACATATTTTAGTTTATGAAGTCTAGTCGAATTAATGCTAATTCCATTTCGAGGGACCTAACCCATTCTCCCCTTCCTCGGCTGCTGTAGGAGGAAGATAAGCTGCAGACTCCTGTAACATCCATATATCTGGGCCCATCACTGCTCTGCTGATGTAGACACTAAATAAACTGGTACCTTTTAGCAGATGTAATCAGGAAAGATGTAGCTGACCCGATGAGGGAGATTAGCTGGGGTCTATCTAGCAAGGTGGTTCGCTTTCAGAACGAGGCGAGATACATGTTTTGCCTTTCCCGTACTACTACACATCTCTCTCTCTCTCTCTCTCTCTCTCTCTCAATTCAAAGGGCTTTATTGGCATGGGAAACGTATGTTTACATTGTCAAAGCAAGTGAAATAGATAACAAGCAAAAGTGAAATAAGCAATCAAAAATGAGCAGTAAACATTACACTCACATACGTTTCAAAGGAATAGAGATATTTCAAATGTCATGCTATGGCTATGTACAGTGTTGTAACAATGTGCAAATAGTTCAAGTACAAAAGGGAAAGCTAATACATATGGGTTGTATTTACAATGGTGTTTGTTCTTCACTGGTTGCCCCTTTCTTATGGCAACAGGTTGCAAATATTGCTGCTGTGATGGCACACTGTGGTATTTCACCTCATTTTGTGGGCAGTGTGCACATAGCCTGTATTCTACTCAGAGCCAGGTCTGCCTATGGAGGCCTCTCAGTGAGTTTTTACATATTCAAAGCTTTCCTTCATTTTGGGTCAGTCAGAGTGGTCAGGTATTCTGCCACGGTGTATTCTCTGTTTAGGGCCAAATAGCGTTCCAGTTTTCTGTTATTTCTGTTATGAGTTATTTATTTCCAATGTGTCAAGTAATTATATTTTAGTTTATTCATGATTTGGTTGGGTCCAATTGTGTTGCTGCTCTGGGGCTCTGTTTGTGAACAGAGCCCCAGGACCCCCCAGGACCAGTTTGCTTAGGGAACCTTCTCTAGGTTAATCTCTCTGTAGGTGATGTCTTAGGAAATTGCTTCCTTTTAGGTGGTTGTAGTGGTTGTAATTTAATGTAATTCATCCAGTTTGTTCGAAATGGGCGGGTTCGTCAGGCTGACACGCTCCTTGACCTCACTCGGGGGAGTGACTTGTCACAGTGCAAAGTTTATGAAAAACAATTCTCTTATAGCATCTCAAATCACACCCCTCTCAAAAAAAAAACACTCATCATTTTTGATATGCACAACGCATAGTATGGAAACGTCGTACGTGTAGCGGGTATACTTTCCAAGTTACCTTTATAACATTTTTAGTGGCATCACAAAACAACAAACAAAATGACATTAGTGTTTTATAGAACGCCTCTGACCATTCCCCACATTCTAGTTTAATAATGTTGTTCCAGTAGTTGCTTTTGAACGTGTTAAGAGTTTTAGCGAGAGAAAGGTCTGTTGAGACAAAGCACATTCCTTTGGTGAATTTGGAGAGGGAGAACCGAATCGTCTACCCTTGATTTACAACAGGACGTGAGTTGTTAACCCTGTCTAGAGGGGGGTCTGATTGAAGTTATTCATTGCAAACCTGATCTGACCTTTTTAGATTCTCGTGGACAGTCATCTGTGTAGTAATGTTATTTGTATCTCAGAAATCCATTAGCATGGCTAGTTATAGCCTAATGTTAGTTAGCTAACATTGAACCTAGTTGGTTAGCTTTAGCTACCTGTAGATTCACACATGGAGCATGATAGTATGGGTTGGGGTTATGGTTAATCGTTTATCTAGCTAGTTAGCAAGCTAGATGTCTAAACAAAATACTCCACTATGGGTGGGGCTAAGGCTTAAGAGTGTGTGAACAATGAATGGGTGTAGACAAAGAAGAGCTCTCCAGTAAGTGTACCAAAACATTCAATGGACATTTTTTTCAAAGTGGGGTTATAAGGGCACAAGGCGAGACCCAGATGCAGACACGGGAGGCAGATGGTTTGAGTCTTGATATTTATTAAACAATCCAAAAGGGGTAGGCAAAAGGTCAAAACCAGTTCAGCAAGAGAATGGTCTTGGACAGGCAAAAGGTCAAAACCAGTTCAGCAAGAGAATGGTCTTGGACAGGCAAAAGGTCAAAACCAGTACAGAGTCCAGGAAGTACAGAGTGGCAGGATTACTTTCCCATTGTTCCTCAACTGCAGTGTATGATATATCATTTTCTAGCTTTGAGTTTCTACTTCTATCCAATGTAATAAAATTATTATTATTTTATTTTTTCAAATGTTGATACATAGGACCAAATTGAGGTGGTGGGTCACAATTGAGTCAAAGGCTTTTTTTAAAATAAACAAAGCATGAGAAGACTGCCTTTGTTTTGGTGTGTTTATTTGTCAATAAGGGTGTGCAGGGTGAATACATAGTCTGTCGTACGGTAATTGGGTTAAAAGCAAATTTCCGGGGCCTCCCGGGTGGCGCAGTGGTCTAGGGCACTGCATCGCAGTGCTAGCTGCGCCACCAGAGTCTCTGGGTTCGCGCCCAGGCTCTGTCGCAGCCGGCCGCGACCGGGAGGTCCGTGGGGCGACGCACAATTGGGCTAGCGTCGTCCAGGTTAGGGAGGGTATGGCCGGTAGGGATATCCTTGTCTCATCGCGCTCCAGCGACTCCTGTGGCAGGCCGGGCGCAGTGCGCGCTAACCAAGGGGGCCAGGTGCACGGTGTTTCCTCCGACACATTGGTGCGGCTGGCTTCCGGGTTGCAGGCGCGCTGTGTTAAGAAGCAGTGCGGCTTGGTTGGGTTGTGTTTCGGAGGACGCATGGCTTTCGACCTTCGTCTCTCCTGAGCCCGTACGGGAGTTGTAGCGATGAGACAAGATAGTAATTACTAGCGATTGGATACCACAAAAATTGGGGAGAAAAGGTGCTACAATTTCTTTTTTTTAAACAACAAAAAAAAAAAACGAATTTCCCATTTACCTGTGTAGAAAAAAAATGGCTGAGTAAAAGTACGAGACTGCTGTTAATGATAATGCAGTGCCCTTAGACACAGCTACCTGCCTCCTCCTGTGGTCCTTTGCATTAAACACCTGCTGAGCCCTGCGCTTGAAACCAGCTCTCTGTCTCCCCTCGTGTTCATTACAGTTATTGGGTTAAAATGTGTCTCCACTTTTGTGGATTGGGGTGATCAGTCCTTGGTTCCAAATATTGGGGAAAAAGCCAGAGCTGAGGATGATGTTAAAGAGTTTCAGAATAGAGAATTGAAATTTGTTGTCTGTATATTTTCATTTAGGATACCATCAACACCACAGACCTTTTTGGGTTGGAGGGTTTGTATTTTGTCCTGTAATTCATTAAATGTAATTGGAGAATCCAGTGGGTTCTGGTAGTCTTTAATAGATCATCCTATGATTTGTAATTGATCATATATATGTTTGTTCTTTGTTGTAGAGCCAAAAAGATTGGAGAAGTGGTTTATCCATACATCTGCATTTTGGAAAGATATATCTTTGTGCTGTTCTAGTGTGTTCCAATTTTCCCAGAAGTGGTTAGATTCTATGGATTCTTCAAATACTTTGAGCTGATTTCGGACGTGCTGTTCCTTCTTTTTCCGTAGTGTATTTCTGGATTGTTTTAGTGAGTCACCATAGTGAACGCTCAGGTTTTCTGGGTCTCTATGTTTGTGTTAGGATAGGTTTCTTCATTTCTTTCTTTGGTTTCTCCATTCTTCGTCAAACCATTTTGTCACTGTTGTTTCTTAGGACGTCTGCTTCACATTTGTAGATTTGATAGGGAAGCTGGAAGGTCAAACATACTGTTTAGGCATTCTACGGCCAAGTTTAAACCTTCACTATTATTCTCTGTCTGTCGCTCTCTCTTTATCTGTCAACACAAATTCCGAGGAGTTGGTTGTGTGAACAGAAGGCCGGGTGACACCTGGCTTTGGTGAGATTAGATAGGCAAAGGAGGAAACACATCACAAGCTTCTGTGATGTCTCTCCAGACGCTAGATCAGGCCATTTTCTGCCCCAAGATAGAAACAGACACAAAACAATAGCCTTTACAGTACACTATATACCTAATTCAACCTCAATCAAGCACAAAAACAGTTTTTTCTTCAGTAACTTGGTAAAACAATAGCATAGCACAATACATTCCTTAGCCAGTGGTATACTACACACTGAGGATATTTATGTAATCATGATTGACAACTGCACAAGTTTGTATTTAACTTTGTTTTACCCATGCCGGAGTGGAGCATTAGTTGTGTTGTTTGAGACAGACATATCATTTACCACTAAAGTCCTGCAAGCACTTAATAATCCCCAACAAACCTGGCATTTGGCTTGATTGAGGGGTGATTCGCCGCCACTAATTGGTTGGTAAACATTTGAGCAGCAGCCATTCACAAAGGCCGTCTTTGACACCCCCCCAACCACCCCCTTCTTGGTTTTCCACAGACCTAGCTCTTTAATGTACTTAATCGTGGGACTAAAATGTTAATTGGATTTCATTATGTATAATTTATGTCGTTTCAGCTGAGGGAATCTTTAATATGGAGCTAATTTGAATGGCATAATGCAGGCCTAGCCACTGATTGCGCTGCTGCTCTTTGAGCTGATCTGTCAATTAGGCATGGTGATGACAGACAGGTCCTGTTCTCACAACGGCCTCCTCTCTTTGAGCCTCTTATTCACACCGCATGTTAATAACTTCATATCACAATGTCGTTTGGAGAAATATTCACATCTAGGTTATAGGCCTAGGACAAGCTTGGACTTTGTCGTTGTCGTATAGCCAATGTGGAATGGCTATTAGGGTCTATGAGTGACGTCACCCGCTCTGAGACCTAGAAGTAATGATTGCATTGCAAGGGCCATGGCTTTTTTTGTGGCGTGACAGGTAAGTGCAGAGTGTTGTTGGGAACAGAACATTGCTGGGTCGAGCCCAGGGACAGACGGACGTAATCTAATCTGTTACAGTAGAACTGGACAACCATTTTTATATTATTATGTTGTGCCTCCAATATCTTTGTAGACATTGCTCAGTCTTCAGAGAGTTCTGGCAGATTTCAAAGTACACTATTAGTTATTTAAAACGTTTTAAAACCAAATGGTTTGAGCTGTATCTCAGCCAAGGTGACATGGGTAGAATGAAGTGATCTTGACTGGCGAAAGCACCCTACCAACTGACATGAAGTGATAATCTTGTTTAACTTATGGCTGAAATCCCGCTAACGGGATCGTGAAAGTGCAGGGCGCTAAATTCAAACAACAGAAATCTCATAATTAAAATTCCTCAAACATACAATTATTATACATAATTTTAAAGATAACCTTGTTGTTAACCTTTCACGAGTATCTACCCCGGGTCCGGGAGCACCCCCCACCCCCCCCACACTGAGTAGCATAGCCTAGCATAGCGTCACAATTAAATAGTAGCATCTAAATATCATTCAATCACAAGTCCAAGACACCTAATGAAAGATACAGATCTTGTGAATAAAGCCACCATTTCAGATTTTTAAAATGTTTTACAGGGAAGACAAAATATGTAAATCTATTAGCTAACCACGTTAGCAAAAGACACCACTTTTCTAACTCCATCAGTTTCTTACTCCATCAGGTGCTATCACCAATTCGGCTAAACTAAGATATTGATAGCCACTAACCAAGAAAAAACCTCATCAGATGACAGTCTGATAACATATTTATGGTATAGGATAGGTTTTGTTAGAAAAATGTGCATATTTCAGGTAGATATCATAGTTTACAATTGCACCCACCGTCACAAATGGACTAGAATAAATACATAGAGCAACGTGTTTACCTAATTGCTAATCATCAAACATTTCGTAAAAATACACAGCATACACTAATCGAAAGACACAGATCCTGTGAATACAGACAATATTTCAGATTTTCTAAGTGTCTTACAGCGAAAACACAATAAATCGTTATATTAGCATACCACATATGCAAACGTTACCAGAGCATTGATTCTAGCCAAAGAGAGCGATAACGTAAACATCGCCAAAATATATTAATTTTTTCACTAACCTTCTCAGAATTCTTCAGATGACACTCCTGTAACATCACATTACAACATACATATACAGTTTGTTCGAAAATGTGCATATTTAGCCACCAAAATCATGGTTAGACAATGACAAAAGTTGCCCAGCTGGTCAGACAATGTGCGCCATATTAGACAGTGATCTAGTCGTATACATAAATACTCATAAACGTGACTAAAAAATATAGGGTGGACAGCGATTGATAGACAATTTAATTCTTAATACAATCGCTGATTTACATTTTTTTAATTATCCTTACTTTTCAATACAGTTTGCGCCAAGCGAAGCTACGTCTAACAAGATGGCGTCATAAGCGATTAACATTTTTCGACAGAAACACGATTTATCATAATAAATTGTTCCTACTTTGAGCTGTTCTTCCATCAGAATCTTGGGCAAAGAATCCTTTCTTGGGTCTAATCGTCTTTTGGTCCAAAGCTGTCCTCTTGCCATGTGGAAATGCCAACTGGGTTTGGCATGAACTGGAAACCTGCCCTGGCGCTTCAAAGTGTCTCAGAAATAAATGTCCCAAAATGCGCACTAAACGGATATAAATTGCTATAAAACGGTTTAAATTAACTACCTTATGATGTTTTTAACTCCTATAACGAGTAAAAACATGACCTGAGAAATATTACTGGCTACAATAATGCTTGGAAAAAGAGCAGGTCGGTGTCCACCGCGCGCCCGACGCAGCTGGAAAAGAGTTCCTACCTACAGGTTTTTTTCATTTATAGTGGCTGTGATTGCGCAATCGATACCATTCAAATCGTCATCACGTAAAGGCATCCAGGGGAAGACGTAAGCAGTGTCCGTATCCTGATAGCGTTCACAGTGGCCTTTAAACTGACTCCAGATCAGGGGCCAAAATGTGTGAAATCTGACTCCATGTCAGGGAAATTGCTGTAGAATGAGTTCTGTTCCACTCAGAGACAAAATTCCAACGCCTATAGAAACTATAGACTGTTTTCTATCCAATAATAGTAATAATATGCATATTGTACGAGCAAGAATTTAGTAGGAAGCCATTTAATCTGTAATGCAATTATGCTAATGAGAAAACAGCACCCCCTGTAGTCGCAAGAAGTTAATCCCACCACAGTGTCCGATTTCAAAAAGGCTTTACGACGAAAGCATACCATGCGATGATGTTAGGTCAGCGCCAAGTCACAAAAAGCAGAAATAGAGATCAAATTAATCACTAAACTTTGATGATCTTCATCAGATGACACTCATAGGACTTCATGTTACACAATACATGCATGTTTTGTTTGATAAAGTTCATATTTATATCCAAAAATCTCAGTTTACATTGGAGCGTTATGTTCAGTAATGTTTTGCTTCCAAAACATCCGGTGATTTTGCAGAGAGCCACATCAATTTACAGAAATACTCATCATAAATGTTGATGAAAATACAAGGGTTATACATGGAATTAAAGATATACTTCTCCTTAATGCAACCGCTGTGTCAGATTTCTAAAAAACTTTGCGGAAAAAGCACACCATGCAATAATCTGAGTACAGCGCTCAGGCACCAAAACAAGCCATACAGATAACCGCCATGCTGTGGAGTCAGCAGAAGTTAGAAATAGCATTATAAATATTCACTTGCCTTTGATGATCTTCATCGGAATGCACTCCCAGGAATCACAGTTCCACAATAAATGTTTGTTTTGTTCTATAAAGTCCATCATTTATGTCCAAATAGCTCCTTTTTGTTCGCGCGTTTAGTTCCCAAATCCAAATTCAAGAGGTGCAGGCACTTAGTCCAGACGAAACTTGTCAAACGATGTATAGAATCAATCTTTAGGATGCTTTTAACATACATCTTCAATAATGTTTCAACCGGACAATTCCTTTGTCTTTAGAAATGATAAGGAACAGAGCTCACTCTCACGGGCGCACGCCTGACTAAGCTCATGGCATTCCTCCAGACGCCTGACTCAAACAGCTCTTATTCTCTCCCGCTTCACAGTAGAAGCCTGAAACAAGGTTCTAAAGACTGTTGACATCTAGTGGAAGCCTTAGGAAGTGCAATCGGACCAAATTTTACACTGTATATTGGATAGGCAAAGACTTGAAAACCTACAAACCTCAGACTTCCCACTTCCTGGTTGGATTTTTTTTCTGGTTTTTACTTTCCATATGAGTTCTGTAATACTCACAGACATCATTCAAACAGTTTTAGAAACTTCAGAGTGTTTTCTATCCACATCTACTAATAATATGCATATCTTAGCTTCTGGGCCTGAGTAGCAGGCAGTTTACTATGGGCACCTTATTCATCCAAGCTACTCAATACTGCCCCCCAGCCATAAGAAGTTAAGGTTTTGTAAGTGAGCATTTCACTGTTGTATTCTGTGCATGTGACAAATAACATTTGATTTGATTTGAATCAATCAAAAAATGTTTTTATTAATTGAAAATATAATTATTTTCCACCTCTTTAAAAAGCTGTATCACCTCAATCACGAGGAGCCACACAGCGGGCTAAGATAATGGAGAAGTGTGTGAAATATGATTGGTGTTCTTAAAGGAATGATCCACTCAAATACTCTATTTTGGTAGCATGATAAGAATATTTCTGGAAAATGTGGGGTACTGTAGGTGCAACATCAGACAAAAAAAAAGGGTTTGAATGAGAAGACTAACTGATGTCTCCAAGTGGCCACACACCTATCCAAAGTGTGCAAAGTTCATTTCAATGCACTTTTATCACTCAAAGTATAGTCATCAACTATAAGGTCCTTTTATGAGCTGTCCTAACTGTGTTGTTAAGGAACTAGAGCAAGCACACTTGTAGTTATTTTGTTTGGAAGTTGGAACACAACCCTGCATCCCCGCCATCACACAATTACTGTTGTTGTTTGCGCAATCCAAAAACGGCCTATTATAAGTCGTAATCTTGGTCAGGTGGGCATAAATTGAAAGCTTGTTCTATTGCCTCACATGACTAGCAACGTTATAAAATATGGTCTTACAGTGTTAGGCTTTCACAAGGCAATTCAGCGAAACAGACTGTAATTGTGTCAAGCATAGAAAGGAGTCATAAATGCATCTGGGGGGGGGGGTTCAGCAGCAAATGTTCTTCACAATAGACAAACATGGGCTCATTCTGTTTAGAACAACCCAGGGTATGACGCCATGTCATCTTGTAACTGTCAATCAAAAATAGTGGTCATAAACGTTGACACTGTATATGACATGAGTTTAATGATATGGAAATGTGAAGTGCACATTTGGACACGCAACTGTTTGGCTTGCTTGCACGACATCAAAGCGGTACTTATTATTATCCTCAACGTCTCATCTTTCAAAATATATCTGGCTTAATTTACAGCATTTCCCTCGCTCAGACAACAAAAAAATGCAAAAGTTGCCCAATTAACGGAAGGGATGGGGGGCAACTTTATGCCGCGCGAGGTGGTTATGTTCAGAACGGCTGTAAGTCAAAATCCATACAGCACTGCGAAGAGCAGAGCCTGTGCTCTGACGTGATTTATAGCATGTTACTGTACATCCACTGCGTTCCAATTTAGGCGCTTTTCAGCTCCATTTTCAATGGTTGCGAGTGTAAAGTGCTGCACAATGGTTAAACAAGAACATTCCCGTGTAATACTGTACCTCCTGCATTTGAATATATGACTGGATCATTAAAGTGAACTTCTGTGCCAGTGTTCATATATCACAATACCATTTGTCTGTCATACTCTACTATGACTCCAATAGAGTGGATGATCTTCTTATATGGAATTTGGGTTCTCTGAAACGGAGCATCCCACATAAAGCAATACTTATTATGGAATTCTGAAGTATATTTTTGTACACTGTAGAATACTATACACCACGCTGTAGTATCCCTCGATCATGTGTTGTACTTATTATAGAATGTTGTAGTATGCTGTAGAATATTACAGTAAATACACTACAGTCCACAAAAACACTACACTTTATGAACTACATTAAATACTACAGTATTTCTTTTGCATATACCCTGCCCATTCCCCTCCCCCACCCCCATCCCCTCCCCCAATTTGTGCCACCCATAAGTAAGAAAGCTAAATGCCAAATATAGACCATACATTGTGTCCCTTACAGGTTATAGAAAAGAGCAGAAGCTCTCATCTATCTGTTCAGACCCCAGTCCTACCTTCCTACAGGTTATGGACAATTTGCTCTTTCAGTTTTTCTCCAGTAGGATTCCTCAAGGAAAAAGCCTCCATTTCTATGTCAAAGTTAATAATAAAAGAAAAACACTACTGTAAATACTACAGTAATGACCTCAAATATACTACAGTTTACTACAGTCCGCAAAAACACTATATTAATTATTATGGCATATGCTGCAATTTTGTTTTACTACAGTATTTATGATATAGTTAACTGTAAATTCTACAGTAGACTAAAGACTACAGCAGATTTGAGTCCGCAAAAAATACTACAGTGAATACTACAGTAAAGTCTGCAAAAATACTAAAGTGAATACTATAGTATGTATACCATAGTATACTATAGTATTTATTTCATGTGGTATAATAGATAGAAGGGGATTTCAATTGAATCAATGGTTTTACATTGTTTTACGACATCGGACGGTTGACTGATACACATAATATTAACCGGAGTAAATTAATGTGGCTTCAAGAACGAGATTAGATTTGATTCTCAAGCAACACCAGTCTATGACATCACTAGATTAACCCTGATCTGACTAGTGCTGCCCTTTTCTCAGCCGAGTACAGGGGATGCATTTCATTGGATGGGGCAGTGGACACCAGCTAAAGATGCGTGTGCGGGTACAGCAGTTAGAATTGACTAGTGTCTAAGAAGTTGAAGAACACCAGCAGTCCAAAATCTGTATATACAACTAATAGATGTGGCCATTGTAGTTAATTGAAGAAATGATCAATGTGTTTGAAATGTCTCAAATGTCTCTTTGTACTGTAGACCTCATCAAATCAAATCTCTTCCACATCACAGTTGTCACGACTCCTACCGAAGGTGGCTCCTCTTCCTGTTCGGGTGGCGCTCGGGAGGTCGTCGTCACCGGTCTACTAGCTGCCACCGATCCCTTTTCCTTTTCTGTTGGTTTTGTCTTATTAGTTACACCTGTTTCTTGTTTAGGTTTTTTAGTTGGGCTATTTAAGCCGGCAGGCCCGCCTGCTCTTTGTGCGGGCTTGTTTTCCCCACTGTGTTATTGTGTGGTAGTGCGTCTCAGTTGTGGGGTTTTTCTCCGGACTTGTTTAGTCCTGGTTTCAGGCGATCACGTTACGCGCCCAGTATCTTGGCCCGTACGATTGTCCTGTGCGTAAATAAGCACTATTTCTGCCTCCCGCGCCTGACTCCGCACCCACTACGCCTAAGAGCGTTACAACAGTGCTGTGGTTATAAACTTTTACATTATTTCTGACATGCTGTACAATTTTCATTGTTCTACCCTACATAGCTAGTCCACTAAAGGGCCTCTTCTTGTTACAGATACATGTGGTACAGTATGTGAGCATGGGAATACTAAAGGCATGACAAAATGAGTTTCCCATAAGAGTTTAAATCCTTTGAACGAGACCCGGGACTTATTATATCATAGAGTATGTGCTTTCAACTGTGCAGTCCGTCCATGTACAGAGAGAGAGAGAGAAAGAGAGAGAAGAGCGAGACAGAGAAAGAGAGTGAGAGAGAGAGAATGAGAAAAATAAAAAGAGAGGGAGAGGGTGCGGAAAAAAGCCATGGCAACCTACAAGACAGACAACCAGAAAAATATATAGACTGTATAGTTGGGGCTCCACCACTCTCCCCAGTCCCTTCCCTCTCTTCAAAGGGCCCTGGTGCTCTAAATATATATCCACATTGGTGGGGAGTGCCAGCAGAAATGTTTGTTGTTCTGCTCTTTGGCTTGACACACAGCAGCTAGGCGTCGGGGAGGGCCCCGAATGGAGGGATGGCTGGACACGCCTGAACACTTTGATCAATGGGGGGCTCTGGTCCCTCTGAAATCCGCCTCTTTGGAACACTGGAGCCACTGAGCCGTGACACTGGCTGCACTAGACTAGAGGGATGAGGGTTGGAGGGATGGAGCAGTCGGTACAAATGGGACGGGATGGGATGAAAAGGTGGACCTGGATGGTACACTGCTGGTTAACAAACCTGATCTGGAAGTGGAATAATGCATACAGTCGGAGCTAGATATGAAGGTTTGCCATTCCAGTCCTACTCGTTGGCTGTTAGAGGAGACATAGTGTGATATCAATGCAACTCATGTTCCAAGTGACACACTCAAACATTTTTATCAAGTCTGCAGATTCAAATTCTTCGAATCCAACACTGAACTGTCATGGTTCTGACAGACAAATCTAAAGAAGCACTATTCAGCTCTTCCTGGACATAATATGCACTGTACTTTACAGATATCTGTCCATCCCAGCCATTAGTATTACCTTTGTTCTTTGACCACCCTCTTCCTCTCTTTCAGGTTCAACAGAAGGGCTCGCATGATACGCTGTGATAGCCCCCACAAGGAAGAAGAGAGGAGTGAGCACTTAGTACCCACTAACTAGTGCCCTGCAAGGCCCTCCCTGATTCCATTAGGGTGTTAGCTGAGGGTCTGTATGCTCCTGAAGAAGCCTAGGAAACTAATGCCTGTACCCTCAGGCCATAAGAGTACTGAGCATATGGAGCATTGAGTAGCAAGATAAAAAATAAGACCAAGAAACCCTACTCAAACGTTGTGAACCTTGGGGTGCCTTCCCCAGCTACTGTAGCGTGGGCTCTGAGAAATCGCCACAGAGTGATAGTGCTCAAGCAGAATAGAAGCAGACCAGAGATCCCAACCTCTTGGAATTTTACATCAAAGTAATGTTGTCCCTTGGGACTTGCATACCCGACTAAGATTTCCAGAGCATCAGTTAGTGTGTGTATTGCATAGAGATAAACCTCTCTCCAAGATGTGTTGCATGTTGCTCCAACATGTGTTATTCAATATATTGTGGTAGACCTGAGATTAAGACGCATAAAGGAAAGACTGTATAGGACGTGAATCACAGTTTAAAATGGGAGTAGTTGCTATGATACGGAGGAAAATATGTCCATACCCATTGTCTATGTGTGTTGTGTGTGTCCTCTGCTGCTTCTGACCGGCAAATACTGAGATCGGGTAATACAGTATATAAGGGCCTTCAAATTGCTGCCTATATCAACCAACCTGACAAGTTGCTCCATATGTTCCAGTCAACAGATAATTATATGCAGTGGACAAGGGAGATAAGAGCAGGAGAGAGTGAGAGATAGAAGAACCCCAAGCCCAGGGGATCCCACCCCCTCTGAACACCCCACCCCCCTGTCATCCACCCTGATAGTGACAACCCCATCACATCCACTGAGGACATACACAAGCCACAGATGTACTACTTATGGACTCAAATGGGAAATATATACAATAATATAAACTTTCTTCTAAACACAGTGTCTAAACTCTGGTGTCCAAACACCCAGCGCGCCCTAGACCTTCTGTCTGAGGACCAACCAGGGTCACCTAGCCACATAATAATACACACAGGCACAAAAGACCTGAGAGCAGAGCAGGAAAGGGTGGCCACAGCACTCGTTATCGCCACCTTGCTACCACGAAAGACTTCCACCCTGCTACCATCCAGGGGGTAAACACAAGTATTTCCCGTGACTGTGCCTCAAAACCTAATGCTTACCTGGCCCACCACTCCACCCTTGACTTCAACAGCCTTTACGACCAGGTCCACCTATACACGGCAGCAGTGTCCACTTTCGCCCGGACCCCGAAGGACATTGCCCTCAAACGCAGCCCCAACACTTCACACAGGAGCAACAGATCAATACACACCCCGGCCAGACCAGCGAGACACTCTCCCAGACCTGCGGGGCCCCCGCCATGGATCTACACATAGAGACCCACGCCGAGAGGACCTACATCCAGACCACAGACCACATCCACACCCCCACCCCAACCAATCAACACCCCCCCCCTCAAGTCAACCATGCCCACACCTCATGTAGGCCCCCTCAGATCAGACCTATGCCCCTCCTACCCACTGCATGCCCCCACTCCCGCAAAGAGGGCCTCAACATGCCCTCTAGGTTACAGAGAGCTGTTAGTCCCATCAACCAAACTACCAAGTGTGAAACAGGTAAGGGACTCAGGGGGTATGCTAATTTGATATAGAGAAGACCTAACTCGCTCTATTAAAATAATCAAAACAGGAACATTTTACATTTGGCTTGAAAATCAAAAGGAAATGATCTTAACAGAGAAAAATGTCCTCCTGTGTGCTACCTACACTTGAAGTCGGAAGTCTACATACACCTTAGCCAAATACATTTAAACTCAGTTTTTCACAATTCCTGACATTAAATCCTAGTAAAAATTCCCTGTCTTAAGTCAGTTAGGATCACCACTTTATTCTTTCATGCCGTCCCTAGAAGGGGTGCGTCACTTGAGTGGGTTGAGTTACTGACGTGATCTTCCTGTCTGGGTTGGCGCCCCCCCTTGGTTTGTGCTGTGGTGGAGATCTTTATGGGCTATACTCGGCCTTGTCTCAGGATTGTAAGTTGGTGGTTGAAGGTATCCCTCTAGTGTTGCGGGGGCTGTTTTTTGGCAAAGTGGGTGGGGTTATATCCTTCCTGTTTGGCCCTTTCCGGGGGTATCATCGGATGGGGCCACAGTGTCTCCTGACCCCTCCTGTCTCAGCCTCCAGTATTTATGCTGCAGTAGTTTATGTGTCGGGGGGCTAGGGTCAGTCTGTTATATCTGGAGAATTTCTCCTGTCTTATCCGGTGTCTTGTGTGAATTTAAGTTTGCTCTCTCTAATTCTCTCTTTCTCTCTTTCTTTTTTTCTCTCGGAGGACCTGAGCCCTAGGACCATGCCTCAGGACTACCTGGCATGATGACTCCTTGCTGTCCCCAGTCCACCTGGCCGTGCTGCTGCTCCAGTTTCAACTGTTCTGCCTGCGGCTATGGAACCATGACCTATTCGCCGGACGTGCTACCTGTCCCAGACCTGCTGTTATCAACTCTCTAGAGACAGCAAGAGCGGTAGAGATACTCTTAGTGATCGGCAATGAAAAACCAACTGACATTTACTCCTGAGGTGCTGACTTGCTACACCCTCGATAACTACTGTGATTATTATTATTTGACCATGCTGGTCATTTATGAACATTTGAACATCTTGGCCATGTTCTGTTATAATCTCCACCCGGCACAGCCAGAAGAGGACTGGCCACCCCTCATAGCCTGGTTCCTCTCTAGGTTCCTTCCTAGGTTTTGGCCTTTCTAGGGAGTTTTTCCTAGCCACCGTGCTTCTACACCTGCATTGCTTGCTGTTTGCAGTTTTAGGCTGGGTTTCTGTACAGCACTTAGAGATATTAGCTGATGTACGAAGGGCTATATAAAATTAAAATAAACTTGATAAAACTTGATTTTAAGAATGTGAAATGTCAGAATAATAGTAGAGAGAATGATTTATTTCAGCTTTTATTTCTTTCATCACATTCCCAGTGGGTCAGACGTTTACATACAATCAATTAGTAATTAGTAGCATTGCCATTAAATTGTTTAACTTGGGTCAAACGTTTCGGGTAGCCTTCCACAAGCTTCCCACAATAAGTTGGGGGAATTTTGTCCCATTCCTCCTGACAGAGCTGGTGTAACTGAGTCAGGTTTGTAGGCCTCCTTGCTCGCACATGCTTTGTCAGGCTTTGTGATGGCCACTCCATTACCTTGACTTTGTTGTCCTTAAGCCATTTTGCCACAACTTCAGAAGTATGCTTGGGGTCATTGTTCATTTGGAAGACCCATTTGCGACCAAGCTTTAACTTCCTGACTGATGTCTTGAGATGTTGCTTCAATATATCCATATAATTTTCCTCCCTCATGATGCCATCTATTTTGGGAAGTGCACCAGTCCCTCCTGCAGCAAAGCACCCCCACAACATGATGCTGCCACCCCCGTGCTTCACGGTTAGGATGGTGTTCTTCGGCTTGCAAGCAACCCCCTTTTCCTCCAAACATAACGATGGTCATTATGGCCAAACAGTTCTATTTTTGTTTCATCAGACCAGAGGACATTTCTCCACAAAGTATGATCTTTGTCCCCATGTGCAGTTACAAATCGTAGTCTGGCTTTTCTATTGCGGTTTTGGAGCAGTGGCTTCTTCCTTGCTGAGCGGCCTTTCAGATTATGTTGATATAGGACTCCTTTTACTGTGTATATAGATACTTTTGTACCTGTTTCCTCCAGCATCTTCACAAGGTCCTTTGCTGTTGTTCTGGGATTGATTTGCACTATTCACACCAAAGTATGTTTATCTCTAGGAGACAGAACGCATCTCCTTCTTGAGCAGTATGACAGCTGGTCCAAGGGTGTTTATACTTGCGTACTATTGTTTGTACAGATGAACGTGGTACCTTCAGGCATTTGGACATTGCTCCCAAGGATGAACCAGACTTTTGGAGGTCTACAATTTGTTTTCTGAGGTCTTAGCAGATTTCTTTTCATTTTCCCATGATGTCAAGCAAAGAGGCACTGAGTTTGAAGGTAGGCCTTGAAATACATCCACAGGTACACCTCCAATTGACTCAAATGATATCAATTAGCCTATTAGAAGCTTATAAAGCCATGACATAATTTTCTGGAATTTTCCAAGTTGGTTAAAGGCACAGTCAACTTAGTGTATGTAAACCTCTAACCCACTGGAATTGTGATACAGTGAATTAAAAGTGAAATAATCTGTATGTAAACAATTGTTGAAAAAATGACCTGTGTCATGCACAAAGTAGATGTCCTAACCGACTTGCCAAAACCATAGTTTGTTAACAAGAAATCTGTGGAGTGGTTGAAAAATTAGTTTTAATGACGCCAACCTAAGTGTATGTAAACTTCCGACTTCAACTGTATGTACAGACTCAGTGAGCATAGCCTTGCTTTTGAGAAAGGCCGCCGTGGGCAGACCTGGTTCTCAAGAGAAGACAGGCTATGTGCACACTGCCCACAAAATGAGGTGGAAACGGAATTGCACTTCCTAACCTCCTACCAAATGTATGACCACAATAGAGACACATCTTTCCCTCAGATCACACAAATCCACAAAGAATTTAAAAACAAACCCAATTTTGATAAACTCCCATATCTACTGGGTTAAATACCACAGTGTGCCATCACAGCAGCACGATTTGTGACCTGTTGCTACAAGAAACGGGCAACCAGTGAAGGACAAACACCATTGTAAATACAACCCATATTTATGTTTATTTCTTTTCCCTTTTGTAGTTTAATTATTCGCACATCGTTACAACACTGTATATAGACATATGACATTTGAAATTTCTTTTTTCTTTTGGAACTTCTGTGAGTGTAATGTTAACTGTTAATTTGTATTTATTTCACTTTTGTTCATTATCTACTTCACTTGCTTTGGCAATGTTAACAGATGTTTCCCATGCCAATAAAGCCCTTGAATTGAATTGAATTGAGAGAGAAAGTTAAAGAGAGATAGAGGGGGAGAGAAAGATAGAAACTGAGAGTGACAGAGAAAAATGAGAGAGAGAGAGTGAAAGGAATGAATCCACGTAGGTCTGACATGCAAAGCCACATGTTGCCACAGAAAGTGATCCGCTTCAGTCTGTTTTCAAGCCAGTCAAAGGTCATATTAACATGTACTGTTTTAAATAAGGAACACCATGCAAACATGAACTTCACAGTTTTAGCCCTGTAGTGTGGAGATAGTCTAGTATTTTGAAATAATATATTTTACAGTATAGCAGGGGTATTTCAAATCCAAGCCTGGAGGTCCGATGTAATGCTGGTTTTCAGTTCTACCCAATAATTGATTGCAGGTCTAAATCAGTCCCTAATTTGAGAAGAAGACGGGAAATCAGCGGTGGAACTAGGTTCGAGGTCCAGATTTGAATGTACCTGTAGTATAAAATTATATTTTCTTCTGTTAACACTGGTTCATTCAGATTGTTCATCATGCCCGCTGAAAAGCAGCCCCATAGCTCATTTGTTGAAAGTTGACCGTTTTTCAGGTATGTTCAGTGACTTGAGAAAGTATTCCTTGACGTATTCTACATGTTGTGTTACAGCCTGGGTTCAACATTTATTAAATAGATCTACACACAATATCCCATTATGACAAAGTGAAAACATGTTTTTAGACATTTTTGCTGATTTATTGAAAATTAAATACAGAAATATCTCATTTACATGGTGTTAATATTCACGCCCCTGAGTCAATACTTTGTAAAAACACCTTTGACTGTGATTACAGCTTTGAGTCGTCTTGGTTATGTCTGTATCAGCATTGCACATCTGGATATGGGGATTTTCTCCCATTCTTCCTTGCAGATTTTCTCAAGCTCTGTTAAGTTAGATGTGGAGTGGCACTGAACAGCAATCTTCAAGTTTTCCACATATTTTCAATGGGATTCAAGTCTGGGCTTTGGCTGGGCCACTCAGGGACTTTGACATTCTTGTTCTGAAGCCATTCCAGAATGGCTTTGGCTTTATGCTTGGGTTCATTGTCCTGTTGGAACGTAAATCTTTTCCCCCAGTCTAAGGTCGTTTGCACTCAGAAGCAGGTTCTCATCAAGGATTTGCCTGTATTTGTCTCCATTCATTGTTCCCTCTATCCTTACCAGTCTCCCAGTCCCTGCCGCTGAAAATCATCCCCATAGCAGGATGCTGTCACCACCATGGTTCATGGTAAGGATGGTGTTAGATGGGTGATGAGCTGTGCCTGGTTTTGTCCAGACATAGCGCTTTGCATTCAGGCCAAGAGTTCAATTTTTGTCTCATCAGACCACATAATCTTTTGTCTTATTATCTCAGAGTCTTTCATGGGCTTTTTTGCAAAATCTAATCTAATCAAATTGTATTGGTCACATACACATGTTTAGTAGATGTTACTGCGGGTGTAGCGAAATGCTTGTGTTTCTAATTCCAACAGTGCAGTAATATCTAACAATTCACAACAATACACACAATACACACAAACCTAAAAGTAAAATAATGTAATTAAGGAATATATAATATTAGGATGAGCAATGTCAGAGTGGCATAAACTAAAATACAGTAGAATATAACACAGTATATACATATGAGATGAGTAAAGCAAAAATATGTAAACATTATTAAAGTGACTAGTGTTCCATTAGGCAGCAGCCTCTAAGGTGAAGGGTTTACGTAACCGGGTGGATGCCGCCGTGTGATGGCTATTTAACATTCTGATAGCCTTGAGATAGAAGCTGTTTTTCAGTCTCTCGGTCCCAGCTTTGACGCACCTGTACTGACCGTGCCTTCTGGATGATAGCAGGGTGAACAGACAGTGGCTCGGGTGGTTGTTGTCCTTGATTGTCTTTTTGGCCATCCTGTTACAGTGGTTCTTCCTTTAAAAGTTACGAGCTTATCCTGCGACCGTTAGTGGTAGATGGTGGCATTCTGTCATTGCACCACACTATCACAAGGGGGAGTTAGAACGATGATCGATCAGTCGTTTAAACTGTGGCAATTAAGGAGGCGTTTTCAGTCTGAGAGTCTCTCCTCTGGCACTAGAGTCCTACATCACGCAACAACAACACAAACTGTTGGTGGTCCTGGAGTTACGAGAGAACTTGGGTAAATACACTGGACTGACGATTTTCAAAAATAGGCACGGTGGGCTTTTGGTTTATCTCACTCTAAAAACAGAAATAAATAATTCTAAATAACTAGCCGAGGGCAGGTAGGAGACCTGCGCCCACTTCCCAGGCTAAACGTGGAGAGCGGGAGTACGGGCAGACACTGTGTTACGCAGTAGAGCGCACGGTGTCACCTGTACGTGTTCATAGCCCGGTGCGGGTTATTCCACCTCCCCGCACTGGTAGGGCTAGATTGGGCATTGAGCCAAGTGCCATGAAGCCGGCTCTACATATATGGCCTCCAGTACGTCTCCTTGGGCCCGGCTTACATGGCACCAGCCTTACGCATGGCGTCCCCGGTTCGCCTACATAGCCCGGTGCGGGTTATTCCACCTCCCCGCACTGGGCGGGCGACGGGGAGCATTCAACCAGGTAAGGTTGGGCAGGCTCGGTGCTCAAGGGAGCCAGTACGCCTGAACGGTCCGGTATATCCGGCGCCACCTCCCCGCCCCAGCCCAGTACCACCAGTGCCTACACCACACACCAGGCTTCCAGTGCGTTTCCAGAGCCCTGTTCCTCCTCCACGCACCATTGGGAGAGCCCAGTGCCTCCAGTTCCGGCACCACGCACTAAGCCACCTGTGCGTCTCCAGAGCCCTGTACACACTGTTCCTTCTCCCTGTACTCGTCCTGATGTGCGTGCCCTCAGCCCGGTGCCACCAGTGCCGGTACCACGCACCAGGTCCATAGTGCGTTTTGAGAGTCCAGTGTGCCCTGTCCCTGCTCCCCGCACTAGCCTGAAGGTGCGTGTCCTTAGCCCGGTGCCTCCAGTTCCGGCACCACGCACCAGGCCTACAGTGCGCCTCATCCGGCCAGAGCCATCCGTCTGCCCAGTGCAATCTGAGCCATCCGGCTCCCCAGCGCCATCTGAGCCATCCGGCTCCCCAGCGCCATCTGAGCCATCCGGCTCCCCAGCGCCATCTGAGCCATCCGTCTCCCCAGCGCCATCTGAGCCATCCGTCTCCCCAGCGCCATCCGTCTGCCCAGTGCCGTCTGAGCCATCCGTCTGTCCCGAGCCATTAGAGCCGCCCGTCTGTCCCGAGCCGTCAGAGCCGTTAGTCAGGAGCCGCTAGAGCCATTCGTCAGTCAGGATCTGCCAGAGCCGCCAACCAGTCAGGATCTGCCAGAGCCGCCAACCAGACAGGATCTGCCAGAGCCGCCAACCAGACAGGATCTGCCAGAGCCGCCAACCAGACAGGATCTGCCAGAGCCGCCAGCGAGCCACGAGCGTCCAGAGCCGCCAGCCAGCCATGAGCGTCCACAGCCTTCAGCCAGCCATGAGCGTCCAGAGCCGTCAGCCAGCCATGAGCGTCCAGAGCCGTCTGCGAGCCATGAGCGTCCAGAGCCGTCAGCCAGCCATGAGCGTCCAGAGCCGTCAGCCAGCTATAGCGTCCAGAGCCGTCAGCCAGCCATGAGCGTCCAGAGCCGTCAGCCAGCCATGAGCGTCCAGAGCCGTCAGCGAGCCATGAGCGTCCAGAGCCGTCAGCCAGCTATAGCGTCCAGAGCCTTCAGCCAGCCATGAGCGTCCAGAGCCGTCAGCCAGCCATGAGCGTCCAGAGCCGCCAGCCAGCCATGAGCGTCCAGAGCCGCCATCCAGCCATGAGCGTCCAGAGCCTTCAGCCAGCCATGAGCGTCCAGAGCCGTCAGCGAGCCATGAGCGTCCAGAGCCGTCAGCCAGCCATGAGCGTCCAGAGCCGTCAGCCAGCCATGAGCGTCCAGAGCCGTCAGCGAGCCATGAGCGTCCAGAGCCGTTAGCCGGCTATGAGCGTCCAGAGCCGTCAGCCAGCCATGAGCGTCCAGAGCCGTCAGCCGGCCATGAGCGTCCAGAGCCGTCAGCTAGCCATGAGCGTCCAGAGCCGTCAGCCAGCCATGAGCGTCCAGAGCCTTCAGCCAGCCATGAGCGTCCAGAGCCGTCAGCGAGCCATGAGCGTCCAGAGCCGTCAGCCAGCCATGAGCGTCCAGAGCCGTCAGCCAGCCATGAGCGTCCAGAGCCGTCAGCGAGCCATGAGCGTCCAGAGCCGTTAGCCAGCTATGAGCGTCCAGAGCCGTCAGCCAGCCATGAGCGTCCAGAGCCGCCAGCGAGCCATGAGCGTCCAGAGCCGCCAGCCAGCCATGAGCGTCCACAGCCTTCAGCCAGCCATGAGCGTCCAGAGCCGTCAGCCAGCCATGAGCGTCCAGAGCCGTCTGCGAGCCATGAGCGTCCAGAGCCGTCAGCCAGCCATGAGCGTCCAGAGCCGTCAGCCAGCTATAGCGTCCAGAGCCGTCAGCCAGCCATGAGCGTCCAGAGCCGCCAGCCAGCCATGAGCGTCCAGAGCCGCCAGCGAGCCATGAGCGTCCAGAGCCGCCAGCCAGCCATGAGCGTCCACAGCCTTCAGCCAGCCATGAGCGTCCAGAGCCGTCAGCCAGCCATGAGCGTCCAGAGCCGTCTGCGAGCCATGAGCGTCCAGAGCCGTCAGCCAGCCATGAGCGTCCAGAGCCGTCAGCCAGCTATAGCGTCCAGAGCCGTCAGCCAGCCATGAGCGTCCAGAGCCGTCAGCCAGCCATGAGCGTCCAGAGCCGTCAGCGAGCCATGAGCGTCCAGAGCCGTCAGCCAGCTATAGCGTCCAGAGCCTTCAGCCAGCCATGAGCGTCCAGAGCCGTCAGCCAGCCATGAGCGTCCAGAGCCGCCAGCCAGCCATGAGCGTCCAGAGCCGCCAGCCAGCCATGAGCGTCCAGAGCCTTCAGCCAGCCATGAGCGTCCAGAGCCTTCAGCCAGCCATGAGCGTCCAGAGCCGTCAGCGAGCCATGAGCGTCCAGAGCCGTCAGCCAGCCATGAGCGTCCAGAGCCGTCAGCGAGCCATGAGCGTCCAGAGCCGTCAGCCAGCCATGAGCGTCCAGAGCCGTCAGCCAGCCATGAGCGTCCAGAGCCGTCAGCTAGCCATGAGCGTCCAGAGCCGTCAGCCAGCCATGAGCGTCCAGAGCCGTCAGCCAGCCATGAGCGTCCAGAGCCGTCAGCGAGCCATGAGCGTCCAGAGCCGTCAGCCAGCTATGAGCGTCCAGAGCCGTCAGCCAGCCATGAGCGTCCAGAGCCGTCAGCCAGCCATGAGCGTCCAGAGCCGTCAGCCAGCCATGAGCGTCCAGAGCCGTCAGCGAGCCATGAGCGTCCAGAGCCGTCAGCCAGCCATGAGCGTCCAGAGCCGTCAGCCAGCCATGAGCGTCCAGAGCCGTCAGCCAGCCATGCGCGTCCAGAGCCGTCAGCCAGCCATGAGCGTCCAGAGCCGTCAGCCAGCCATGAGCGTCCAGAGCCGCCAGCCAGCCATGAGCGTCCAGAGCCGTCAGCTAGCCATGAGCGTCCAGAGCCGTCAGCCAGTCATGAGCGTCCAGAGCCGTCAGCCAGTCATGAGCGTCCAGAGCCGTCAGCCAGCCATGAGCGTCCAGAGCCGTCAGCCAGCCATGAGCGTCCAAAGCCGTCAGCCAGCCATGAGCGTCCAGAGCCGTCAGCCAGCCATGAGCGTCCAGAGCCGTCAGCCAGCCATGAGCGTCCAGAGCCGTCAGCGAGCCATGAGCGTCCAGAGCCGTCAGCCAGCCATGAGCGTCCAGAGCCGTCAGCCAGCCATGAGCGTCCAGAGCCGTCAGCTAGCCATGAGCGTCCAGAGCCGTCAGCCAGCCATGAGCGTCCAGAGCCGTCAGCCAGCCATGAGCGTCCAGAGCCGTCAGCGAGCCATGAGCGTCCAGAGCCGTCAGCCAGCTATGAGCGTCCAGAGCCGTCAGCCAGCCATGAGCGTCCAGAGCCGTCAGCCAGCCATGAGCGTCCAGAGCCGTCAGCCAGCCATGAGCGTCCAGAGCCGTCAGCGAGCCATGAGCGTCCAGAGCCGTCAGCCAGCCATGAGCGTCCAGAGCCGTCAGCCAGCCATGAGCGTCCAGAGCCGTCAGCCAGCCATGCGCGTCCAGAGCCGTCAGCCAGCCATGAGCGTCCAGAGCCGTCAGCCAGCCATGAGCGTCCAGAGCCGCCAGCCAGCCATGAGCGTCCAGAGCCGTCAGCTAGCCATGAGCGTCCAGAGCCGTCAGCCAGTCATGAGCGTCCAGAGCCGTCAGCCAGTCATGAGCGTCCAGAGCCGTCAGCCAGCCATGAGCGTCCAGAGCCGTCAGCCAGCCATGAGCGTCCAAAGCCGTCAGCCAGCCATGAGCTGCCCCTCAGCCCAGAGCTGCTATTTATCCAGAACTGCCCCTCATTCCAGAGCTGTCTCTCTGTCCGGAGCTGCCCTTCAGTCCGGAGTTGCCCCTCTATCCTGACCTACCTTTCTGTCCTGAGCTATCTCTATGTCCTGAGCTACCTTATCCCGGTGCTGCCCCTTGTCCCGGTGCTGCCCCTTATCTTAAGGTTACCCTTTAAATTAAGTGGGTGTAAAATGAGGGTGGTCATTCGAAGGGGGAGACGTAAGCTGGGATTGACTATGGTGGGGTGGGGACCTTGCCCAGAGCCTGAGCCACCACCGTGGTCAGACGCCCACCCAGACCCTCCAGTAGACTTTTGGTGGTGCGTTCTTCGTTACATGTAAGTTCTTACGTTCAGGTCAGTCTACATTCGTTTTGTTATTTTGTTTAGTATCAAGTATAGTTCGTTTTTTGTCTTGTTTAAATAAATATAATGTCATTTCACAACGCTGCGTTTTGGTCGAATCCCTGCTCCTCTTCTTCAGATGAAGAGGAGGAGGAAATCCGTTACAGACGTAGACATGTGGGGGATCTATAACAGCTAAATAATGTTATTCAGTAACGTTTTTATTTTATTTTATTTTACCGTTATTTTACCAGGTAAGTTGACTGAGAACACGTTCTCATTTGCAGCAACGACCTGGGAAATAGTTACAGGGGAGAGGAGGGGGATGAATGAGCCAATTGTAAACTGGGGATTATTAGGTGACCATGATGGTTTGAGGGCCAGATTGGGAATTTAGCCAGGACACCGGGGTTAACACCCCTACTCTTACGATAAGTGCCATGGGATCTTTAATGACCTCAGAGAGTCAGGACACCCGTTTAACGTCCCATCCGAAAGACGGCACCCTACACACAGGGCAGTGTCCCCAATCACTGCCCTGGGGCATTGGGATATTTTATTAGACCAGAGGAAAGAGTGCCTTGCAGCATTTCAAGTTGCCGCAAGGACTCTGACTCCTTTGGCTGCTGGGCCTCTATAGCCTCCATAACTTGGTTCAGAGCAGTCTTGAACTCTGTACGAATCATCTCCAGTTTCATTATTATCTTCATCTCCACTGTTTGAAGATCTGCAAAATAATAAAGACTCAGTTTACCTGCAAGCAACGTGACGATACAAGCTATGAGTACCAGGCAGGACATGTATGAAAGCCATGTGAAATACCTCGATCAAAATATCCGCCCTTCATATATATTAGTATTATTGATAACCATATAGCTGCTGACAGCCATACAATTTGGAATTGATGTTGATAATACAAGAGGAGCAACTTTTTGTCACATATAGGCTAGCATAATATACCTTCAATGTATCCAGCGGGCATTCCAGAAGCCACAGAATCATCAAACAGGGATGGCAGCTCTTGGTCTAAAATATAAGTAAAAATTCATGCTGTTATTTAAACTTTCTACATTTACGATTTCGAGATCAATATCTTGATGGCTAAAGAAACTTGATTCTAATGCTCTGTCCAGCTTCTTCCTGGCTGCCACTTGGACTAAAAAATGAAGACATGCTTTTGAATCTGGCACAGCACCAAAAGTGAAGGGATGTCAGTCAGGAGCGCAGTGGAAAGGTTAATGAATTCTACGCATACTTTAATTGCTTTAAATAATGCTTTTAGTTTGATGGCAAATACATACAGATATTTACAAACATGGCATCAAACTTGTGTTTTACCCCAGAAGAATATGCTGATTTCGCTACTGTTGTCAGTACAAGTTTCACACACCACAAGTATTTGGAAAGTTCATTATGCACAAAGCAGTAATAAGACTTT
Organism: Salvelinus fontinalis; assembly: GCF_029448725.1. Classification (NCBI taxonomy): domain Eukaryota; kingdom Metazoa; phylum Chordata; class Actinopteri; order Salmoniformes; family Salmonidae; genus Salvelinus; species Salvelinus fontinalis. Next base: position 49,526,125 of record NC_074678.1, on the reverse strand, counting down.
AAATAACCTAATATGCAAATATTTGATTGTAATTGTATTCTATTGAGTGGATTTGAAATGTTTTATTATATTATATTATTTTTTAAATAATTTACATCTAATTTAATTCTAATTATATATATTTTTTTTTGTTGTGCATTTTGCTTTTTCATTATTTGCCTCATGACTCCTGCATGCTTTGTTGACTACCGGTACAAACTTTTTTTACCCAGGCGTGGGACAGACTATGTTTGTTCTCACACTCGGAACTCTGACTCTCTATTGGTTACACGGTCTTTTGGCCCCCCATCCAATTCTAACCACCTCTCGCCAGCTTTGTATTCATGTTACCTGATGAAATTGCTGTATAATATGATCTTGTTGCCATCTGATGCACATTCAGATGTCATAAATCAGCACTGCAGAGCTCTCCCTGTCCTTTGCCGTGCCTTGATTGTATTACTGTTGATGATATCTGGAAATGTGCATGTACACCCTGGCCCATCTACTGTTTCTAGCCCCAATTCTGACTTGTGCTTTTATCTGCTTCACTGATTTCTACTCTCGTAAAAGTCTGGGTTTTCTGCACGTTAACACTAGAAGCTTATTACCTAAAATGGATCAATTGAAAGTGTGGGTTCACAGCTCCAATCCAGATGTTTTGGTCATTACTGAGACGTGGTTAAGGAAGAGTGTTTTGAATACTGATGTTAACCTTTCTGGTTATAGCCGTTTTCGGCAAGACACATCTTCCAAAGGTGGGGGAGTGGCAATCTTTACCAAGGATCACCTTCAGTGCTCGGTTGTCTCCACCAAGTCTGTTCCCAAACAATTTGATTTGCTAGTTTTAAGTATTAAACTTTCAAATAGATCTTTGTTGACTGTTGCTGGGTGGTATCGTCCTCCATCAGCACCGGTCTGTACCCTACCTGGCCTAAGCTCTCTCCTGGCCCCTTACACTAAGTCTGAATGTGTCCTGCTATGTGACCTAAACTGGGACATGCTGTGTTCCAGTTTTCTCTCTGATAAATGTAGTTAATTTAATCTGATTGTCATAAGGTTCCATGACTTTGTCCACACAGGGCATCTGAACACACAAAATACATTTTGATGATTTTCATTGCATTTGAGGTGTTTTACTTAACTTTTGTACACATGTGGTGTTCCCGGTTAGTGTATAAAATTATACACAATTAGTGTATAAAATTTAGTTCAGGCACATGCCCATTCATCAGATGGACACACTTCCTCTCCCAGACCCCCACATGCATGTGTGTTTGAGCATACACACACACACACACACTTCTCACTCCCCTTCTTGGCTTCCATGGCAACCCCCACAGGAACCTTACCCCAATAGAATCTTTCCCCCACGGGAACCATTCTCACAAAAAATCGCAAAATTGTTTCAATAATATATAGAACTTTCTGCAGCTCTGGTATATAAAGTTTTTTTTAGGCCTTTCTCACAATTCATTCTGTGGCAGCACAATGACCAAACGATATACTGTATGTGAGGCTCTTAATCATATCTTTGATCATGACACTGGTGAGGAATTAGAGAGTCCTTGTTAAACTTTGACACAAAGTAGTCTGTGATAAATAGTACACTATGTTTCATCTGAGTATTTGTTATAGTCAAAATAATCCATACAATGTGCTTTTTTTAACTCAAAAACAAGTTGTATGAGCTCAGGTCAATGAGGCCTACAGGCCATAAAGAGCAAATAAAAGTTAAAAACGTGTAATGTAAACAAGAATTTAAGTTTATAAAAAGATCTAACGCAACATTAGGTGATAATGTATGTATTATTATGGATTTATAATCAGCTATAATGGGGCGGTCATTTTGGACCGGGAACACAGAAATAATTAACATGAAACATACACAACAGGAGGGTTAAACCACCTGACCAAGTCCTAGAGCAATGGGCTCCCTAAATCTCTCAGATTATTACCAATCCCACAAGGTATGACTCCAAACACCCAGAAACGGCTACTCTTCTTGATGTTATCCTCACAAATAATCCTGATAAGTATCAGTCTGGTGTTCCCTGTAATGACCTTAGTCATGGCTGCTCAGTGAAACGACCTGTCCTGATTTGTCATAGACACTTGCTAAAAAACTTTCATTATCAAGCCTTCCTTCATGAACTGGCCTCTGTAAAATGGTATAGAATCAGCTTGATCCCCTCTGTCGAAGACGCTTGAACCTTATTTTTTGATATTTTCAGTGGTATTGTTAACAAACACGCTCCCATAAAGAAAATGAGAATGATAAACAGGTTCAGCCCCTGGTTCGACCGTGATTTACCCAACCTCAAAAATTGCATTTGTTGAAAGGCACACACATACTCAGGCTGACTGGCTCCTGTTCAGACAAATGAGAAATAAGTGCACTCAGGTTTCTAGCGCAGGCTTTCCGCTAGCCGAACCCCGAACCCCGAACCCCATCATGTCCGATTTCAAAAAGGCTTTACAGCGAAAGCACAACATATGATTATGTTAGTTCAGAGCCATGTCAAAAAACCACACAGCCATTTTTCCAGCGAAAGATAGGAGTCACAAAAAGCAGAAATATAGATAAAATTAATCACTAACCTTTGATGATCTTCATCAGATGATACTCATAGGACATCATGTTACACAAGACATGTATGTTTTGTTCGATAATTTGCATATTTATATCCAAAAATCTCAGTTTACATTGGCGCGTTACGTGCATTATTGTTTTGCAAATAGCCCCAGAAATCCCAGAAATCCTCATAATAAACATTGATAAAAGATACAAGTGTTATTCACAGAATTAAAGATAGACTTCTCCTTAATGCAACTGCTGTCTCAGATGTCAAAAAAACTTTACGGAAAAAGCATAATCTGAGTACAGCGCTCAGAGCCCATTCCAGCCAAAGAAATATCCACCATGTTGGAGTCAACAGAAGTTAGAAATAACATTATAAATATTACATTACCTTTGATGATCTTCATCAGAATGCACTCCCAGTTCGACAATAAATGACTGATTTGTTCCATAAAGTCCATCATTTATGTCCAAATAGCCACTAGTTGTTAGCGTGTTCAGCCCAGTAATCCATCTTCATGAGCACTGTGTCCAGACAAAAACTCAAAGTTCCATTACAGGCCGTAGAAACACATCAAACGATGTATGTAATCAATCTTTAGGATGTTTTTAACATAAATCATCAATAATGTTCCAACCGGAGAATTCCATTGTCTGCAGCATAGCATTGGAACAAAAGCTAACTCTGTCGGGAGCGCACATCACGAGCCTGAGACACTCTGCCAGACCCATGACTCATTCAGCTCCCATTCCCCCCTCCTTTATAGCAGAAGCCTGAAACAAGTTTCTAAAGACGGTTGACATCTAGTGGAAGTCTTAGGAAGTGCAACTTAACCGCATAGACACTGTGTATTCTGTAGGCCAAGCTTTGAAAAACTACAAACCTCAGATTTCCCACTTCCTGGTTGGATTTTTCACAGGTTTTTGCCTGCCATATGAATTCTGTTATACTCACAGACATCATTCAAACAGTTTTAGAAACTTCAGAGTGTTTTCTATCCAATACTACTAATAATATGCATATAATAGCATCTGGGACAGAGTAGCAGGCAGTTTACTCTGGCAATGCATTTCATGCAAAAGTGATTTGGATGAAAAACATACCCAAATTCAACTGCCAGCTACTCATCCACAGAAGATAAGATATGCATATCGTTAGTAGATTTGGATAGAAAACACTCTGAAGTTTCTAAAACTGTTTGAATCATGTCTGTGAGTATAACAGAACTTATTTAGCAGGCGAAACCCTGAGGACAAACCAATTTTTGTTTTTGAGGTCACTCTCTTTTCAAATGTTTTCATTGGGAAACCAGATTTCTAATTGACCTGCTTGCAGTTCCTACCGCTTCCAGTGGATGTCAACAGTCTTGAGAAATTGGTTGAGGTTATTCCTTTGTGTAATGAAGAAGTACGGCCATCTTGAACGAGAGTCACATTAAGTGTCCTTTTAGATAGAAGCGTGTAACCAGAAAGCTGGCTATAGTTGGTTTTAATCCTGTATTGAACACAGATTATCCCGTCTTCAATTTCATCAATTATTAACGTAAAAAAATACCTAAAGTTGTATTACAAAAGTAGTTTGACATTTTTTGGCAAAGTTTACAGGTAACCTTTGAGATATTTTGTAGTCACGTTTGAGCAATAAGGAAGCAGTGTTTGTCTGGATCAAACGCGCCAAAAAAATGGACATTTTGAATACATATTGACGGAATTAATAAAACAAAAGGACCATTTGTGATGTTTATGGGACATATTGGAGTGCCAACAGCTAACTCAGATAGTAGCATCGTTTGCTTTCGCCAAAAAGCCTATTTGAATTCTGACATGTTGGCTGAATTCACAACCAGTGTAGCTTTAATTTGGTAACTTTCATGTGTGATTTAATGAAAGTTTGATTTTTATAGTAATTTTCATAGTAATTCATTTGAATGAAGTGAGACAATAGCGTCCCGCCTAAACTCAGATTTTTGGATATAAATATGAACTTTACCGAACAAAACATACATGTATTGTGTAACATGAAGTCAAAGGTTAGTGATTCATTTTATCTCTATTTCTGCTTTTTGTTACTCCTCTCTTTGGCTGGAAAAATGGCTGTGTTTTTCTGTGGCTATGTACTGACCTAACATAATCGTTTAGTGTGCTTTCACCCTATATCCTTTTTGAAATCAGACGTGTTGGCTGGATTCACAACAAGTGTAGGTTTAATTTGGTGTCTTTCATGTGTGATTTCATGAAAGTTTGATTTTTATAGTAATATATTTGAATTTGGCGTTCTGCATTTTTACGGTAGCGTCCCACATATCCTAGAGAAGTTTTAACTGACTTACCTAGTTAAATAAAGGTTATATTAAAAAAATAAATAAAGCTATAATACTTCATACAATTCAATTGTTTACCCCATCTAATTACAAACAGACACTTAGTGTCACTCTGGCTTGAGGTGGTACATGGCCTCGGCATCTGCAACTTGAGAGAATATCACAGATGTCAAACCGTTACCACATTTTACAGTACACGCTGTAACAGATTTTCCCGTCCATCCCATGCAGTTGGTGGGAACAGAACTTTGAGAAAGTAGGCTTGTTTATCAGACTTGAAACACTTAAAACATGATGTACCTTGTAAGGTATTTTCAAACACACTGGCTCTTGAAGTTGCTAATAGAAAACAAAAAAACTGTTACGCTTTGGTAATGTGACTAATAATCAAGTGTCAAGATCAGATGGGTGTGGTAATTTCTTCTCATATCAACTGTCATCAGATTATGATTTCATGCCATCTCTACAATTTAAGACTAGTACTTGCATTAACTGTAAGCTTTTCTTCACCCACATACTTGAATTTGTGTCAAACTTACCGACAACTTGCTGATTATACATTTAATGACCTAGTAGCCTAATGCAGGATCTTACCAATAGGGGCTGGTGGAAGCTGGGGTACTGGAAGCTGGGCTTGTCTGGGTTCATTTATCTTTTTCTGGAGTGCTTCACTTGCATAACCATCTTACGAAGCACAATACAAAAAAAAGTAGTCATTATTTTAATCTACTTCCTGATGCATGTAATGCACACAATGGAAGAAGAGTAGTTAAGAAATCCTCACCAGGTGGCTCTACACGGAATCTGATTGGTTTAGTCAGCGCCCTCTTCGCTGGTTCCTCGTCAGATTCAACATTGGAGGTGTCAACCCCCCGTTTGGCTCGTTGCTCTGCCACAGAGTACTTGTCTGTACGTGCAATAAACATTGTCATAAATACTTACCTATTAACACTGACAAAACAGGGTCAACTGACTATTAGGAATTCACATGGTAATAATAATTCAGCAAATACATATTGTACTTAAGAGGGGGACGTTACTGACTCTACTGACCAGGAGTGGGTGGCACCAGTTAGACGCTAACAAGGTGTAAGAGATAAGTTGGGCCTACCTACACCCGACGTTATGATTTAGAAAATTTAACAAGATGCGACATGACTAGTCATGAAACACATACCGTGGAAACTAGTTATAGATTTATACTACATGCCTACCCCACATTACACTAACCCTGGCGTAGCAAAAGCTACTACTTACAACCAGGTGGTGACACAGGTTTACGCCTGGCTTAGAACATATTCTACATTGGAACTAGCCTCACGTATAGGAGTATGTTCAACTGATGCAACCTGCTCCAGAGCCACACAACCAAGCATACATGGCAATATAAATGGGAGTGGATGGATACAGTCAAATATTATTTTACCAGTGGATGGAAATATGGAAATTCTGTACTTCTACCAAAATATTTTGTCAGGCCGGTCTCCTCTCTTAATCATTGTTGCGCTGGCATTTCTTGGCCAGTAGCAACACAGAACCTGCAAGATATGTTAATTATTTATCCATCTCTTTGGCTGAAAAGGGTAAACTAATTAACTGATCGACTCACCCCAACTCTCTTCTCCACCCACTGCTCTGGTACAACTTCAACAGTGTTCTCTTTTCCAAATGTACAACATGATAACGCTGTGTGCCCTGTGCAGAAAAACAAAACACCAATGCCACACTGTTCAGTCTCTTGATTTACCAGACAAGATCATTTGCAAAACTAATACAGTGAACTTGGCTGTAGCTAAATGGGGCGTGCAACAGTGTGTGCACGATGGTAAGCCCAACACGAGTGCCATCGTCCTCCTCAAGTGCAATAGCTCGCTTCACAAGACTGCTCTTTCCAACGAGACACATTTGTGCACTCCTCGTAGTGGTGCGGAAATACAATCTTGAGTCAAAAGGACTTCTGAGACAGTTTTTTTTAAACCTGCGGGTAAATCAAAATCAAATCAAATTGATTTATATAGCTCTTCTTACATCAGCTGATATATCAAAGTGCTGTACAGAAACACAGCCTAAAACCCCAAACAGCAAGCAATGCAGGTGTAGAAGCACGGTGGCTAGGGAAAACTCCCTAGAAAGGCCAAAACCTAGCAAAACCTAAGAAACCTAGAGAGGAACCTAGAGAGGGGTGGCCAGTCCTCTTCTTGCTGTGCCGGGTGGAGAATATAACAGAACTTGGCCAAGATGTTCAAATGTTCATAAATGACCAGCATGGTCAAATAATAATAATCACAGTAGTTGTTGAGGGTGCAACAAGTCAGCACCTCAGGAGTAAATGTCAGTTGGCTTTTCATTGCCGATTATTGAGAGTATCTCTACCGCTCCTGCTGTCTCTACAGAGTTGAAAACAGCAGGTCTGGGACAGGTAGCACGTCCGGTGAATAGGTCATGGTTCCATAGCCGCAGGCAGAACAGTTGAAACTGGAGCAGCAGCACAGCCAGGTGGACTGGAGACAGCAAGGAGTCATCATGCCAGGTAGTCCTGAGGCATGGTCCTAGGGCTCAGGTCCTCCGAGAGAAAAAAAGAAAGAAAGAGAGAGCATACTTAAATTCACACAAGACACCGGATAAGACAGGAGAAATACTCCAGATATAACAGACTGACCCTAGCCCTCCGACACCTAAACTACTGCAGCATAAATACTAGAGGCTAAGACAGGAGGGGTCAGGAGACACTGTGGCCCCATCCGATGATACCCCCGGAAAGGGCCAAACAGGAAGGATATAACCCCACCCACTTTGCCAAAAAACAGCCCCCACACCACTATAGGGATATCTTCAACAGCCAACTTACCATCCTGAGATAAGGCCGAGTATAGCCTACAAAGATCTCCGCCACAGCACAACCCAAGGGGGGGCGCCAACCCAGACAGGAAGACCAGGTCAGTGACTCAACCCACTCAAGTGACGCACCCCTCCTGGGGACAGCATGGAAGAGCACCAGTAAGCCAGTGACTCAGCCCTTGTAATAGGGTTAGAGGCAGAGAATCCCAGTGGAGAGAGGGGAACCAGCCAGGCAGAGACAGCAAGGGTGGTTCGTTCACCAGCAAGCCTGTCCGTTCACCTTCACACTCCTGGAACAGACTACACTCAATCATATGACCTACTGAAGAGATGAGTCTTCAGTAAAGACTTAAAGGTTGAGACCGAGTCTGCGTCTCTCACATGGATAGGCAGACCATTCCATAAAAATGGAGCTCTATAAGAGAAGGCCCTGCCTCCAGCTGTTTGCTTAGAAATTCTAGGGACAATTAGGAGGCCTGCGTCTTGTGACCGTAGCGTACGTTAGGTATGTACGGCAGGACCAACTCAGAAAGATAGGTAGGAGCAAGCCCATGTAATGCTTTGTATGTCAGGAGTAAAACCTTGAAATCAGCCCTTGCCTTAACAAGAAGCCAGTGTAGGGAGGCTAGCACTGGAATAATATGATCACATTTTCTGGTTCTAGTCAGGATTCTAGCAGCCGTATTTAGCACTAACTGAAGGTTTTTTTGTGCTTTATCCGGGTAGCCGGAAAGTAGAGCATTGCAGTAGTCTAACCTAGAAGTAACAAAAGCATGGATACATTTTTCTGCATCATTTTTGGACAGAGAGTTTCAAATTTTGCAATGTTACGTAGATGGAAAAAAGCTGTCCTTGAAACAGTCTTGATACGTTCGTCAAAAGAGATCAGGGTCCAGAGTAATACCGAGGTCCTTCACAGTTTTATCTGAGATGACTGTACAACCATCAAGATTAATAGGTAGGGTAGGTCATACTCCCATCACACCTGCCTTTTTGTGTGCACCTGTCACAGCCATAGCAGCCAGACTACATCTTTATGCATTTTACCATGGCTTCTGCAGGTGCATCACGTTTCAGAACAAACTTTCAATTGCAGTGTTTTATCTCCCCACTTCAAGCCGGTCTGCATCAACTCTTTAAGCTCCAGCAAAGTGTCATTGAGGAATTCCAGGGAGCTTGGTTTCAATGATGCCATAATGACATATTGGTACTTTTGAACAAAGGGAAACCATCCAGATTAACCTCACTAGGGTATGTGGGATGGTAGCGTCCCACCTCGTCAACAGCCAGTGAAACTGCAGGGCACCAAATTCAAAACAACAGAAATACCATAATTAAAATTCCTCAAACATACAAGTTTTTTACACCATTTTAAAGATACACTTGTTGTAAATCCAGCCACAGTTATGATAAAAGCACACCAAACAATTATGTTAGGTCAGAGCCAAGTCACAGAAAAACATAGCCATTTTCCAGCCAAAGAGAGTAGTCACAAAAAGCAGAAATAGAGATAAAATTAATCACTAACCTTTGACGATCTTCATCAGATGACACTCATAGGACTTCATGTTACACAATACATGCCTTTTTGTTCGGTAAAGTTCATATTTATATCCAAAAATCTGAGTTTACATTGGCGCGTTATGTTCAGTAGTTCCAAAACATCCGGTGATTTTGCAGAGCCACATCAATTTACAGAAATACTCATAATAAACATTGTTAAAAGATACAACTGTTATGCATGGAATTTTAGATCCACTTCTCCTTAATAAACCGCTATGTCAGATTTCAAACTTTACGGAAAAAGCACACCATGCAATAATCTGAGTACAGCGCTCAGAGACCACCACCCAAACATAAAATATTCACTTACCTTAGATGATCTTCATCAGAATGCACTCCCAGGAATCCCAGTTCCACAATAAATGTTTGTTTTGTTCGATAATGTCCATCATTAATGTCCAAATACCTCCTTTCTGTTTGCGCGTTTAGCCCAGTAATCCAAATTCATGAGGCGCGATCACTAGGTGCAGACAAAAAGTCAAAAGGTTCCGTTACAGTCCGTAGAAACATGTCAAACGATGTATAGAATCAATCTTTAGGATGTTTTTAACATAAATCTTCAATAATGTTCCAACCGGAGAATTCCTTTATCTTCAGAAATGCAATGGAACGCAAGCTAACTCTCACGTGAACGCGCATATTCAGCTCGTGTCTCTCTGGCAGACCTCTGACTCATTCCCCTCTCATTTGCCCCCACTTCACAGTAGAAGCATCAAACAAGATTCTAAAGACTGTTGACATCTAGTGGAAGCCTTGGGAAGTGCAATATGACCCCATAGACACTGTGTATTTGATAGGCAAAGAGTTGAAAAACTACAAACCTCAGATTTCCCACTTCCTGGTTGGATTTTTTCTCAGGTTTTTGCCTGCCATACGAGTTCTGTTATACTCAGACATTATTCAAACAGTTTCAGAAACTTTGGAGTGTTTTCTATCCAAATCTACTAATTATATGCATATCCTAGCTTCTGGGCCTGAGTAGCAGGCAGTTTACTTTGGGCACGCTTTTCATCCGGACGTGAAAATACTGCCCCCAAGCCCGAAAAGGTTAACCAACTTTAATCCTTCCCAAAGGGTCGACACAGCTGTATTAAGACCCCCAAAAATCTCACCATCCCAAGTACATATACCCCCACTTTGGACACTCCTCCTTCTCTCCAATCCTTACTTCTTATGGTTCCACAGGAAGAGGGTAACAGGATACTAAGCCCTTATTACTCCCTTCAGGGGATCTGACCTGACCTACTGACCTCAACCCCTCCTTCACCTAATCCACAGATGTCCATCCGCTTCCCCTATAGCAATCCTGTGATCTCCTCCCGTCCAACCAACATATTCCAAAGCCATCTGTCTTTCTACAGAAAACCATTCACTTCTGACATAAAACCCAGTCTCTTTCACTCCTTATATTCTATGCTTCTCATCTATCATTTACTTAATATCTCAATGTTCAAAGTTCATCTCGAATCCAACAATGTTTAGAGCCATTGTCATATCATTGTCATATCATTTTCAGACCGTTAAATCCGCTGTAACACGGATGTCAAGTACTTCAAAAAAGAGAGAATACAATAGAATCTGGACTAAATTGTCATGGGAGAAAACCCCCTTTAAGAAAAAAATTGTGGAGAAGGAAGACAGGGACCATGAAAGTGGATCTAGTCTCATCATTCTGTCTCCTGGAGATGAACGAAGTTTGGTGTGAAAAGTGCAAATCACTCCCAGAACAACAGCAAAGGACCTTGTGAAGATGCTGGAGGAAACGGGTACAAAAGTATCTATATCCACAATAAAACGAGTCCTATATCGACATAACCTCAAAGGCCGCTCAGTAAGGAAGAAGCCACGGCCCCAAAACCACCGTAAAAAATGCCAGACTATGGTTTGCAACTGCACATGGGGACAAAGATCGTACTTTTTGGAGAAATGTCCTTTGGTTTTATGAAACAAAAATAGAACTGTTTGGCCATAGTGACCATCGTTGTGTTTGGAGGAAAAAGGGGGAAGCTTGCAAGCCGAAGAACACCATCCCAACCGTGAAGCACGGGAGTGGCAGCATCATGTTGTGGGGGTGCTTTGCTGCAGGAGGGTCTGGTGCACTTCACAAAATAGATGGCATCATGAGGGAGGAAAATTATGTGGATATATTGAAGCAACATCTCAAGACATCAGTCAGGAAGTTAAAGCCTGGTCGCAAATGGGTCTTCCAAATGGACAATGACCCCAAGCTTACTTCCGAAGTTGTGGCAAAATGGCCTAAGGACAACAAAGTCAATGTATTGGAGTGGCCATCACAAAGCCCTGACCTCAATCCTATAGAACATTTGTCGGCAGAACTGAAAAAGCGTGTGCGAGCAAGGAGGCCTACAAACCTGACTCAGTTACACCAGCTCTGTCAGGAGGAATGGGCCAAAATTCACCTAACTTATTGTGGGAAGCTTGTGGAAGGATATCCGAAACATTTGACCCAAGTTAACAATTTAAAGGCATTGCTACCAAATACTAAATGAGTGTATGTAAACTTCTGACCCACTGGGAATGTGATGAAAGAAATAAAAGCTGAAATAAATCATTCTCTCTTATTATTCTGACATTTCACATTCTTAAAATAAAGTGGTGATCCTAACTGACCTAAGACAGGGGATTTTTACTAGGATTACATGTCAGGAATTGTGAAAAACTGAGTTTAAATGTATTTGGCTAAGGTGTATGTAAACTTCCGACTTCAACTGTATGATTCAACCGAGAAAAAGGTGCCAGACATAACAGCATATTTACATACAGAGCAAAGTGATCAGACAGATTGTTTACATGACAGTGGATTGGTGTAATTCAGTGATATGCCCTGGTTACTGTCCGAGGGGAGTCAGACTTACTGATGCCCAGCTGTCAATTCGTGCACAAGCCTGTGACCGTTTCCTTCTTATTAGAAACCAGTTGTTCTTAAACTTCTTCAGGCTAGGCCCCTATTTTCTCCACTTTCTGTCTGACTGATGGTCCCAAAGTTAACTACCTGTTACTCAGGCCCAGAAGCCACGATATGCATATAATTGGTAGCATTAGATAGAAAACACTTCGAAGTTTGTAGAAATGTTTAAATAATGCATGAGACTATAACACAATTGATATGGTTGCAGAAAACCCAAAGAAAAACCAACCAGAATTGTTTGTATTTTTTGGATCCCATGCTCTTCCATTAGAACGTATGTTAAATCTGGTTCCCAGATTGCAATTCCTATGGCTTCCATTAGATGTCAACATTCTTTGTTCAAGGTTTCAGGCTTCCAAACTAGGAAGAATTTTGAGTTTTGGCACCGGGAGTCATTACTGGAAATCAGTCTGTGTGCGCGAGATGAAGAGGACGCGCCTGCTAATTTTACTTTTCTATTGAACATACTTCTTTCTGTATGCAATAGTATTGTTTAATTACATTTTAGGGTACCTGAGGATTACATAGAAATGTAGTTTGACTTGTTTTAACAAAGTTTAGCAGTAGCTTTTTGGATTCCTTTGTCTGCATGTTTAATAGACTTTTTGGGATATAAAGGATTTTATCTAACAAAATGTCCATGCATGTATTAGCTGGAACCCTTTGTTGTCACGACTCCGACCGAAGGTGGCTCCCCTTCCCGTTCGGGTGGCGCTCGGCGGTCGTCGTTGCCGGCCTACTATCTGCCACTGTTTCTTTCTCCCCCTTGTATGTTTATTGATTACACCTGTTATGAGTTGTGGTGATTGGTAGGGCTTTATTCGTCAGCCGGCCCGCCTGTTTCTTTGTGCGGGATTGTTTGGTGTAACATTTGTGTACGTTGGAGACGAACGTGTTTGTTCCTGTTCGTGGGTTTTTGCTGTACTGTTTTAGTCCCTGTGTTTGGGGCGTTAGTTTTGTTCGGCACCCAGTGGTTTTGTGAGGTGGCCTGTGTCCGCCGTTTGTGCAATAAAGAGCACTATTTTGAACTCTCTGTTTCCTGCACCTGACTTCAGACCCACGACACCCAGATCGTTACATTTGTATTGAAAACAGAGGAAGATTTTCAAAAAGTAAGTGCTTATTTAATTGCTATTTACGATTTTACGATTTTTTATGTGCTGGTTGAAAAATAGGGTGATGTGGGGCACCGTCCTCAAACAATCGCATAGTATCCTTTCGCTGTGAAGCCTATTGTCAATTGGACAATGCAGTTTGATTAACAATAATTTAAGATTTTAACCGATATAAGATACTTGTATGTACCAAAATGTTTAATATCCATAATTTTAATGATTATTTATTTAAATTGCTCTCCCTCCAATTTCACCGGAGGTTGTCGACAGGTGTCTCGCTAGTGGACGCCTATCCCAGATTAAACAAGACAACTTACACAGAGGTAGAGGCAGAGTTATAACTAAATAAATGTGAGTCATTAAATACATCAGGAAATCGTTTTCTAATAAAGACAAAAGTATTTCCTCTAAAGAAATTGTACCACAACAGGTAACGTCACCACATTACGCAAACGCACAATTCACGTCATAACATGGTCCAACCCTATCCACCAGCTCTTAATAGGGCGGTCTATTTAAACACTGAGAACACACACACACACACTGTTACATTACTTCACATTTTGTTAACAAGCTGCCTGGTGGTGGAGAGCTAGTTTCTTTACATGTGCTAATGAAAGTCCGTAGATCACGAACGGTAAAAGGCACTGGCTGATGTCTTTTTCAGTTGAACTAGCTTGCCGCCAAGTAACCGACACAAAGTAGCTAACGTAACTTAACACAAATGAATGCGACCATACCAGTCTATTTCCGATGGTAACTGTACAGCTAGGTTGGTTAGTTGTTTATGAGCTCTAAAATATGCCTTCAAGTTCTAACACTATCCAATTTACGTATTTAGGCTAAGCTATCTATTAGCCAACTGGCTAACTAGCTGGCAAGTTTCCTCACTAGTTAGAAAGCCTGACATCAATCTGTCTTTATCTTGGGAGCTGGGAGTACACTAACTTACATGTAAGGTTTAAATAGTACACACTGGATGACCAACCTTTTGTAAAAACTTCCAGGAGGGAACTGTGTTGGGTCTGTCGGAGTCAATGGCGTCTTGGCTGTTCAGCTGTGTTGTTTAACTTTCACAAATTAGTAGCGTAGCTGATTTTTTTCTGGCGCCAGCCTCAGAATCGTTAGTAGCCACAACCACTTTTATATTTGCAATGACGGATAATGGAGTCAAAAGGAATATTCAGGATGTACCGTTGTCAGGCCACCACTACTGTCTGTAGCTAGCCACAGGCAGCATATGTTGGCATACAGGATCTGCCCTTTTCGACTTATTTCCACTTTTTACACATAATTTAATAACGTATTTACATACAGCTATTACCAACATACGGGCATCGGTGTAATCCCCCTTCTAGTATACATAACAAATCATTTTGGCTGAACATGATTGAAAACACACTAAATAAGGTTTTAACACGATTTTTGGCGCACAAAAAACGCAAAACATGCCACTAATGATTTAAAAAATATATTGTTATAGGCTACGTTCATAAATTAATATAATCAAAAATATAGATATTTTCAGGTATTGGTCCCTCTTCCATAGGCCTATACCGAGGTCAAAATTACATTCTGAATTTCCATACATTTATTAAATCGGTAAAATTATGGAAAAACACATTGCTGAATCCACTTTCTTTGCTCCAAACATACATACAAAATTGTCTCAAGGCTTAAAATCCTTATTTTACTTGTCTCCTCCCCTTCATCTACACTGATTGAAATTGATTTAACAAGTGACAACAATAAGGAATCCTAGCTTTCACCTTGATTCACCTGGTCAGTCTATGTCATGGAAAGAGCAGGTATTCTTTGTGTTTTGTATACTCAGTGTATATTAATATAATATATACTTGAGTTCCTCAAGGAACCATTGTGGTTAGTTGATGGGTTCTTGGAGGAACCATTAATGTTTCAACGTAGAAAATGGTTCCTGGAGGAACCATGGACTGGAGGGGTGGCTTAGTAGGTGCATGGCTTTCAGACAGATATCGTTTGACCACACATGAGAGTAAATGTCATTCCTGTTCATCTGTTCTGTTGTATTGTCATCACATGTTAAGACTGAACACTGACAGTGTTGTAGCTTCAACGAGTTCCTCAAGAGACTATGACATCCCAATGTTGGAATAGTCAACACTTTATTACTGTATGTAATCAGCAATGTTCATTATTCATATTATATAAGAATATGTAATGTCGATAAACATTCAAGGGAAATTGAAAATAGCAGTTCACTAACAGGAATTACAATTACTCTCACAAGTGGCCAAAAATAACTATCTGAAAGCCACGCCTCTAATAAGTCACGCCTCCAATCTTCTGATAGGCTGTCGCTGATACAATATATTATTAAAAAGGTTCTGTTTGGTTCCTCAAGGACTGGTGTTGCATTATTTTGAACCCCAAAAGATTATAGAGGCTCCTCTTACTTCTTACTTTATTACTTAGTACTTTAGATTAGACTTCTAAGAGTGTGGGTCTGGCTATTCGGTGCACCAGTCCTATTCCATCATTCTCCATCTCGTTATTCTGGGGAGCGAGTGCCTCTAATGACTTGATGTGTTGCCCGTTTATTAAGAGGCTCAAAGATAAAGGCGAGGACAAAATGATGTAAAGAGCATTATCACTAACAATGGACTCCTCACGGCATCGCTTTAAATAGAGAGAGCCTGATTCCCTCTTTGTAGCCGGGATCTTTTGCGAGATAGAACAGATGCTAATGAGTGCCCGCACGCTTGATTTGAGAATGGGCCCGGTAGTAATTCCCTTACAGAGAAAAAGGACCATCTAAGTACAGGGGTATCTGACTCTTACCCTACGAGGTCCATAGCCTGCTGGTTTTCTGTCCATAGCCTGCTGGTTTTCTGTCCATAGCTGGCTGGTTTTCTGTTCTACCTGATAAATAATTGCATCCACCTGTTGTCCCGGGTCTAAATCAGTCCCTGATTAGAGGGGAACAATGAAAAAAAGAAGTGGGACCAGAGTTGAGTTTGCGTGATCTAGTACATGGAAAACTCCCCTTTCTTAGTCCGAGCAATTGGTGTGTGAACTCTATCACTGTATTTATACAGTATGCTCATCATTAAGTGCGTACATGTGTGTCATGCAGGCTGGGATTTGGGGCATATCTTCTAGACACATGGCAAAGTGACAATATATCAAAAGCCTCTCTGTACAGTCTAAATGTCAACGAATGTCAAAATAAGGTTTGCTTTATATTCTTAAGCAGTCCATATAATATTTCTAAATCAGACTTGCATCCTGCAAATGCATTAACAACAATCACGCCCATGATTAATGTAGCCACATCCAAAGTGGCAATGATTATCACGGTCATTGACAGAGGGCACAGACACATTAAGGGACATTCAAAGAATGTGTAATTACTACTTATACAGTATTTACATAATGGATTAAGAAAATACTGTAACTATGCATGCGTATAGAAGAGGACCACAACGCGGTGCGGTTGTCAAAGTTTCAAAGCTGTTCTCTTTATCTCAGCAGCCTAGTGAAGCTAAACTCTCTTGGCTGTGCCAGCGGTGTGATTGCGGTGCGAAAGGCCAAAGCTGTCGATTGCCCTGACAAATGGACTCCATCTAAAGGCTCTAATTTATGATTTGCTGTTGCACCAATTAGCGCCGCGGGCCAAGACTGCTGAGCTGCCGAGGCCTAGTGGTGGCCAGGCTTTTGCTGAAAAGACAAGAATCTGTTAATGACTCGCCTTGGCTACCACTCCTTGTAGCAGCTCCAAAGGACATGGATGCTACTGTGTGGGTATGTATAGAACATGTAGAGAAAGCAAAGCTGGGGGAGTGTTTGGTGTTGACGCTTCGAGTCTATTTGTGGGACTTTCTGTACGTTGTGAACCAATTCTGTTTTAGTCATCGCAGATAAGTCTAATTATAAATGTGGTCTTATCTCCCTTATCCACTGCATATTTTGTCTATAACTGAGTCTGTGGCATAATATTGGTCGGTCATTGCACAGTAAGCCATTTGTCATGTCTATTTTAAACCGATACTTTGGGATCTGAGCTAACGCTAGCACTGGCTCGAGAAACTACGTCAAACTTTCTTCATACTGGAAATGCTGAGACATACAAATGGTTTCGACGAGTTCATCTGACTGGGGAGGTAGATAAAGGGCATCATTGCCAAAATCCCGAAGTATCCCTTTAAGTTAGAGGCCTATTTAAGTTAGAATAGTCTAGTTATGGGCCTCCCGGGTGGCGCAGTGGTCTAGGGCACTGCATCGAAGTCCTAACTGCGCCACCAGAGTCTCTGGGTTCGCCCCCAGGCTCTGTCGCAGCCGGCCGCGACCGGGAGGTCCGTGGGGCGACGCACAATTGGGCCAGCGTCGTCCGGGTTAGGGAGGGTTTGGCCGGTAGGGATTTCCTTGTCTCATCGCGCTCCAGCGACTCCTGTGGCGGGCTGGGCGCAGTGCGCGCTAACCAAGGGGGCCAGGTGCACGGTGTTTCCTCCGACACATTGGTGCGGCTGGCTTCCGGGTTGGAGGAGCGCTGTGTTAAAGAAGCAGTGCGGCTTGGTTGGGTTGTGCTTCGGAGGACGCATGGCTTTCGACCTTCCTCTCTCCCGAGCCCGTACGGGAGTTGTAGCGATGAGACGAGATAGTAATTACTAGCGATTGGATACCACAAAAATTGGGGAGAAAAGGGGATAAAAAAAATAAAAAAAAAAAAAAAAAGAATAGTCTAGTTATTTGGTACTGCAGAACTATGTCTGAGCAGTAGAAAGGAAAGAAGCGAACTGGTCCAAATCGATATTGCCACAATACCCTCTGACGCAGGTCCTTTAAGCCACAAACAAGAAACTACACATGCCTGTTTTGGACAGAAATACTTGTCCTTTGTGCGAGAGAGTGTGTGACAAAAGCCGATGCTGCCAAAGAAATCAAATTCTCTCCTGACTCACCTTCCTATTGTCTCCTCAAACTTAAAGACATACCGCCACAGACGCGGTCTCCCTTTCAGTTACTGTCTCCCCCTCCCATCTCTCTCTTAGACGCATTCACCAACCTCCACAAATCAATATGCCTGACGCAACAGAGTGACGGATTTAATGTCCTGGTTGTCCGGTCCTGCTGTGGGAGATAAAAGTGATGGCGCCACCATGGGATGGACTTCAGCCAACTCTCCAGATTCAAAAGAACTGGCTTGGGTCTCACGAAGCCCAACTTTAGAGTGGCCAACACTCCTATCAAAGTCAAAAGATAGGACAGTCCACAAGATGATCGCGTATAAGGCTTATGAATGCCACATAACGTATTTCTGCTCTAGGTGACTATCATAGTTTATTGTATGTTGCATTTGGTGTGTTTGTTTTTGTCTCTCTCTGTGCGTGTGGTCTGTACATACGTTGTCGAGCCCTCTCTGCACTGCACAGTGTCTGCTTAATGGGCAGTAGACTCCATCCCGGATGGGCTCCTCCTGGTACCACTGGACAGTTCACTGGCAGTCTAAACTAACAAAGATCCTTTGTGGCAATTACAGACCAACACTCTGAGCTAACTCCACAGCCTATGAAAAAAAACAGCAATCTGAGAGGTTTTCATACAGAAAAAGACCCAGAATAGAAGTCACAGAGCACAGAAGTCACAGCTGGTGGGTCTCGATGTACACTAATCTTGTAATGTTAAGCCACTCAAGGAGCTATATGACTAAAGTGGCACTTTAACAACAGTACGTGTAACCTGAAAGTGCCAGACTAATGAGTCCAGAATGGACTTGCTATAGAATAGACACACACACATATGCAAACACACACCACACACACTACACCATACCCCACCACACCACACATGGCAAAGCTGAGTCATCCAACACCTACAGGTCTCACATATTGGACAAGGCTGCTGTCCTCACATCACCTCAGCCCCCACTGAGTCCACACATATATTCAGTTCCTCCTACATTTTTAAAGTCCAAGAAATATTAACAGCTACCATGGTGCCGCGGTTGAGCCTCAGGCGATGGAGTGAAAATGCTAAATACCAAAGAAGCACAGACCTAATGATCCATTAGGGATAATATCGACCAGGTCCACGTTGAATTACGTTTAGAGACCTTTGATTTATTCTTTTTACAGATTTAGCTAAGTTAGATTTTGTTTCACAAGACAAGTGTTTTTTCTTCCCTGTGACAGCAGACCCTTGAGGGCAAGCAGGAACTGAAATTTGTTTCTGGGTGATTTTCAATCTTCATATTTATCACGCTATTCATTTGGTTCTTTGAGTACTGTCAAGTTAAATCTCAGTGACGAGACACAAGGGTAAAACAATAGTATGAAATGAAAGGCCAGTGCATAGTCTACAACACTACTGACATTTGCTGTCCTTTGATACACAGAATAAAACATGAAGGAGCTTCACGTTCAAATACAGGTGATACTTGTCCATGTTTCCAATGAACACTACTGTATTGGTTTCCTGGTTCAAATAAAGACCATGATGCCTTAAAAACAAAAAATGGCAGAACTACTAAATTATCAAACGCATCAAATGAAAAGGACACACAGTATCTAATCAGTCTGAATGTCAGACAGGTTACAGTATCTTCGCTCTTATTTATAGAACCTAAGACACAGAGTGTAGAGAAGAGGGAGAATAAAGTATTTTTCTGTGGTGAAGAAGACCACATACTGTATGGTGTGTGGGGGTAAATCAGACCCGTGTGTAGGGTTGCAAAGCTACCGGTAATTTACCAAAGTTACCAGAATCTTCAGGAATGTTGGTAATAAAAAAAAATCTATTGCAGTCTTTCGTAACTTTGGTAATACATGTGTCACGATCGTGACTGCCATGGAGCGGGACTGGACGCCGTGCCTGGACTGGGCACCGGCAAAGAGGAAGGCTCCTGCCATGGAGCGAGACTGGGCGCCGTGCCTGGACTGGGCACAGGCGCAGAAGAAGGCTCCGGCTATGTAGCAGGACGGGACGCCGTGCCTGGACTGGACATCGGCGCAGAGGAAGGCTCCTGTCATGGAGCGGGACTGGACGCCATGCCTGGACTGGACATCGGCGCAGATCAAGGCTCCTGCCATGGAGCGGGGCTGGACGCCGTGCCTGGACTGGGCACCTGCGCAGAGGAAGCCTCCGACCTAGGAGCTGGATTGGACACTGTGCCTGGACTGGGCATCGGCGCAGAGGGAGGCTCCTGCCCTGGAGCAGGACTGGACGCCGTGCCTGGACTGGGCACCGGCGCAGAGGGAGGCTCCTGCCCTGGAGCGGGACCGGACACCGTACCTGGACTGTACACTGGCACAGAGGAAGGCTCCTGCAATTGAGCGGGACTGGACGCCGTGCCTGGACTGGACATCAGCGCAGAGGAAGGCTCCGGCCTTGGAGCGGGACTGGACGCCGTGCCTGGACAGGGCCCCGGTGCAGAAGAAGGCTCCTGCCATTGAGCAGGACTGGACACCGTGCCTGGACTGGGCACTGGCGCAGAGGAAGGCTCCGGCCTTGGAGCTGGACTGGACACCGTGCTTGGACTGGGCACCGGCGCAGAGGGAGGCTCCTGCCCTGGAGCGGGACCGGACACCGTGCCTGGACTGGACACTGGCACAGAGGAAGGCTCCTGCCCTGGAGCTGGCACGGAAGCTCCGGACTGTTGACCCTCGCTGGAGGTTCAGGACCGTGGACCGTCGCAGGAGGTTCCGGACCGTGGACCGTCGCAGGAGGTTCCGGACCGTGGACCGTCGCAGGAGGTTCCTGACTGTGGGATGTCCTAGGAGGTTCCGGACCGGGACCGTTGTAGGAAGCTCTGGACCGTGAACTATCGCCGGAAGCTCTGGACTGTGAACCGTAGCCGGAAGCTCTGGACTGTGAACCGTCGCCGGAAGCTCTGGACTGTGAACCGTCGCCGAAAGCTCTGGACTGTGGACCGTAGCCGGAAACTGTGGACTGGGGACCGCCGCCGGAAGCTCTGGACTGGGGACCGTCGCCGGAAGCTCTGGACTGGGGACCGTCGCCGGAAGCTCTGGACTGGGGACCGTCGCCGGAAGCTCTGGACTGGGGACCGCCGCGGAAGCTCTGGACTGGGGGCCGTCGCCGGAAGCCTTGTGCGTGGAGCCGGCACAGGTGGCACCGGACTGGTGACACGCACTTCAGGGCGAGTGCGTGGAGCCGGCACAGGACGTACTGGGCTGTGGAGGCGTACTGGAGGTCTGGTGCATAGAGCCGGCACAAATTGTACCGGAACGATGACACACTTCGCACGGCGAGTGCGGGGAGCTGGCACAGGGCGTACTGGGCTGTGAAGGCGTACTGGAGACTTGGTGCGTAGTGCCGGCACAGTTTTTACCAGACTGCTAGCATGCTCCTCTGGACGAGTACGGAGAGCTGACTCAGGTGGCATCAAACTGATGACACGCTCCTTAGGGCGAATGTCGTGCATCATACACCAACACAACAACTCTCTCATTTCTCTCTCCTCCAATTTCTCCATCAACTCACTGATGGTCTCTGACTCTCTCCGTTCACTCTCCTCCAATTTCTCCATCTTCTCCCAGATTGGCTCTGGTTCACTCCTCGGCTCCGCCGATCACCCCGTGTGCCGCCCCCCAAAAAAATATTGGGGCTGTTCTTTGGGCTTTGTGGGCGCGAACCCCGTTGTGGCCGCGAACCACGGCGTCGTCGCTGTCTTCCCTTCTCTCCTCGCGTCTGCTTCCAAGGAAGGCTTTCGTGTCTTCCCGTTATTTCCTCCCAAGTCCAGGATATCTTCTCCTCCTTGATCTCCTCCCAAGCCCAGAATACATTCTCCTCCTGGGCATGCTGCTTGGTCCTGGTGTGGTGGGATATTCTGTCACGATCGTCGTAAGAACATTCGGACCAAAGCGCAGCGTGAAATCTGTTCGACATTTCTATTATAAGAGAACCGCACAACAAAACAATAAAGAGTAAACGACACGTGAAGCTATGGAGTGCTCACAGGCAACAAGATCCCACAAAACCCAGTGGGGAAATTGCTGCCTAAATATGATCCCAATCAGAGACAACTCTAAACAGCTGCCTCTGATTGGGAACCATACCAGGCCAACATAGAAATAAAACAACCTAGATTACCCACCCTAGTCACACCCCGACCTAACCAAAATAGAGAATAAAAAGGCTCTCTATGGTCAGGGCGTGACAGCATGTATATAGTATTTTTTGTGTTATATCTGTGTCCATATTGTTTTAGTAGATATATTTTAGTAGATAGACCATATGGTTCAAGACAAAATAGTCTAAATAATGAAAAGCACCTCATCAACAATGGCATTATTTTCACAATTAACATAGTAAAATAAATATAAGTGAACATTTCGTGCTGAAACCCTCATATTAAGCACCAATGGTATTTACTTAGTTGAAGGTTTATATTTATCATAATGTTTTACAGCTTTGTCATATTTTTTTTTTTTTTTTTTAAATCATCTTATTTAATAATTTCATATATACTGAGTGTCCAAAACATTAGGAACACCTTTCCTAATATCGAGTTGCACCCCCCTTTTGCCCTCAGAACAGGCTCAATTCGTCTGGGCATGGACTCTACAAGGTCTCGAAAGCGTTCCACAGGAATGCTGACCCATGTTGACTCCAATGCTTCCCACAGTTGTGTAAATTTGGCTGGATGTCCTTTGGCTAGTGGACCATTCTTGATACGCATGGGAAAAACCCAGTGGCATTGCAGTTTTTGACGTACAGAAACTGGTGCACCTGGCACCTACTATCACACCCCGTTTAAAGGCACTTAAATGTTTTGTCTTGACCATTCACCCTTTGAATGGCACACATACACCAAACATGTCTCAAATGGCTTAAAAATACTTCATTAAGCTGTCTCCTACCCTTCATCTACACTGATTTGAAGTGGATTTAACAAGGGACATCAATAAGGGATCTTAGCTTTCACCTGGATTCACCTGGTCAGTCTATGTCATGGAAAGAGCAGGAGTTTCTATTGTTTTGTACACTCAGTGTATTTTACATGTGATAAGGCCACACAGAAGGCCAGAGATTATTCCAAACACCTGTGATACTCTGAAGTACCCAAAGGCCACTAGATGTCTTGTGATGATGTCTTGTGATGTCTTGCATAAAATCCTTGAACGATACCAAAATTCTGGTAGTTTATTGATAAACGCAGAAAGTTTCCAGTAATATACTCTCCCTTTGCAACCCTACCCGTGTGGAACAGGTCAAGTGGAACAGTGTGTGCCCGGCGATACCTTATCTCCCTCTGTCAGTGGGTCTCCACTGTCTCTGGGATTAATTGTGTCTGTCCACTTGAGACGGGGGATGTCACGCTGCCGTGTTTCACCAGCCCAGCCATGACGTCCAACCGGAATAGAGAAGGAGGGAGGGATGGAGAGAGCGAGAGGGAGAGAGAGAGAATAGGAGGGAGAGAGAGAGAGGCAGAGGAGCCGGGAGAGACAGGGAGAAAGAGCGAGAGATGGGAGAAAAGTGCAAGAGGGAGAGAGAAGAATAGAGAGAGGGATAGAGTGTGTGTGTGGGTAGTGTGCGTGTGTATGAGAGAGAGAGAGAGCAAGGGAGACAGTCTAGAGAGGCAGTATGCTATAGCTCTGCATAGCTGAAACCAGTTACCGGGGCCTACGAAACAGTGAGAGGGGTCTAATAAGGGCATACCAGTGTGAACAGATGCATGTCGAAGATCCCCAGTCTAAAAGAAGGTATTTATTCTCATGCACACACACACACACACACATACACATACACAACCCCTTGTGTGTGACAGAGGACAAACGCAGCCCTCAGTGCCAATGTGAGTGTCGTCACAAATACTTGCTCTGTGGTACACCCCCTTGCTGCCAAAGAAGGGGTGAGGCAGAGGCGTTGGGGGGGGGTGAACACGACTCTCCACCACCGCAGTGCCATCTGAGGGGATGTGAACAGCTGGCTGATAATTGCAGCTTGCAGTAATTAAACCCTGAACAAATGAGCCGCCAGTTCTGGAGCCCGAGCCCCAGCCCTGCAGTGCACAAATCCCCCCTTTACTGCAGCCCGGGGTCACGGAGAGCACATGGAGAGCCAATCTTGGCCTTGTCTTCCCATTCCATTGTGCCTTCAAAGAAAACATGTGAAATACTGTTTACCTTCAAGGAGACAGATAAAGAGAGCTTCCACTCTGAGGCCCAGGCATGTCACATTTGTTCCTTCCCCGACAACGGTTCCATTTGCAGACTCCTACGGTGAGAGAGAGCATGCAAGGTGCCAAACAAAGACATCCATTAATGTGTTGAATGGCTCGTGCCACACATAACCAACCCACTGGGCACAGACGTCAATTCAACGTCTATTCCACGTTGGTTCAACGTCATTTCATTGACACGAGACTGTAGTTGTACATTCTTTCAGACTGAGTCAGCAGGCCGCTTTGCCAATCTAGGCAGTAACCAACGGATTGGCTTTTAATTATTTACATATTGTCACCCTCTAAATTCTGCTCACTCTGTAATACCCCCTCCAGGCCCTGTAATACCCCCTCCAGGGCTCCCTATTAATGCATCCTCCTTGTCAATCTAGGTTTGGTAGTGCAGCAGGGCTTGGGATCTTCAGTTGGTTTGGGAGTGTGTTTATTGTTTGAGAGCCCTCTCAATAGACTACTGGTGACTCAATTAAAATTTAAAGAGTTTCTGTCTGGCTGCTTGGACCATAGGCCGCACAGGGCATGTTTGTCTGCAACAATCTAGACAGTTCTTGTTGTTGTTGTTGCTGTTTTGGTCCCTTTTCACTTAGATGCGAAGCAAATTTAAAAGTTGTTTTGTCTGCTCTGAACTTGAAGGGCAAAGGGAGGGAGGCTGGGAGGTGGATGGAGGTGCTGGGATCTGGAATGGCATTGCCTCAACTTGGACATCGGTGGAATGGTAATATGCCTCCACATACTAACGAGGGAGAACACAGGGTCACAAGGGCATGCATCGCTGGTCTGTGGTTAAGTTGGCAGTAGGACTGTTATTGTCTTAGGCTGCAGTTACACAACCCAACCTGCACACTTTACTGCTCCGTGAAACAACCTCCTGCAACAAAACAAAAATGTGTAATAAATGAATGCAACTGCTACTACAGTTGCAGGTTTAAGCGGATGTCACATGATGCAATCTGGTTGCAATTGATGTTGCTTGCCATTTATGTTGCTTGTATTTCTTCTTCATCTGAAGATGATGCATCGTGCTCTAGGTTATATTCTTCCCCATCCCCACATACCTCCTCCTCTTCTAAATCATTGTTGTCTTGATACTCCTGGACATCTGAAAAAAGCAGATCTACGACCTGCTGGGCACTGAAACGTACACTCGTGGCTTCAGCAAAGAGAGAACTGGGGAGACTGTCATCTGCGTCACCTTTATAGCCTGTGACTGCGTTCTCCATTAGTAAACAATGCTTTCAAAAATGTTTTATTTTGTCAGATTTTTTTATTTTAATTTTGTCTGAAATTGTTTTTATTTTGTCTGTGAACTTGAGTCATGTGTGGGGTCGTGAAGGGGAGATGCTGCTCATGCACAATAAAGTTTTAGTTTTGTCTGAGTTTAATCAGTAGCATACATAATCTCAATTTCTCTGTGTGTGTGTGTTTGTTTGTGGTTTTTGTGGTGTGTAAATAATTTTATAACTGCTGGGTCAAAAATTACCCTAAGCCAATCTTGGTACCCTGGTGGTGTACAGCTTTCATGGAAATATGAACAAAGGCAATGTTTTACGTTTTCTAATGTTGGGATCACTCTAGGAAAAGTCATCAAATTTCATGTTGTAAAAGTTAATTTAGGGGGGTTTCTCTGCTGTTAATAACCTTTTTGGGATAGGGGGCAGCATTTTCACTTTTGGATGAATAGCGTGCCCAGAGTGAACTGCCTCCTACTCTGTCCCAGATGCTAATATATGCATATTATTATTAGTATTGGATAGAAAACACCATGAAGTGTCTAAAACTGTTTGAATGATGTCTGTGAGTATAACAGAACTCATATGGCAGGCGAAAACCTGAGAAAAATCCAACCAGGAAGTGGGATATCTGAGGTTTGTAGTTTTTCAAAGCTTGGCCTACCGAATACACAGTGTCTATGGAGTCAAGTTGCACTTCCTACGGGTTCCACTAGATGTCAACCGTCTTTAGAAACTAGTTTGAGGATTCTACTATAAAGGAGGGGCTCATGAGACCTGTTTGAGTCAGTGGTCTGGCAGAGTGTCTCAGGCTCGTGACGCGCGCTCCCGACAGAGTTAGCTCTCATTCCAGTGCTTTTCTTCAGACATAGGAATTCTCCGGTTGGAAGCTTGTTGATGTTTTATGTTAAAAACATCCTAAAGATTGATTCCATACATCGTTTGACTTGTTTCTATGACCTGTAACGGAACTTTTCGAGTTTGTCTGGACGAAGTGCTCGCGCCTCATGAAGATGGATTACTGGGCTGAACACGCTAACAACAAGTGGCTATTTCGACATAAATTATGGACTTTATGGAACAAATCAGTCATTTATTGTCGAACTGGGATTCCTGGGAGTGCCTTCTGATGAAGATCATCAAAGGTAAGTTAATATTTATAGTGTTATTTCTAACTTCTGTTGACTCCAAAATGGCGGATATTTCTCTGGCTGGATTGGGCTCTGAGCGCCGTTCTCACATTATGCTTTTTCCGTAAAGTTTCTTTGAAATCTGACACAGCGGTTGCATTAAGGAGAAGTCTATCTTTAATTCTGTGAATAACACTTGTATCTTTTATCGATGTTTATTATGAGTATTTCTGCAAAATCACCGGATGTTTTGGAATCAAAACATTACTGCAGGTAATGCGCCAATGTAAACTGAGCTTTTTGGATATAAATATGCAAATTATCGAAAAAACATACATATATTGTGTAACATGATGTCCTATGAGTGTCATCTGATGAAGATCATCTAAGGTTAGTGATTAATTTTATCTATATTTCTGATTTTTGTGACTCCTATCTTTGGCTGGAAAAATGGCTGTGTTCTTTTTGACTTGGCGGTGATCTAACATAATCATATGTTGTGCTTTCGCTGTAAAGCATTTTTGAAATCGTAGATGGTAGATGAACAAGAAGTTTATCTTTCATTTGCTGTATTGGACTTGTTAATGTGTGAAAGTTACATATTTAAAAAAAATATTTTGGAATTTCCCGCGCTGCCTTTTCAGCAGAATGTTGTCGGGGGGTTCTGCCAGCGGAACGCCTGTCCTAGAAAGGTTTAAAACATAGTGGGGGGGTCATTGTTTACCGTTATTAAGACAGCACAAGGGTTAAGCTAGGTTCAATTCCAAAATTGTATTCATAGACTGCCAAACAATGTACATAACACATGACTACCCATGATGCCATTAACAGTTACCGTAATTTCCGGACTATAAGCCGCTACTTTTTTCCCACGCTATGAACCTTGCGCTTTATACAATGACGCGGCTAATTTATGGATTTTTCCCGCTTTCACAAATTCATGCCGCCAAAAAACTGAGCACCGTCACATAATGTGAAGTAAATCGAGCGCGCTCAAACTTTCCATCATTCTGATTACGGTAGTCATTTTGTCACCCTCATCATGGCAAAGACACAGAGAAATGCATATGATGCAGCTTTCAATTTGAAGGCGATCGATCTGGCTGTTTGAAAAGGAAATAGAGCTTCTGCACGGGAGCTTGGCCTTAATGAGTCGATGATAAGACGTTGGAAACAGCAGCGTGAGAAACTGACTTAGTGCAAAAAGACAACAAAAGCTTTCAGAGGAAAGAAAAGCAGATGGCCCGAACTAGAAAATGGATTGGATGACAAGTGGGGAGAAATCCTTCACTAAAACGGGCCGCATGCGAAGAGCGACTTATGGTCAAGTCTGCCAGTGGGTCCTGACAGCGTGGAGCTGCTGCGTATTGAAGAGGGCAGCATAAGCTCAGCGGGGAATTTGCTTCCGGATGAAAGTGAGGAGAGCACAATGAAAACGATCCAACATCGGATGAAGCAATTCTGAGGCTATTCAACTCCGACACCAAAGGAGATGACTTCAGTGGTTTCAGTGCACAGGAGGAAGATAGTGACCAAGGACTTTCTTGGTAGGCTACTGTTTACTGCTATTTAAAAAAAAAAAAATGTTACAAGCCTGTTTCGTTAAAGCCTATTTATTTTTGTTACAAGACGTGTTTCGTTAAAGCCTATTTATTTTTGTTACAAGCCGTGTTTCGTTTAAAGGCTGTGTAAAGTTAATTTGTTTCAATGTACCGGTAGGCACCTGCGGCTTATAGACACGTGCGGCTTATTTATGTACAAAATACATTTTTTTTTTAAATTCAGTGGGTGCGGCTTATATTCAGCTGCGCTTAATAGTCCAGCAATTACGGTATACATTTCCAGTTTTGCTAATGTCTCTTCTGTTAACCCCCGCACATTGACTCTGTACCTGTACCCCCTGTATATAGTCTGGCTATTGTTATTTTACTGCTGCTCTTTAACTACTTGTTACTTTTATTTCTTATTCTTATTTGAATTTTTTAAACTGCATTGTTGGTTAGGGGCTTGTAAGTAAGCATTTCCCTGTATTCGGCGCACGTGACAAATACAATTTTATTTGATTTAACCTTGATCACAGGTTCCGCATTGGCAGTGATTCAGAACCTTCGATTGGATCATGGGACAAAAGTATTCATTTTGTTTGGCTTTTGCTTGCAACTAGTTTCACAAAGTTGAAAAGTTTCAACTGGATGCATCCAAGTTGCCGATTAGTTGCTTATCAGTTGCAGGAGAGTGTTTCACGAAGAAATCACCAAGCAACTCGGTTGCAAGCAACCAACGTTGCTTGAAAGTTGCTTTGTGTAATGCCAGCCTAAGAGCTCAGCAATTTTGGTGGGGGTGACTTTGTCACTTCAGGGAGTGACAAAGTCACTTCAGGGAACGAGAGCTGGAATCACAGCTAGTCTGTTATCAGTGTTCACAGGCCTTTTGTTTGCTTTACCGTGGCTCCCTGATAGTCAGTTGAAGCAATTATTCGCTCCACTGGGCAAATTTGTCCTCCTTTCAGCGTCTGAAGCGACAGATGATTTAAAGACACCTACAGAACCTATGAAAGCATAAGCTTTACTGATTGGAGCTTCAAATTGTCCAATTAGGCAGCTAATGAGCTAATTTAGAGCTCAAATGAATCACAACTCTAAAGACGTCTAAAGTATTGTTGGGGGGGGCGGGATATTGAGTGGACTGTGCTCGGGGGGCTATGTTTACTGTATCTTGGGATGGAAGTATATGGCAGAAGTAGCTGGTCCACCATGTATTTGCATGTGATTATAGAATTTGCATGTCAGTGCCACCAGATTGGAAGTCAGAAAACATATTTTATGTTCACTCTTCATGTACAACACATGCCAATAAAACTGTTGCGGCTTCACTTCATTTCACCATTTACTTTGGAAGTTGCAGTGCCTTCAGAAAGTATTCACACCCCTTGAATTTTTCCACATTTTGTTGTGTTACAGCCTGCATTAAAAAATGAACCCCTTGAAGTATCAAAAACACATATATCAAAAAATGATTGGCCTTACTGCTATTAGCCCATACAAAAGCATTGCATAAAAATTCACTAGATGGAACAACAAATATTCCCCCAAAAAGATCAAAAGGAAGTTTGTTCAGAAGTATCTGAGAGATATAAGAAAGGGCATGAAAGATTGTTTTCTTGCATGTATTTAACCACAACACCATGTCAAAGTGTCAGTGTTTTTATGTTTTTTACAAAAATCTATAAAAAAAAATGTAAATTATCAACTCCTTTGTTATGGGAAGCTTAAATAAATTCAGGAGTAAAAATGTGCTTAACAAGTCACGTAATACATTGCATGGACCTACTCCGTGTGCAATAATAGTGTTTAACATTATTTCTGAATGACTACCTCATCTCTGTACCCCACACATACAATTATCTGTAAGGTCCCTTAGCCGAGCAGTGAATTTCAAACACAGATTCATCCCAAAAGACCATGGAGGTTTTACAATGCCTCTCAAAGGAGGGCACCTATTGGTAGATTGGTAAAATGTATTATGATAATTTTTTATAACCATTATTTTGTGAAATCCAATTGGTAGTTACAGTCTTGCTCCATCGCTGCAACTGCCGTACGGAATCTGGAGAGGTGAAGGTCGAGAGTCATGCGTCCTCCAAAACATGACCCCGCCAAGCTGCACTGCTTCTTGACACACTGCTCACTTGACCAGGAAGCCAGCCGCACCAATTTGTCAGAGGAAACACTGTACAGCTGGCGACTGCAGTCAGCATGCATGCACCCGCCACAAGGAGTCACTAGAGTGAAATGGGACAAGGACATCACAGCCGGCCAAACCCTCCCCTAACCTGGATGACGCTGAGCTAATTTTGCACCACCTCATGGGTCTCCCGGTCGGATCTCTAGCACTGCGATCCAGTGCCTTAGACCACTCACCACTCGGGAGACCACTGGTAAATCAGACATTGAATATCCCTTTTAGCTTGGTGAAGTTATTAATTACACTTTGGATGTTGTATCAATACACCCAGTCACTACGAAGTTACAGGCATCCTTCCTAACTCAGTTGCCGGAGAGGAAGGAAACCACTCAGAGATTTTGCCATGAGGCCAACAGTGACTTTAAAATAGTTACAGAGTTGAATGGCTATGATAGGAGAACACTGAGGATGGATCAACAACATTGTAGTTATTCCACAATACTAACCTAAATTACAGATAGAAAATAAGGAAGCCTGTACAGAATACAAATATTACAAAACATGCAAAAACTGCAAAAAATGTGGAAAAAAATTAACATTACGTCCTGAATACAAATTGTTATGTGTGGGGCAAATCCAACAAAACACATCACTGAGTACCATTCTTCATATTTTCAAGCATGGCGGTGGCTGCATCATGTTATGGGTATGTTTGTCATTGGCAAGGACTAGGGAGTTTTTGGGGGGATAAAAAGAAACGGAATAGAGAAACAGGCAAAATCCTAGAGGAAAATGTGGTTGTCTGCTTTCCAAACGAAACTGAGAGACAAATTCACCTTTCAGCAGGACAGTAACCAAAGCCCAAGCACAAATATAAACTGGAGTTGCTTACCATGACAACATTGAATGTTCATTCCTGAGTGGCCTAGTTACAGTTTTGACTTAAATATAATTGAAAATCTATGGCAGGACTTGAAAATGGCTGTCTAGCAGTGATCAACAACCAACTTGACAGAGTTATAAAAAATAATATTGTACAATACAGGGGTGATAAGCTCTTAGAGACTTACCCAGAAAGACTCACAGCTGAAATCGCTGCTAACATATATTGAATACTTCTGTAAATTTGATATTTCTGTATTTCATTTTCAATACATTCGCAAAAAAACGTGTTTTCACTTTGTGATCATGGGGTATCGCATGAAGATATGTGAGAAAAAATATAATTAATCCATTTTGAATTCAGGCTGTAATAAAATGTGAAATAAGTCAAGGCACATTAATCATTTCTGAAGGCAAAGTATCAGTCAAAAGTTTGGACACACCTATTCATTCAAGGGTTTTTCTTTATTTTTACTATTTTCTACATCGTAGAATAAGTGAAGACATCAAAACTATGAAATAACACATATGGAATCACGTAGTAACCAAAAAAGCGTTAAACAAATCAAAATATATTTTATAATTGAGATTCTTCAAAGCAGTCAACCTTTGCCTTGATGACAGCTTTGCACACTCTTGGCATTCTCTCAACCAGCTTCACTTGGAATGCCTTTCCAACAGTCTTGAAGAAGTTCCACATATGCTGAGCACTTGTTGGCTGCTTTTCCTTCACTCTGCGGTCTAACTCATCCCGAACCATCTCAATTGGGTTGAGGTCGGGGGATTGTGACAAAGAGAAAGTGGAGTGGTTTCAATTCTACAAAATTATTTTATATTTTTTCCTGTCGGGAGTGGTAAATCCATCTGAGAACATCACAGCGAAATGACTTAACCATATAGAAAAGTTAAAGATTGATTACCAAAGTTGACATTTTTATTATTAGTTGGCTTAGTTGCACTTGCTCTTGGATACAGAAATGACAGCTCTACAATTAAATGTATTTTATTAAAGTGCACCCCCCCGCCCACCGATCCCCCTCCCCTACTACAAAAAAACACTCTCAATCTAATTTAAGTATATACGAATGAGTATAATTTGGAGACAGCATTATTCAAATAAAATATCCAGTCATGGGTAACATAAGGGATAGGTTAAGTAAGAACTTTAATCGCATGGAGAATGGACTGTTTCCATGGTAATCATTTTCTTAAACTCTTGGTGGAAATGTGCTATAAGTAAATTATTAATGTTGAGTATGCAGAGAGAAAACAAAAAAATCATGTCATTATGCAAAACGAGCCTTATTGCTTCTCCCCGTTAAATCATGTTCTCACCATTTGTCAAACAACATACAGTTGAAGTCGGAAGTTAACATACACCTTAGCCAAATACATTTAAACTCAGTGTTTCACAATTCCTGATATTTAATCCGAGTAAAAATTCCCTATCTTAGGGCAGTTAGGATCACCACTTTATTTTAAGAATGTGAAATGTCAGAATAATACTAGAGAATTTTTTATTTCAGCTTTTATTTATTTTACCACATTCCCAGTGGGTCAGAAGTTTACATATACTCAATTAGTATTTGGTAGCATTGCCTTTAAATTGTTTAACCTGTTTGGGCTGCAGGGGCAGTATTGAGTAGCTCTGATAAAAGGTGCCCATTTCAAACGGCCTCGTACTCAATTCTTGCTCGTACAATATGCATATTATTATTACTATTGGATAGAAAACACTCTCTAGTTTCTAAAACCGTTTGAATTATATCTGTGAGTAAAACAGAACTAATTTGGCACAAACTTCCTGACCAGGAAGTGGAAAGTCTGAAATCGAGGCTCTGTTCTAGGTCCTGCCTATAAATGGGCATGATACGTATTAGTATACATGCACGTCATACACCTTCCCCTAGATGTCAAGAGGCAGTGAGAGAAGAAATGGAGTGTTTATCTTGGTCTGAAGTGGAATAAATCCTCTTGGAATGACGTGTCACCCATTTCCTGTTTTCAGGAAGGCGCGAGAAGGAACCGGAGATTGCCTTCTGAAAAGCTGTCGTTATAGGCGACTACTATCTCCGGCTTTGATTTTATTTGATACATGTGACAATATCATCGTAAAGTATGTTTTTTCAATATAGTTTAATCAGATTATTGAAATTTTTCGGGAGTTTTGCCGTGTTCCGTTCTCTTCCGTTTGTTGACATGGAGAGATTTGCGCCACTTGGCAAGTGTGCTTGCTAAATCGAGAGGGGAAAAAGCCGTTCTAAATCCAAACAACGATTGTTCTGGACGAAGGACCCCTTGTACAACATTCTGATGAAAGATCAGCAAAAGTAGGACCCATTTTATGATGCTATTTCATATATCTGTCGTACATGTGAACTAGTCGTTGGCGCCCAGCTTTTGGGTACTCTCTAGCTATACCTAAGCTGTATGTCATAATGAAGTTATTTTTAGAATTCTAACACAGCGATTGCATTAAGAACTAGTGTATCTATCATTTCCTATACAACATGTATTTTTTTGTTATGTTTATGAATAGCTATTTGGTCAGAATATGTGTGTCAGAAAAAGTGTCAGAAAAATATCCGGACATTGTGGGAAAAAGTAGCTACGTTAGCACAATGTATAACCACTGATTTCAGCTCTAAATATGCACATTTTCGAACAAAACATAAGTGTATGTATAACCTGATGTTATAGGACTGTCATCTGATGAAGCATATCATGGTTAGTCAAAAATTATATATCTTTTGCTGGTTTGTTACGATCGCTAACCTTTGCTACTGGGGAATGGCTTGTGTTTCTGGCTATTGTGGTAAGCTAATATAACGCTATATTGTGTTTTCGCTGTAAAACACTTAATAAATTGGAAATATTGGCTGGAATCACAAGATGCCTGTCTTTCATTTGCTGTACACTATGTATTTTTCAGAAATGTTTTATGATGAGTATTTAGGTATTTGACGTTGGTGTCTGTAATTATTCTGTCTGCTTTCGGTGCAATTTCTGATTGCAGCTACAATGTAAACTATGATTTATACCTGAAATATGCACATTTTTCGAACAAAACATAGATTTATTGAATAACATGTTATAAGACTGTCATCTGATGAAGTTGTTTGTTGGTTAGTTTGGTTGGTTGATTCTTGGTTAGTTAGGTTGGCTTTGTGCATGCTACCTGTGCCGTGAAAAATGTCTGTCCTTTTTTGTATTTGGTGGTGAGCTAACATAAATATACGTGCTGTTTTCGCTGTAAAACATTTTAAAAATCGGACATGTTGGCTGGATTCACAAGATGTGTACCTTTCATTTGCTGTATTGGACTTGTTAATGTGTGAAAGTTAAATATTTCAAAAAAATATATTTTGAATTTCGCGCCCTGCACTTGAAGTGTCTGTTGTCATATTGTGGCCGGCCTCGGGCTTGCAGCCAGAAGAAGTTAACTTGGGTCAAACGTTTCAGGTAGACTTCCACAAGCTTCCCACAATAAGGTGGGTGAATTTTGGCCCATTCCTCCTGACAGAGCTGGTGTAACTGAGTCAGGTTAGTAGGCCTCCTTGCTCGCAGATGCTTTTTCAGTTCTGCCCACACATTTTCTATAGGATTGAGGTCAGGGCGTTGTGATGGCCACTCCAATACAATGACTTTGTTGTCCTTAAGCCATTTTGCCACAACTTTGGAAGTATACTTGGGGTCATTGTCCATTTGGAAGACCCATTTGTGACCAACCTTTTAACTTCCTGACTGATGTCTTGCTTCAATATATCCAAATAATTTTCCTCCCTCATGATGCCATCTATTTGTGAAGTGCACCAGACCCTCCTGCAGCAAAGCACCCCCACAACATGATGCTGCCACCCCCGTGCTTCACGGTTGGGATGGTGTTCTTCGGCTTGCAAGCGTAACCCCTTTTCCTCCAAACATAACGATGGTCATTATGGCCAAACAGTTCTATTTTTGTTTCATCAGACCAGAGGACAGTTCTTCAAAAAGTTTGATCTTTGTCCCCATGTGCAGTTGCAAACCATAGTCTGGCTTTTTAATGGCGGTTTTGGAGCAGTGGCTTCTTCCTTGCTGAGCGGCCTTTCGGGTTACGTCGATATAGGACTCGTTTTAATGTGGATATAGATACTTTTGTACCTGTTTCCTCCAGCATCTTCACAAGGTCCTTTGCTGTTCTTCTAGGATTGATTTGCACGTTTTGCACCAAAGTATGTTTATCTCTAGGAGACAGAACACGTCTCCTTCCTGAGCGGTATGACAGCTGGTCCAATGGTGTTTATACTTGCGTACTATTGTTTGTACAGATGAACGTGGTACCTTAAGGCATTTTGAAATTGCTCCCAAGGATGAACCAGACTTTTGGAGGTCTCCAATTGTTTTGGGTGTTGGCTGATTTCTTTTGGTTTTCCCATGATGTCAAGCAAAGAGGCACTGAGTTTGAAGGTAGGCCTTGAAATACATCCACAGGTGCACCTTCAATTGACTCAAATTATGTCAATTAGCCTATCAGAAGCTTCTATAGTCATGACATAATTTTCAGGAATTTTGCAAGCTCTTTAAAGGCACAGTCAACTTAGTGTATGTAAACTTCTGACCCACTGGAGTTGTGAGTGAAATAATTTGTCTGTAAACAATGGTTCGAAAATTGTCATTTTCATGCACAAAGTAGATGTCCTTGCCAAAATTATAGTTTGTTAACAAGAAATTTGTGGAGTGGTTGAAAAATGTGTATTAATAACTCCAACCTAAGTGTATGTAAACTTTCGACTTCAACTGTATCTGAAGTATGTTTATTAAAAATGTTTACCTTTATTTAACTAGGCAAGTCAGTTAAGAACAAATTCTTATTTTCAATGACAGCCTAGGAACAGTGGGTAAACTGCCTTGTTCAGGGGCAGAATGACAGATTTGTACCTTGTCAGCTCGGGATTCCAAACTTGCAACCTTTCAGTTACTAGCCCAACGCTCTAACCACTAGGCTACCGCCCCCGTAGATGGCAAAATACTTTAGTCTGACATCAAAATGTACCCCTGCATCATCCTTAACCTCTGGCACCTTTCAAGCAAACTTCTACTCCTTTTACTAAAATAGTTGCCTGATATTAGACAAATGCATTATAACAAGGTAATAAGCTTCTTAGTTTTGTCATATCTTTGTCATCAGCAAACAGACCTTTGGGCAGGTTTTATGTCATTATTCGTACTGCGTCAACTACAGTAGGCTTTGCTACATATTGTAAAGGCCAGTATGAGTAACAATAATGTTGGAGGTGGCCCCTGCTAGTATTGTCATGCGTTTCTCTTTAGCATTTCTTAGCCCTCTGTGACAAGGTTAAACTAAAGAGCGTTCCCCCTGTACGTGGCCGCTCCGCCAAATGAGAGCTGACTGCTCTGCTCATGCCACCAAAGAATTAATGTGCAAAGCCTGTGTGCAAGAGCCATCTCAAAATCCATGACTCATTTGCTTTGCTTTTCTGCCACTCGCTCTCTATCCCTCATCCCTCCCTCCTTGCGTGCCTCCCTCCATCTCTCGCTCCCCAACAGACTGAGAATCATTGCAATCGTATTTAAGAGCAGACGTAAATGTATTTCCATGATGGCATCCAAGTGACGTTATAACTGCTGATATGAGTCTCACAAGCTTAATGGGCAGACACATTAACCCACCAAAAACCCACCATGGAGCTACTCTAACTTTTGCTCATTAATCCACATCTGTCCACTTGAGAGCTCGTTACTAGACTACTACCACCAGTACCCAGATGGCCTGGCTGTATCTCTGGCAATATGGCTGGCCGGTGAAATTGGTTGGAGGGGGATGACGTGTGCCCACCAGGCAGCCAAAGATCACACGTTGGGCTGTTGTGGGGCTTTTCTTTGATTGTGCTAAGAGCCGTGTGCAGAGAAGTGGAGAAAAGCACAGCGGATGGGACAATGCTGGGGCTTTGATCTAGCTTCTGAAAAACAAATCTCCCAGAGTTGGAGAGTAGAGAGGCGCAGACTGAGTGGCTGAAGGCACACAGGTCTCCTCTGAGCTGCCTGAGAGACTTGCTCATTTTAAAAAGAGGCCTGGAGATAAATGCTCGGTTTCGAGGGATTTCAAAACTCATTGAAAGTCACAGGGAAGTAGAACGCCGGAGAAAACTCGACAGGGACAGAAAGTAGACTTGTGGATGTTTCAAGACCTCGGATGCTCTGCAGTCTGCGTTATGCATTGTGTCTCTCAAGGCTGCTGTTGTGAATCACAGATACAAATGGATCCACAGTGTTGAAGAAACCTGACTGATCTAAACCAATGGTTGTTTTCTCTCTAATTTGTGATAGTGCTTTAATATAGGAACCTGCAGAAAAATCTGAGGTAGTGTACGGTATGTTTGACTGTATGTGGAGAAAGCAATTTATCATCAATTAACATCCTATTCCAAGGACTTGCCCTGGAGGCCATGTTGCTGAGGTGACGTTAACATCTATAAGCAATTGTTTCTATTCACCAAACAGAATACCCTCAAGCTGTTTTTGCTATCACACCGCTAACTGCACCGCTAACTTGCCTAGAGAGTTTTCAGCTTATACTTTTCATGGCTGTTTATTTACCACCACAGACAGATGCTGGCACTAAGACTGCACTCAGTCAGCTGTGTAAGGAAATAAGCAAACAGGAAACCACTCACCCAGAGGCGGCGCTCTTAGTAGTCGGAGACTTTAATGCAGGTAAACTTAAATCAGTTCTACCAAATTTCTATCAACATGTTAGAGTACACCACATCAGTCACTGGCTTTATCAATAAGTGCATCGAGGACGTCGTCCCCACAGTGACTGTACGTACATACCCTAACCAGAAGCCATGGATTACAGGCAACATTCACACTGAGCTAAATGGTAGAGCTGCCACTTTCATGGTGCGGGACTCTAACCCGGAAGCTTACAAGAAATCCTGCTATGCCCTGTGACGAACCATCAAACAGGCAAAGCGTCAATACAGGGTTATGATCGAATCATGCTACACCGGCTCCGATGCTTGTCTTATGTGGCAGGGCTTGCAAACTATTACAGACTACAAAGGGATGCACAGCCACGAGCTGCCCAGTGACACGAGCCTGCCAGACGAGCTAAATCACTTCTATGCTCGCTTCGAGGCAGGCAACACTGAGGCATGCATGAAAGCATCAGTTGTTCCGGACGACTGTGTAATTACGCTCTCCCTAGCCGACGTGAGTAAGACCTTTAAACAGGTCAACATACACAAGGCTACACATGTCCGTATCCATGAAGTGCTTTGAAAGGCTGGTAATGGCTCACATCAACACCATTATCCCAGAAACCCTAGACCCACTCCAGTTTGCATACCGCCAAAACAGATCCACAGATGATGCAATCTCTATTGCACTCCACACTGCCCTTTCCCACCTGGACAAAAGGAACACTTATGTGAGAATGCTGTTCATTGACTACAGCTCAGCGTTTAACACCATAGTACCCTCAAAGCCCATCACTAAGCTAAGGATCCTGGGACTAAACACCTCCCTCTGCAACTGGATCCTGGAGTTCCTGACGGCCTCCCCCAGGTGGTGAGGGTAGGTAGCAACACATCTGCCACGCTGATCCTCAACACTGGAGCCCTCCAGGGGTGCGTGCTCAGTCCCCTACTGTACTCCCTGTTCACCCACGACTGCATGGCCTGGCACGACTCCAACACCATCATTACGTTTGCAGATGACACAACAGTGGTAGGACTGATCACCGACAACGACGAGACAGCCTATAGGGAGGAGGTCAGAGAATTGGCCGGGTGGTGCCAGAATAACAACCTATTCCTCAACGTAACCAAGACTAAGGAGATGATTGTGGACTACAGGAAAAGAAGGACCGAGCACGCCCTATTCTCATCGACGGGGCTGTAGTGGAGCAGGTTGAGAGCTTCAAGTTTCTTGGTGTCCACATCACCAGCAAACTAGAATGGTCCAAACACACCAAGATAGTCATGAAGAGGGCACGACAAAGCCTATCCCCCTCAGGAAACTAAAAAGATTTGGCATGGGTCCTGAGAAACTCAAAAGGTTTTACAGCTGCAACACCGAAAGCATCCTGACTGGTGGCATCACTGCCTGGTACAGCATTTGCTCGGCCTCCGACCGCAAGGCAATACAGAAAGTACTGCGTACGGCTCCCTCACATTGGCTAACCGGGCTATCTGCATTGTGTCCCGCCACCCACCACCCGCCATCCCCTCTTTATAAATTGAGTAGAGGGGAATGTTCTCTGGCATTCGGGGTTTCATTTTACCTTCAATTTACAATGGCTCACTATCCATGGCATGCTGTTAGGGCATTGACAAGATCTTAACATCTGATGACATAACCACTTAAGACTGTGAAATCCCCAACAGAACACAGTATGCTGCATGTTACACATTACCATGGCATAACTCCAAGTAATACTGTCCGATTCCACGCCAGCATGGCTCGGAAATATTTTTGGTATCTCAGATTGTTATGGCAATTCTGATGTAGAAAGTTTGTTGGGAGGAAGGATTTTTTTATATGCTGCATCACAAACAATTTTAGGGAAAATCCTTTCAGACCCTATGATCCGTGAACCGTACAGACAACATCTTGGTGTTGTTATACTCCTTAAAGTGTTCCGTAAAATATAGAGAATGACTAGATGTTGAAAAAAAAAATAATCACATTCATTTATTAATAACCTGTTGAGGATGGGGGCGCTGTTGTCACTATTTATGCTAATCGTGTAATTTTTGAAACGGCTTCCCACAAAATTCCTGATCGTACAATATGCATATTATTATTATTATTGGATAGAAAACAGTCTATAGTTTCTATAGGAGTTGAAATTTTGTCTCTAAGTGGAACAGAGCCCATTCTACAGCAATTTCCCTGACATGGAGTCAGATTTCAGAAATGTTGGCCCCTGATCTGGAGTCAGTTAAAAGGGCACTGTTATTGCTATGAGTATACGGACACTGCTTACGTCTTCCCCTGGATGCCTTTACGTGATGACGATTTGAATGGGGTCGATTGCGCGTTCACAGGCACTATAAATTAAAAAACCCTGTAGCTAGCAAGTCTTTTCTTGCTGCGTAATGCGCCTGGAGGACATCGACCCGCACTTGTTCCAAGCATTAGTGGAGGGAGTAATATTACTCTGGTCATGTTTCTACTCGTTATGGGAGTTAAAAACATCATAAGGTAGTTAATTTAAAGCGTTTTATAGCAATTTATATCCGTTTAGTGCGATTTTGGGACATTTATTTCTGAAACGCTGTGAATTGCTGGGCACGCTTCCAGTTCATCCCGAACGCAGTTGGCATTTCCACATGGAAAGAGGACAGCTTTCCACCAAAAGACGATTAGACCCAAGAAAGGATCCTTTGCCCAAGATACTGATGGAAGAACAGCTCAAAGTAGGACATTTTTATTATGATAAATCGTGTTTCTGTCGAAAAATGTTAGTGGCTTAGGACGCCATGTTTTTTGACGTAGCTTCGCTTGGCGCAAACTGTATTGAAAAGTAAGGATAATTTAAAAAATGTAATTCCGCGATTGTATTAAGAATTAAATTGTCTATCAATCCCTGTCCACCCTATATTTTTTAGTCACGTTTATGAGTATTTATGTATAAGAGTAGATCACTGTCTAATATGGCGCACGGACATTTTCTCACCAGCTGGGCTACATTTCACATTGTCTAACCATGATTTTGGTGGCTAAATATAAACATTTTCGATCAAACTCTATATGGATTGTGTAATATGATGTTACAGGAGTGTCATCTGAAGAATTCTGAGAAGGTTAGTGAAAAAATTAATATATTTTGGCGATGTTGACGTTATCGCTCACTTTGGCTAGAATCAATGCTGGGCTGCTATGTGCTATGTGCTATGCTAATATAACGATTTATTGTGTTTTCGCTGTAAGACACTTAGAAAATCTGAAATATTGTCTGTATTCACAGGATCTGTGTCTTTCGATTAGTGTTGATTAGTGTATGCTGTGTATTTTTACGAAATGTTTGATGATTAGTAAGTAGGTAAACACGTTGCTCTATGTAGTTATTCTAGTCCATTTGTGACGGTGGGTGCAATTGTAACCTATGCCATCTACCTGAAATGTGCACTTTTTTCTAACAAAACCTATCCCATACCATAAATATGTTATCAGACTGTCATCTGATGAGTTTTTTTCTTGGTTAGGGGCTATAAATATCTTAGTTTAGCCGAATTGGTGATAGCTACTGGTGTTGGTGGACAAATAAAAGATGGTGGATTATGCTAATGTGTTTTTAGGTAATAGATGTACATCTTTACATATTGTGTCTTCCCTGTAAAACATTTTAAAAATCGGACATGTTGGCTGGATTCACAAGATCTGTGTCTTTCATTAGCTGTATTGGACTTTAATGTGTGAAAGTTAAACATTTAAAAAATATATTTTTTTTGAATTTCGCGGCACTGGTTTTTCAGTGGGGGTGGGGGGGGGAGTACCGCTAGCGGCACCCTCATCCTAGACAGGTTAAATCGCAATCTTAGCTCTCTCCTCTTTTATCCTATCATCTCTCACTACTACTAAATCTCCCTCCTATCTCCTGATTCTGCCTTTTCGACCCTACTATACTCCCTCTCCGCATACTATGACTCACACAGTCCCCTTTCCTCCTGGCCGGCTCAGGCCTACCCTCCTGCTCTGTGGCTGAGTGACTCATTGTGAACTTACAGAACAGGGCTACGTGCAATTGAGTGAAAATGAAAATGAAACTTCCCGGAGGACCTATCATCCTTTCACTCTCTCCTCTCTACCTTCTCTTCCTCTGTATCCACTGCTAAAGCCACTTTCTATCACTAAATTTCAGGCTTCTGCTTCTAATCCGAGGAAAATATTTTCCACATTCTCAACCTTCCTTATTAATCCCCCCTCCCTCTGTGCGAATGACT
This sequence comes from Salvelinus fontinalis, assembly GCF_029448725.1. Classification (NCBI taxonomy): domain Eukaryota; kingdom Metazoa; phylum Chordata; class Actinopteri; order Salmoniformes; family Salmonidae; genus Salvelinus; species Salvelinus fontinalis. The sequence goes on along the minus strand of NC_074678.1, from coordinate 49,483,743 downwards.
TTTCAACCACTTTCAAAAGAAGGTTGACGACATCCGCCACTCATTCACTCAGCCCATTGAATCCACCTCCCTCATTAACTCAACACTGACCACTGCCTTCGTCCACTCTGACTTCAAAATTGCCCGAGTTGCTCCCCTCCTCAAGAAAACCAACACTCGACCCCTCTGATGTTAAAAACGACAGACTGGTATCTCTTCTTTTCTTTCCAAAACACTTGAGCATGCTGTCTCTGACACACTCTCTCACTATCTCTCTCAGAACAATCTTCTTGACCCTAACCAGTCAGGCTTCAAGGCGGCTCACTCAAATGAGACCTCTCTCCTCTCTGCCAAAGCTGACTCTCCTCTGTTCTCATCCTCCTAGATCTATCCGCTGCCTTTGACACCGTGAACTATCAGATCCTCCTCTCCACGCTCTCAGGGCTGCGCGTCTCAGGCTCTGCACATTCTTGGATTGCATCCTACCTGGCAGACCACTCCTACCAGGTGCCATGAAGTGGATCTGTATCAGAACCATGTACTCTCACAACTGGTGTGCCCCATGGATCGGTTCTAGGCCCTATCCTCTCTAAACACTAAGTCACTGGGCTCTGTCAAATCCTCACATGGTCTCTCCTATCTTTGCTATGCGGATGACTCTCAACTACTTTTCTCCTTTCCCCCTTCGGACACACAGGTTGCGACTCACAGCTCTGTTTCCCTGCCAGATGTCTCAGCTTGGATGTCAGCCCACTACCTCAAGGTCAACTTAGACAAGACGGAGCTGCTTTTCCTCCCGGAGAAGGCCTGCCTGCTCCAAGACCTCTCCATCACGGGTGACAACTTCACTGGGTCCCCCTCCCAGAGTGAAAAAACATTGGCTCGACCCTGGACAACACCCTATCGTTCTCTGCAAACATCAAAGCAGTGACTCACTCCTGCAGGTTCATACTCTACAACATCAGCAGAGTACGACCCTATCTCACACAGGACGCGGCGCAGGTCCTAATCCAGGCACTTGTCAGCTCCCGTCTGGACTACTGAAACTTGCTGGTGGATGGGCTCCCCTCTTGTGCCATCAAACCCCTTTACCTTATTCAAAACGCTGCAGCTCACCTGGTGTTCAACCTTCCCAAATTCACCACACTCCTCCAATCACACCAATGGCTTCCAGTTGAAGCTCGCATCCACTACAAGACCATGGATCTTGCCATCAGAACAGCAAGAGGAACTGCCCCTCCCTAACCTTCAAGCTCTGCACAAACCCAAACCCAAGTACTTTGTTCTGCCACCTGTGGTCTCTTGGGCCTCCCACCCCCAGCTACCGCTCAGGCCAGTCTAAGCTATTCTCTGTCCTGGCAATGGTGGTGAAGTTAGGGCAGCAGAGTCCCTGCCCATCTTACAAAAACATATGAAACCCTACCTCTTCAAAGAGTATCTTAAATAATCCCACAACACCCCCTCCACCCCTCGCCTTCGTGAACTAACACTTGCACTTCACTCTTTTCCCTATTACTAGCTCTGGCTTTGCTGATAGATACCTTATTGAGGGAAAATGTACTTACTACGACGGGTGTGTTTACGAACATATTCAATCTCTCCCTATCCCAGTCTGATGTCCCCACATGCTTCAAGATGGCCACTATTGTTCCTGTACCCAAGAAAGTAAAGGTAACTAAACAAAATTACTATCGCCCTGTAGCACTCACTTCTATCACCATGAAGTGTTTTGAGAGACTAGTCAAGGATCATATCACCTCTACCTTACATGTCACCCTAGACCCAGTTCAATTTGGTTACCGCCCCAATCGATCTACAGATGATGCAATCGCCATCACACTGCACACTGCACACTGTTTTGAAATTACTCTCAAGGCTGAACCAGACTTGTGGAGATCTACAATTTTTTTCTGAGGACTTGGCTGATTTCTTTTGATTTTCCCATAATTTCAACCAAAGAGGCACTGAGTTTGAAGGTAGGCCTTGAAATACATCTACAGGTACACCCCCAATTGACTCAAATGATGTCAATTAGCCTTACAGAAGCTTCTAAAGCCATGACATCATTTTCTGGAATTTTCCAAGCTGTTTAAAGGCACAGTCAACATAGTGTATGTGAACTTCTGACCCACTGGAATTGTGCTACAGTGAATTATAAGTAAATAATCTGTCTGTAAACAATTGTTGTAAAAATGTATTGTGTCATGCACAAAGAAGATGTCCTATCCAAATTGCCAAAACTATAGTTTGTTAGCCAGAAATTTGTGGAGTGGTTGAAAAACGAGTTTTAATGACTCCAACCTAAGTGTATGTAAACTTCCGACTTCAACTGTATACTGTATCCTATACTATTCTACTGTAGCTTTGTATTTTTTTGTACATGTTGTTTAATTAAAACAATAAAATCTACAAGTACATTACATTTCCAGTGTGAGCTCTCTGCTACTTTGAGGTAGTGATACATTTTATGAACACCATCAACACATTGAATGGGAAAATGGATTCAAAAGGAATTCTGCCGGTGATTTTCTGAATGTGCAATTACCTATAATATCATTCTGGAAATTTGACATGTTTGAATTTGGGCATGGACCTGTAGCCTACATTATGGAGTTTTGTTTTACGTACATCCAAAATGGGACCTGTATGGCAAAAATAATGTGGGCCTGCTTACAATGCACAGATAAAAAGGGAATGTCAGCTCACTGTTTAACTCTCAAACTTGATATTCTAATAAAGCTTTAGTGACTCCAAGCAGTCTCAGGAGCCAAACCCTTTGACTATGTGATGGAAATGTTATACTTGCGCTCTTCTAACTAATTTCTGTTTTCTATTCATGTGCTTTTCTAATAACCATTTTTTACTGATTGAACGAATCCTCACTTATCAGTATCTGCAATTTGGCAGCACACCCAGCCATTGTTTTGAGGACGAAAGATATCTCAGTTTCAAGGTCTCAGCTAAGAGAGAAAAAGCCTTGTGAGGTATTGGTCTGTCACATGAATGAAGCAAACGCTAATTAATTATAAATGATGAATAAGCTAAATCATGCAAATATGACTTGTGTCACGTTCCAGACCTTATTTCCTTTGTTTAGTCTTTGTTTAGTTGGTCAGGACGTGAGCTGGGTGGGCATTCTATGTTTTCTGTTTCTATGTTGGGTTTATTGTTTGGCCTAGTATGGTTCTCAATCAGAGGCAGGTGTTTGTCATTGTCTTTGATTGGGAACCAAATTAAGGTAGGCTGTTTCTCACTGTTTGTTTGTGGGTGATTGTTCCTGTTCGTTGCGTTCGTTGTCACTATGTTCACATGTTCAAGACTGTAGCGTCGTTGGTTTCGTTTTGTTTATTGTTCCTGTTCGTGCGTTCATGTGTTTTATGTTCTCTCGTTCAAGACTGTAGCGTTGTTGGTTTCGTTTTGTTTATTGTTTTGTTCGTGTTAAAGTAAGTGTTCCAATAAATATGGAAACGTACCACGCTGCAATTTGGTCCTCCTCTCTTCCAGCTAACGACGAGCATTACAACTTGTCAGTTTATAAGAGAACTAACGGGACTGCCCCGTTAGACCTCCTAAGAGACGTTCACTATGGTACATTGAGTTTGTTGGAACCTCTCCAGCACTCTGACAATAAACAAGGTTTAGTTTAAGATTGACTTTGAGTGTCCATAGTGGTAATTTCCATGACATGGTGTAGAATTTCCACAAAAACTACTTCAAGATTGCATTGGGCAGACAAAAAAAGCCTTCATTGAGAGGAGGGGAGGCTATTCTTGATTTTTAATTCACAATGCTTACCTGAACGTAAGTAGCGTCCATCTTGAAATGAGGTCATCAGCTCGGCCTGCCTTATACATTTACATTACATTTAAGTCATTTAGCAGACGCTCAGACGCTCTTATCCAGAGCGACTCCAGAGCGACTTACAAATTGGTGCATTCACCTTATGATATCCAGTGGAACAGCCACTTTACAATAGTGCATCTAAATCTTTTAAGGGGGGGGGGTTTATAAATGTGTATGTTCATATATGGTAATAGGCCATACCAAAGATTTGAAGGCACTGATTGATTGCCAAGATACTCAGCTTTGGCAAATAGGGGCTACCGTTCTCATACCAGACTGAATTGGGGAAAAAATATCAAAAGGGGCCCAAAATATGGGTAAGACGATTCACGATTGCATTGGGCAGACATAGAAAAGCCTTCATTGAGAGGAGGGGAGGCTATTCTTGATTTTTTATTAAATACAACTAAATGGGAAATTGTTTTATTTGTTTATGTTTCTAAGTACGAAGAATACAGGCACCAAAAGCACATTTGGCTATTTTTGTTCCATGCGCATATGGGAAATGTGCATCATGGCTGCATCATAGGCTGCGTTTCCACTGTCAAAATGATTTACATAACCAACTGCGTTACTGCTAAAACCAGCTTTTGGTTGGTCTTAAATATCTCCATCAGCGCTGCCTGAAATTAGCACCTTAGATCAAGTTTTTAAGGACAGACCTCAAATACAGTGTTTCCACCTCGCTCATCTGTTCGCAAACAAGCTGATATAAGACAGGTAAATTGCCGAACCTGGCGTTGGGGCTGGAAAATTCCAGTGCCGCAGTTTATACATGATGAAATTGCAAAATAACGTGCATTTGACACTAGCGCTGCCTTAACGCCAGCCGAAAATAGAGCCCTTAAAGTCATTACTTAATAAAGCTGCATTACGCAACTGTTCAAAAACCTCGAATAAGTTGCTAGTGGTCATCCGATGTGATTCAATAGTAACCATATTGCGCCTCCAAATTGCCTGAAAACCACTGTATTCGCTACCAGGTCGAATTTACCTGCAGATTTAGTGCTGCACATAATAAATGACGAGTTTCCACCATGAGCTCATTGGCTCAGACTTACACAGGGGGAAGATTTCAAATGCCTACTCCTAGCATCCTCTCTCCTCGTTTCCTTATCAAAACCCATTGGGTGAGAAAGACAGATGTCCCTCCCCTCTGACCTTCTCCACCAATGGGTTTTGATAAGGAGATGAGACAGACGTCCTATTTCTCTTCTAAGTCCACACTTCGATAGCAGAGAGATATGGAAGATGCGGGGAGCAAACGACATGTCCCAGCAGCTCCTCCATATAATCCAAAGTAACAGGGAACTTAGGAGAGCTAAAATGGAAAACAATAGATCCCGGAACAAGACGAGAGTGAATTTGTGCTCACTGGGGAGGGCTAGCTAGCTAAGGGATTCAAAACCGACCAAGATATTTTTCTGCTGAAAAGTTAAGGCATAACAAGCTAACTATTATACCTTTTTAGATATAAAGTAATATGTCACTTTTGCTATTTAGTTATAAATATGCAGGCGAATGTTATAACTACTATGGATTTCTTGTTGTTTTCAAGCCACATTTTAAGGGCTCCGGAGTGACGCAGAGGTCTAAGGCACTGCATGTCAGTGCTAGAGATCTCACTACAGACACTGCTTCGATTCTAGGCTGTATCACAACCGGCCGTAATTGGGAGTCCCTTAGGGCGGTGCACAATTGGCCCAGCGTCGTCCGGTCTTTTGGCCGGGGTAGGCCGTCATTGGAAATAAGAATTTGTTCTTAACTGACTTGTCTAGTGAAATAAAGGTTAAATAAAACATAAAAACATTTGCAGCTAGCTAACCAGCGAGTGTAGCTAGCTAGCTGACTGCGCCATTGGTTTGTTTCATTTGTATAACATGTTGCTTCACTATTTAGTTGTGACAAGCTATATGTATCATTGTGTTATATTTCTGATGTCTGTGGTCTGAAAGCCACGCATCTGATTAGCTAGCTACTTCACTTTACACTACTGGCATGGAATAGCCATGATCATTATTTGACGACAAAGCTCTAGTTAGAAAATACATTAGACATGTTTTTTTTGCTTCTTTTTAAGTTATGAAAGGGATCAATCGACATCAACTCCTACCAAGTGTGTTGTGTTTCCAGACCCACCGTTGTCGAGTTTTGGAGCAGAATCAGATCGGTAAGCAAAACATTTTGCAAGGACAACAGTCTTTTCCATCATTGTATTTCCCCTAGCTGGCCAAGAATGTACCTAAACATAAAGTGGACATCTTCTAATGCTAGGCATTTATGTATCTACACTGTTTAGGAAAATGAACTACCCAGGATATACTTTGATTATTGATGACGTACTATGCCAATAGATTATATTACAATGTTTTTCCCCATTTGAGCGGTCTGGCCGACATGCAGTCCTAGTCCAAAAGCTTCACTTGTGTTAAGTATAAGACTGTAGCATGACATTATATTGAATGACTGGAAACATTCATTCTTCATTCTGCCTAATAGCCTCTTTCTCCAATGATGCAAAAAAAGACAAACTGTGTGTTGTAAAGTGCAGGAGTCTTTCGTTTGAAGTATTTTGCAGTCTGTGCAGTCTTCTTAGCAGCCCTCAAACTCTCAAGGTTTTCCTTTCCAATTTTTTCTGCAGCCTTGCCTGTGCCCCTTAATCTAGCTCCTCTGTCCACGGCATGCCTTTTCAAAACTGGAATCCTACAGAAAAAACAAATGAACAAAATTGTTAGGAGTTTGTAATGATTGAACGTGTTGTCTATGATTGGGCTATATAATACTCATACCAATTTCTATAGGCAAGTTGATGAATAACCATTAGTGGTCAATGATAGAATGAGGCCTGCGTACTGTATGTAACAGAGTTAAGACAAACCGTAAGCTCACTCTACTGCTAGCTTGAAACGTCTCAGATGGAGCTATCCAATTGGTCATTTTTTAGGAAGCTCATAACGGTTGGAAAGTTGTCAAGGATGGGGGTCATGTGTATTACGAAACAGAGATTCGAGTCCAGTATGATTCGAGCCCAGTATGAGGCAGTCGGACTGTGGAGGAAGCGAACCTGTTAGCTGCACACTGACGACCCCCGTTACACGTATAACTGTAGATGCTGGAAACAAGCGAACGCAGAGCTGAGTCTTACATCACAGAAAACGGGCTTTGACCTGCTTTCAACTACTGTAGTCAGAGGGAACTGGATGTAAACAGAGACAACTAGGTCATGCCGGGAGAGAGGGAGATGGAGAGTTCATCTCTATAGGTGCTTCTATACAGCACATACACCCACAGAACCGTGCACTAAGAACCTTATGCTGCTTTGTGAAACTCCAGTAATAATTCTGAAGATGCATTAGGTCATCTCCCTTGATGAAGTCATTGCCAACATCTGGCAAGAAAAATCTCTTTGTTTTTTTTTGCAAAAGGTTAAAGTGAGACTACGTCCATGTTGTAAATGTCCTTCGATGTATTCATGATAATGCATTCAGATACAGTGGGCAGGCTTACAAGTGACCGCAAATACTTCACTTCGTGTGGTATAACACACATATGTTTGTTGTGCTGAACTTTGCCATGGCGTCATCAGCCCACTTTGCACTTAACGTGGACAATTCTCACACTGTTAAGTGTTGAGGTGCAGACTTGTACGACACAAACACCACCGCCACTCTGGAAGACGACGGCCATCTTGAAAGCGTTCAACCTCACTAACCTTGTCACGAAAGCACTTAATTACAGACCTCCCCTCTCCACACAGACACACTCACACCCTCTCGCCATTACAGCAATGTGCCTGCAGGCTGAAGATGTGGACCACAGCCATCGCACCTCTGCCCAGCTTCCTAAGAGCGAGAATGAGGAGGTGGATGGGTTTTGGGGAAAGAGTGGCAAAGCCTTCACGACATAAGCAAGGGTGTACAAGAAGAGAGTGGCTGTCAGTGGCAGTGGAGGTAAATCAATAAGCAATATATACAGAATGGGCCGAGATCCGAGGATCAACCAGGATAACCACGCTAGGTTAGGGGCCGTGCCAACCAAACCTCTTCACACACACACACACACACACACACACACACACACACACACACACACACACACACACACACACACACACACACACACACACACACACACACACACACACACACACACACACGCTGTCAGCAAAGCCCTAAACCTTAGCTCCGGAGTATTAAGCCTCAGCTGAACTTTTTTAAACACGGCGTAGGCTGTTTTTTGCAATTCCTTGTGCTGGGCGACATATGACCTTCATAAAGCTTAAGTGTGTTTTCAGCCCTCCATGGCAATAAAGTCTGTTAGCAAAGACAGCACCCATGGTCCGGGGTCAATGACTTCTGTCAAACAACCCTCCCATGGCAACTGAGTGATACCTCCCAATGGGGTGGAGGCAGGTGAGTGGGGGATGTGTGTGATGTGTGTGATATCTACTCCATGACAGTAGATGATACGACAAGGGCTATGGATTCCCCTGTGAATCATTTCAAGAGGGCCCCTGTTTTACAGCATGCTCCTAACCTCTCGGCTACTTCCCATCCTGTGGCACTCTACATTAGCGGCACACCCCTGACATGAGTCAATATGCTTGGAGACGCGGGCTTTCTCTTGACACTGTCCGGACGTAAATGGTGTGAGTGCCAGAGGTCTCTCTTCTGAGCTGTGTAGTGAGGCTGAGGGGGTTGAGCACGTCAGACGCTCTGTTATTATCACAGAGCCAGCCATATCTATGAAATACAAAAGGCTTTAATGCATTTCCTGGCACCCTGCTTGTAAAGTGACCCTGGACGGTGAGCTAGCGCGAGAACATCCCCCTATTCCGAAGTGTGCCCCCCTACTATCTCCTCTGCTGTCACCATGAGAGGGTCTGGTTCGACATAATGGCAGCAAATTGCTATTCCCATGCACGCAAAGGTTAGACACAGGTACGGGTGTGGGATCAAAGAGAGTGGGCTTCCTCTATAGCTGAAGAGACTTTGGGAAATGGGAGATAATGTGGTGTGTTTGCTCAGCATCTGCATGATACATTGGGAGGTATACATCGATATGCAGATCCATGTTTGCACATATGTTCGCAGTGGCCATCAGTGCATTTTCCAGCACACTCGGTGTGGCTCTTTGGGCTCGTTCATCACTCTTGGTGAAAGGCTATTTGAGAATCTTGACATTCACGGAGTAACATATCTGGTATTACGTAACCCACCTGGAGAGATGTGCGGCCTAGATCTTGAATGGAAGTGTCTTCCGAATTAGCCCACCACCACGGTCCATCATGGTTTCTACTAGACATTCACTGGTCTTCATCCGACAGTTGGTCAATGAGCAATCAAAAACAAGATGGGATTAGCTATCTAAGAAGGTTGTCTGAATTGAGATCAAAACATATCCCATAACATATTACTTTACCATCAATAGTACATGTTCATGGTCATTAATGTAGTATATTGTCATCTAGATATGGAACAATTTGACAAAACTACACTGAGTGTATAAAACATTAGGAAAACCTTCCTAATATTGATTTGCACCCCCTTTTGTCCTCAAAACAGCCCCAATTCACCAGGGGATTGATTCTACAAGGTGTCAAAAGCATTCCACAGGGATGCTGGCCCATGTTGACTCCAAAGCTTCCCTCAGTGTCAAGTTGGCTAGATGTCCTTTGGGTGATGGACCATTCTTGATGCACATGGGAAACTGTTGATTGTGAAAAACTCAGCAGCGTTGCAGTTCTTGACACACACGAACCGGTGCGCCTGGCACCTACTACCATACCCTGTTCAAAGGCACTTAAATATGTTGTCTTGCCCATTTACCTTCTGAATGGCACACGTACACAATCCACGTCTCAATTGTCCCAAGGCTTAAACATCCTCCTTTAACCTGCTTTCTCCCCTTCATCTACATCTGATTGAAGTGGATTTAACAAGTGACATCATTAATGGATCACAGCTTCCACCTGGATTCACCTGGTCGGTCTATGTCGTGGAAAGAGCTGGTGTTCCTAATGTTTTGTCCACTCAGTGTACTGTATATCCTTCAAAACCGGAGTCAGTGCTATTCCAACAGATTGAATTAAAAAGAGTCAGTGTGCCTACACGGTTGTTGTTCGAATCAGACAATGGCGTGGCTTGGCTTGTGCCAGCACCTAGGGACTGTGTCACTCTGTAACAAATGCTTTGAAATGGCCCGAGAAGTGGTACAGGCACAGCATATTGTATGACGCGCAGCAGGCAGCTTGCCGTGGGAGAATAGGCCTGAATCAAAGCAGGGGGCTCCCCTGCCAGGGCTGGGAGGATGCCGCAGGTGCTTTGATCAGCGGGTGCTGGGGTGGCGGGCAGCGGTGCGGGAGTGCTGCTGCTCTGGGTCACTGTCTGTCGGAGAGGACAGAACATGTGGCACGAAAAGGGAATGTTCACCAGGAATCTGAACTGATGTTTTACCATGTATGCATTCCACTGTCCGCTCACTTGAAATTGTGGAATCTGTTCAGAGTGAACAGAGAAAGGCACTTCAAACCACTTCCCTCGGCATTTCATTAAATAACATGTATACTAACATTCTAAATTTCAAGTGAAAGTGATGAAGCAAACTCTTGCAGGCAAGGCAATTCAGCACACAGGAAGTTGTTTGTGCTGTCAAAACCACCAGGAGAGTTTGGGAGAACACAACAACAAAGCAGCTAAGGCATTTGTCTCCTTCTTACCCGTGCCTCTCTTACTCAAATTCCATCCTTCCTTCCTTCCTCCCTCTCTCTCTCCCTCTCTTATACATATGAGACATGAGTAATGCCCTGGTGAAATTTCAGCTGGGGTAAATCAAAATGCAACGTGGGAGGCTGTCCTCTCCAGGAAGTGCCATAGCACTTAACCAAAATGGCCGTATGACTCAGCAGAATCCTCCTAACTAAATTCTTGCGTCGGTGGGGTGGCGAGCAGGGGTGGGGATTAAGCTAAGCGGGCCCCACGTGCCATCTACTGTGTCAAACATGTTTGTGTAGAACGAGAAGGCAAGAACATTTGAAACGAGAGCAGTTTTGGGTGTCGGCGTGGCAACAGTGGCAGTTGGGGGGATGGTGCAAGATTCATTCGCAAAATGAATAGCTCTCGGACTGATTGAAATTTCTGCTGGAATGAAATTATTGGAAGCAGTCTCTCCTCCAGATCACCGTGAGCGGGCAATATCGCTAAAAGGCTTTTAGTGGATTAATTTGTTTCTCCACCCCACTCCCTTGCCTTCTTTATTCCTTTGTTCCCTGTCCAGGTGCTCATAAACTACAGCATTCCTTTGCAAATGGCGTTTAGTGGTGAGGACGTGGCCAGAAGCCAACAGAGAGGGCACAGAGTTCAGGCAGGGGGGATGGGATGGAGACAGAGGGGAGCAGGGAGGTACCTCCTCTGGGTGCTAATTCATCCACCGCCTCCTTCTCTGGTCTGGACTTAAACAGTACGTAGAGTTAAATAAAACATGCTACCACTCTTGATTTCCAGATTAGGCATAGTCCTGGACTAGCAGGCACATTCAATTGAGATTTTCTATAGATTTTTTTAGACCAGAACACGTTAAAATCTGGGTTCAAGATCAGAGCTAGATTCAGACAAAAGTACAGTCCCAACTATCATGAAAGAGCTTCACTATAAGAGATGCAATAAATTGCACATACAATATATGAGCATTACAAGCTTCTACCTGGTCTCAAAGGGAACAAAAGAAGCATTGTCTTTTTTTAGTTTTAAACGCACAGAGGTTGAGGAGGACATGTGTAAAGAACAAATGCATTGATCCGTTGCGATAGATCCAGTAAAGAAAAGGAAAAAAGGAGAAACGCTAGCTATTGCGGATATCCCTGTGTTTAGAAAAGTAGACTGTTTAAGCCATATTCTAGGAGGCCGCATGCTTTGATGTTGTGCAGGGAGAAGGCTAGGAGAGATCAATACTCAACCCCATTCTTTGACAAGGATATTTTACAACATGGCCAGGGTTGGGCGTGATACTTTCCGAATGTAATTCGTTACAGTTACTAGTTACCTGTCCAAATTTGTAATCAGTAACATAACTTTTGGATTACCCAAACTCAGTACCGTATTCTGATTACTTTCCGTTACTTTTGAATTACTTTCCCTTAAAAGGAAAACTCTACACAAAAACTATCTTTTGGTATGTGTTTCAATAGGCCATTGTTGACATAATCCCAAAATGTTATGCTTGTCGGCAATCAAGTTTTCAAGATATGTAACTTTCAAAATACAGGAATCATCCCCGTACAATGCATTTTGCATCATGTGATGCACAATGCATCAATGGGGATTATTTCTGTATTTTGAAAGTTACATATCTTGAAAACTTGATTGCTGACAAGCAAAACAATGGCCTAATGAAACAAATAATAAAATATAATTTTGGGGTGGAAATGTCCTTTTGAAAAAGGCATTAGAAGAAGACAAAGAATCCATCAAACACATTTTGGTAATTTGTGTTAAGTGCCTTGCTCAAGGGTACATCGGCAGATTTTTCACTTAGTTGGCTCGTGGATTCAAACCAGCGACCTTCGGTTACTGGCCCAATGTTCTTAACTGTTAGGCTACCTGCCACCCTGGTCTCTGACTTGTGGTCAGACTCGCTCAGGTGAAACAAACTTAATTAAACTTGAGCTCGTTTTCAATGTTGAATTGAATGTCATTGAGAAAACAGAAAGGTGTCATAATGTATGTTTGCGCCAACATCCTTTCTGAATTTAAAAGTAATACAAGACGTATTCATTTCGTTTTTCAAAATAATCTGCAATCAGATTATAATATTTTAACAGGCAACGTAACTGATTACAGTAACAGTTCTTTGGAAATCAGATTACATGTAATCAGTTACTCGCCAACCCTGAACACGGCTCAGTATCACAAACGTGCCAGCGGCTTCATCTGCTAGGACAGAAATATCCTTCTTTAGTGTGGATGACGAAAACAGACGCAGTGAAAGAAAAGCGTTTTCCCCTGTTTCCTGTTTACTATTTACAATCCATCTCTTTCTCTAGCCTCCCACTGAATAAGTGTACATAAGCATGGACAGATGCAAATGCACGCGAATGCATGTACAGTACACACCACACGTGCATGCGAGCAAGTCGGCGCTCACTCCCACTCACCGTAAACATTCACACACACGCATGCGCACACTCACACTGACACGCATACCACACAAGCTGTGAACAGAACGTCAGCCTAATCACCCCGTGACCAATTAGTTAATATCAAAGGGCTCATGAAAGTAATGGTGGATACCTCATTAATAACGTAATGACATAAAATATAGTTCCTAAACAAAAAATCAATAAATAGATCCGTTATCTGTTGAATTCATGCAGAAATTAAATAATGAACCAATCCCTTTATTTTGAATTAAGAGATGTATCAGGAATCAAATCAAATGTTATTGGTCACATACACATGGTTAGCAGATGTTAACGCGAGTGTAGCGAAATGCTTGTGCCTCTAGTTCCAACCATGCAGTAATATCTAACAAGTAATCTAACCTAAGAATTTCACAACAACTACCTTATACACACAAGTGTTAAGGAATGAATAAGAATATGTACATAAAAATATATGAATGAGCGATGGCCGAACGACATAGGCAAGATGAAGTAGATGGTATAGAGTACAGTATATACATATGAGATGAGTAATGTAGGGTATGTAAACATTATATAAAGTGGCATTGTTTAAAGTGGCTAGTGATACATTTATTACATACATTTTTTCATTATTAAAGTGGCTAGAGATGAGTCAGTATGTTGGCAGCAGCCACTCAATGTTAGTGATGGCTGTTTAACAGTCTGATGGCCTTGAGATAGAAGCTGTTTAACAGTCTCTCGGTTGCCGCTTTGATGCACCTGTACTGACCACGCCTTCTGGATGATAGTGGGGTGAACAGGCAGTGGCTCGGGTGGTTGTTGTCCTTGATGATTTTTTTGGCCTTCCTGTGACATCGGGTGGTGTAGGTGTCCTGGAGGGCAGGTAGTTTGCCCCCAGTGATGCGTTGTGCAGACCTCACTACCCTCTGGAGCCTTACGGTTGTGGGTGGAGCAGTTGCCGTACCAGGCGGTGATACAGCCCGACAGGATGCTCTCGATTGTGCATCTGTAAAAGTGAGTTTGTGAGTGTTTTTGGTGACAAGCCAAATTTCTTCAGCCTCCTGAGGTTGAAGATGCGCTGCTGCGCCTTTTTCACCACGCTGTCTGTGTGGGTGGACCATTCCAGTTTGTCCGTAATGAGTACGCCGTGGAACTTTCCACCTTCTCCACTACTATCCCGTCGATGTGGATAGGGGGCTGCTCCCTCTGCTGTTTCCTGAAGTCCACGATCATCTCTTTTGATTTGTTGACATTGAGTGTGAGGTTATTTTCCTGACACCACACTACGAGGGCCCTTACCTCCTCCCTGTAGGCCGTCTCGTCGTTGTAGGTAATCAAGCCTTCCACTGTAATGTCGTCTGCAAACTTGATGATTGAGTTGGAGGTGTGCATGGCCACGCAGTCATAGGTGAACAGGGAGTACAGGAGAGGGCTGAGAACGCACCCTTGTGGGGCCCCAGTGTTGAGGATCAGCGGGGTGGAGATGTTGTTACCTACCCTCACCACCTGGGAGCGGCCCGTCAGGAAGTCCAGGACCCAGTTGCACAGGGCGGGGCCGAGACCCAGGGTCTCGAGCTTAATGACGAGTTTGGAGGGTACTATGGTGTTAAATGCTGAGCTGTAGTCGATGAACAGCATTCTTACATAGGTATTCCTCTTGTCCAGATGGGTTAGGGCAGTGTGCAGTGTGATTGCAATTGCAATTGCGTCGTCTGTGGACCTATTGGGGCGGTTAGCGAATTGGAGTGGGTCTAGGGTGTCAGGTAGGGTGGAGGTGACATGGTCCTTGACTAGTCTCTCAAAGCACTTCATGATGACAGAAGTGAGTGCTACGGGGTGATAGTCATTTAGCTCAATTACCTTCACTTTCTTGGGAACAGGAACAATGGTGGCCCTCTTGAAGTATGTGGGAACAGCAGGCTGGGATAAGGATTGATTGAATATGTCCGTAAACATACAAGCCAGCTGGTCTGCACATGCTCTGAGGACGCGGCTGGGGATGCCGTCTGGGCCGGCAGCCTTGCGAGGGTTAACACGTTTAAATGTTTTACTCAAGTTGGCTGCAGTGAAGGAGAACCCACAGGTTTTGGTAGAGGGCCGTGTCAGTGGCCCTGTGTTGTCCTCAAAGCGAGCAAATAAGTTGTTTAGTTTGTCTGGGAGCAAGACATCGTGGTCCGCGACGGGGCTGGTTTTCCTTTTGTAGTCCGTGATTGACTATAGACCCTGCCATATACCTCTCGTGTCTGAGTCGTTGAATTGCGACTCTACTTTGTCTCTATACTGACTCTTAGCTTGTTTGATTGCCTTGCGGAGGGAATAGCTACACTGTTTGTATTCGGTTATGTTTCCGGTCACCTTGCCCTGATTAAAAGCAGTGGTTCGCGCTTTCAGTTTTGCACGAATGCTGCCATCAACCCACGGTTTCTGATTGGGGAATGTTTTAATCGACGCTGTGGGTACAACATCACCGATACGCTTGCTAATAAACTCGCTTACCGAATCAGCGTATTCATCAATGTTATTGTCCGACGCTATGCGGATCATATCCCAGTCCACGTGATCGAAGCAATCTTGAAGCGTGGAATCCGATTGGTCGGACCAGCGTTGAACAGAACTGAGCACAGAACTGAGCACAGTGTTTAAGTTTCTGTCTATAGGCTGGAAGAAACAAAATGGAGTCGTGGTCAGATTTTCCGAAAGGAGGGTGGGGGAGGGCTTTATATGCGTCGTGGAAGTTAGATTAACAATGATCCAGGGTTTTGCCAGCCCGGGTCGCGCATTCGATATGCTGATACAATTTAGGAAGCCTTGTTTTCAGATTAGCCTTGTTAAAATCCCCACCTACAATAAATGCAGCCTCAGGATATGTGGTTTCCATTTTACATAGAGTCAAATTAAGTTCTTTCAGGGCCGTCGATGTGTCTGATTGGGGCGAGATATACACGACTATGATTATGATCGAAGAGAATTCTCTTGGTAGATAATGCGGTCGGCATTTGATTGTAAGGAATTCTAGGTCAGGTGAACAAAAGGACTTGAGTTCCTGTATGTTGTTATGATCACACCACGTCTCGTTAATCATAAGGCATACAGCCCCGCCCTTCTTCTTACCAGAGAGATGTTTGTTTCTGTCGGCGTGATGCGTGAAGAAGCCAGGTGGCTGTACCGACTCTGATGATGTAAACCCAGATGCAGACACGTAGAATAAACAATGGTTTAATAGTCCAATGGGCAGGCAAGAGACAGGTCAAGACAGGCAGGGGTCAATAATCCAGAGATGGGGCAAGTTAAAGGTCGGCAGGCAGGCTCAGGGGCAGGCAGAGTGGTCAAGCAGGATGGTACAGAAATGGGACAGGCGCGGGTCAAAACCACGAAGGCGAGAAAAGGAGAGGCTGGGAAAAAATGGAAGTTGACAGGACAAACGCTGGTAAGCTTGGCGAACAAGATGAACTGGCAACAGGAACAGAGAACACAGGTATAAATACACACGGGATAATGGGGAAGATGGTCGACACCTGGAGGGGGGTGGAGACAAGCACAAAGACAGGTGAAACAGATCAGGGCGTGACAAGATGACAAAGACATTGTGAAGATGAACTGTTGAGAGTTTACCAGGGCTTGTTATGATGACGCATGTATATTTGAAGAATGGCCATAATAATGCAATAGCAGTGATGAATCGCTCTATTGCTGTTACATAGTCTGTGTCAGTAATTACACTACTCCAAAATGGCCACCCAGTTTCTTTCACCTCCTGTACTCAATATGAACTCTTGTGGGACTAGTATCTCCGGGTAGAATTCAAGTACAAAATATCAATGCATTGCTATTGATGGGCATTTTAGAACAGCTCAAAGACCATCAAGACTTTTAGAGCTTTATTCATCATTAATTACACATTTTCTGAAGCAATACTAGCTCGAGTCTGCTGGACCAATAGTGTCAATGAAAGGACGGGAATAAGGAACCATTTATCTCAGACAGACAATCGCTAATTGTTAACACTTTGGAGAAAGTTTGGGAGATGCTGCGATTGTGTGATTACTTGGTGTTAGTCATGATGTCTGTGCAGGGAGGGGTAATCAGAGATAATTGTCTCCAATCATCGTGGAATTTCATCTAATCACTGATGCACCTGCACTTTTCAATTTCAACAGAGTTTAAGGCGGTGAGATAGTTCTTTCTTCCGTTTCCTTATGGGTAGTACGCTGTTAAACTGAAGTGCTTTGTAACACCCCAACTAGTGGTAACTGAGCCGCCACCAACGCGAAAGAGCTGCATAATACTTTAAATCGGAATGATATTTTACTCAGGCTACCTCGCCTCAAGCTCAGATTTTGACCAAAAAATGTGAACTTGAATGCCAGAGGTGCCTGGGAGAATAGCAACAGTAACGCAGACAACACATCACCCAGAGATGTGTTGTAACACCACTTAATCAAGTTTTCTGCAACACCTTGTGTTGTTTACTCTGTCTAAAGCTTCTAAATACTATTATGGTGTTTCACATTCTGTCTAGTGCAGAGAGAGACCACGTCTTCTGGAGTATGTTCATATTTAGCATTGATTTATGTATCGGATCATTTGACAGTTTAACCCATTTTGGCAAGCATTGTTGAGCACAATGTTCAGTCCACCAGCAATAACTATAGGTTTACAGTAAACATTGCAAGATGCTGTATTTGCCTCAACCATTAAAAGTTGGAGATGTGGGAATGGGTCGTCTAATCATTGAATGTAATTTTGTGTGATGGTTTTTATATCCATCCGTTCATGATCCATTTCACCTCATGGCACAACAAGCTGCTTGCTACTAATATAGATGTATACTTTTCTTTCTTCAAACATGCAAACAGCATTGTGTAAATGAGTCATAAAGTCTGAAAATGTTTAATTACACACAAGCCATTTGGCAATATAGGAAATTCAAGGAGATTAAAACCAGACTTCAAATAAATTAAGTAACTACATTTGGTTATGCTCGTAAAATATATTTACATTTGGAGCAACATATTACTTTGGATTTAGTTTGACATTTTTTGGTAAAATGAAATTAACAAATAATTTTCATTAAGTATATGTTGGTTGTTTTTTGAGTCCATTTCAATTCACCCCAGAATATTTTTTTACAGTGTGGCTGTGTTGTTAAGTCTGTAAAGAAGTCAGCGGTTTAATTCCCGCTTCCACCTGTCCCACTTTCACTCCCTCTCTGTCTCCTCATGTTTCTAATCTGTCTAAATAAAGCATTGACAAAATATATTTTTGTGTGTTTTGATGCAGCCTTTTACATGCTCCGAAACCCCAAAAAGTGTTTTCACAACACTCTTAAAAACACATTATTCAGATGGAAGAACCACTTTGGGTGTTTCAGAGTACTTCTATTTTGTTTTTAAAACACTTTCTGTGTATCAGAACACTTACATTGGGTTTACATTCAAACACCAGATCTCAGCTTAGGTGCACTACTTTTCATGGTTTCAATACACAAGCAGTGTTTTGTGTCTTTCTATTTTTACAGTGAACTCCAGAAGGGAGTGTTTCCCAACTACCCCTGGATTGTCGCAATGTAAAGGCAATCGGTTCACTTACAAATAATCATCTGGTTAATTTACAAATAATCGTTATCTCACAATCAATAGCAATCCACCATTAAGGTCACTTCAAGAAACAGCCTACAATTGCTGTGTGCAACAAAGGCACGATGAAACCAAAATGCAAGGCAGATATGCGACTCCACACAATGTATTCCTATTAAATCAGTATCCACTCAGTTTTTTTTCATTAAAGGGAAAATACACTCAAATACTATCTTTTGGAATTTTCTTTATTTGTTCACTGTTGAAACAGACCCAAAATATTTCGCATGTCAGCAACCAATTTTTCAAGATATTAGACTTTCAAGAAGCAAAGTGTCACCGGCCACATCATCATGATTTTGCTAAATGTGATTTTCTAATTGCAGGTCTCGGCGAGCAATTTGATGACATGGGGATTTTATAAGACATTCAGAGCATCAAAGCATAACATGATTGGTCTGAGCACTGCCAAGTGACATCAAGGTTTGCGGGCCCTGAGTCAAATACATGTAGTGGCTGTTGGTTAGTACAGGCAATGAGCTACTCAGATGGAAGGTCTATTTCTATTTGACTAACAGAATACACTCTCTGAAAAAAAGGAGAAAATGGATCTGATATTTACTGGTGAAGCTGAGTCTGTCACAAATAATTAAACCATTATTTCAACTTAAACTCGAGCACTCGAGTTCTCACATCCTTGAAGCATAAATGCCTCTAATTGTCACAGGTTGAGTGAAAGAACAACAGAATGCCTCTAGTTTTGTTCCATCTATGCATATTTGTATTATTTTGTACTATTTGACACTAGTATACAGTGGTGGAAAAGTACTAAATTGTCATACTTGAGTAAAAGTAAAGATACTTTATTAGAAAATGATTAGAAGGTTCATGTGAAAGTAAAATACTACTTGAGTAAAAGTATCTGGTTTAAAATGTACTTATGTACAGTGGTGGGAAATGTACTAAATTGTCATACTTGAGTAAAAGTATCTGGTTTAAAATGTACTTAAGTACAGTGGTGGAAAATGTACTCAATTGCCATACTTGAGTAAAAGTAAAAGTAAATGCTACACATCAAATTCCTTATATTAAGCAAACCAGACGCCAATATGGTTGATTTTTTTTTACTGACAGCCAGGGACACACTCCCACAAATGAAGTATGTGTTTAGTGAGTCCACCAGATCAGAGGCAGTAGGGATGACAATGCGTTATATGGATGATAGGTGCGTGTATTGGACCATATTACTGTCTTGCCTGAGCATTCGAAATGTAACGAGTACTTTTGGGTGTCGGGAAAGATATATGGAAGTAAAATGTTTTTTTTTCTTGAATGTAGTGGAGTAAAAGTAAAAGTTGTCCAAAAATATGAATATTTAAAGTAAAATACAGATACCCAAGCTGAACCAAAGTGTGGCTAGTATTGATTAAAGATAGCACCCAAGCTGAAGTGTGCCACCTGAGCAAGCACACTGCTACACTTTGTTTTCACTCCGATGTGTCACAGATTGTCACTAGCAAGGCCTCAAGGGCCAGTGAGACAATGGGTATGTTCAGGGTAAGAGCCTGTCGACAGCTACAGATGTGCTTTTCTGTCCTCCACCCATAGTCCGTTAGTGAAGACTTCTCAGACAAGCGTGGCTAATAGGGACCCATCAGCCTCAATTACAAGGCCCCTCTACATGGCCCCCCTGATCTCCTCCTATCAGCCACCGGCAACATGAATCAACGCTTGGACTACAGCCACAGTCTCTCCCACCATTTCTACGTATGAGATTATATTCTACGTTGTGCAAGTGCATAGAAGTGAATTTGAAGAGAGTGTTGTGCGGGGGGGGCTTGAGGCGATGTAGCCTGAGAAAAACGGAATTCAGATTAAATTTAAGCAATATCATGTCTGTCACGAGGTGTATCACACCAGTAACGCAGGTTTAATCAATGTATGGATCAATCAATGACAAAACAAGTATTTCCCCTTCCTCAAAACGGGAGCATGTTTGAGCACTTTATGTTCAACTGTCTTTGTAACTCTGCACATAGTGCCATAACACCAGTCTCCTGCTCTGCGCTCTAAGCCTCGCCATGACACCTCTGTCTCATTAAGGCAATCAGGAAGACATTTTTGTCATCTCGGATGAAAGTCCAATCAACCTGTTTGGCAGAGCTGTGTTTTTTTCAAGGGATTTTCCTTCCATAGAGAATTACCTTTCAAAACCTCTCCGACATAATCTGGGGGATTTTGGTCAAAATTAAACGGGGTAAAAGCTCTGCTAGTTTAATCATTTAGCCGTGTATGAATACCTGAGTCAAACAACAGGATGTGAAGGACTGCTTGTGTGAAGGTTGATATGGGAATGATCACTTAATTATGCACATGACAGTCAATGGACTGTGTGTTGCCGCTACGGAGACAATTATTACACTTCTACATATATTCTGAAACATGGGAGCATGGCCTTAGTAACAGGAACTATAGCTACCTCTGTGAGTACGGTAGATATTAGGTTGGGCATACATACAAAGACATACCTGCAAATTAACTGGTTCATTGATGACCTGCAAATAATACCCGAACAAGTCAAATTGATGGCCCTGAGTTAAGGTTGTATTTGTATTTATTTATTTTATTTAACCTTTATTTAACTAAACACGTCAGTTAAGAACAAATTCTTATTAACAATGACCTACCAAAACGCAAAAGGCCTTCTGCGGGGACACGGGCTGGGATAAAAAAGAAAAAAGAAAAGAAAAATATAGGACAAAACACACATCACGACAAGAGAGACACCACAACACTACATAAAGAGAGACCTAAGACAACAACATAGAATGGCAGCAACACATAACAACACAGCATAATAGCAATACAACATTACAACAACACAAAACATGTTACAAACATTATTGGGCAAAAACAGCACAAAGGACAAGAAGGTAGAAACAACAATACATCTCGCGAAGCAGCCACAACTGTCAGTAAAAGTGTCCATGATTGAGCCTTTGAATGAAGAGATCGAGATAAAACTGTCCAGTTTGAGTGTTTTTTGTAGCTCCTTCCAGTTGCTAGCTGCAGCGAACTGAAAAGAGGAGCAACCCAGGGATGTGTGTGGGGACCTTTAACAGAATGTGACTGGCAGAACGGGTGTTGTATGTGGAGGATGAGGGTTGCAGTAGATATCTCAGATAGGAGGGAGTGAGGCCTAAGAGAGTTTTTATAAATAAGCATCAACCAGTGGGTCTTGCAACGGTTATACAGAGATTACCAGTTTACAGAGGAGTATAGAGTGCAGTGATGTGTCCTATAAGGAGCGTTGGTGGATAATCTGTTGGCCGAATGATAAAGAACATCTAGCCACTCGAGAGCATCCTTACCTGCCGATCTATAAATTATGTCTCCATATACTAGCATGGGTAGGATGGTTATCTGAATCAGGGTTAGTTTGGCAGCTGGGGTGAAAGAGGAGCGATTACGATAGAGGAAACCAAGTCTAGATTCACCCTTAGCCTGTAGCCTTTGTTTTTTGCTTAGAGAAGGACAATGTGCCTTCAAGCCATACTCCCAAGTACTTTTATAAGGTGACTACCTCAAGCTCTTAAACCTCAGAGGTAGTAATCACACAAGTGGGGAGGGAGCATTCTTCTTACCAAACCACATTACCTTTGTTTTGGAGGTGTTCAGAACAAGGTTAAGGGCAGAGAAAGCATGTTGGACACTAAGAAAGCTTTGTTGTAGACAGTTTATCACAAAATCCGTGGAGGGGCCAGCTGATTATAAGACTGTATCATCTGCATGTAAGTGGATGAGAGATCTTCCTACTGCCTGAGCTATGTTGTTGATGTATATTGAGAAGAGTGTGGGACCTGGGACCAAGCCTTGGGATACTCCCTTGGTGACAGACAGTGGCTGAGACAGCAGATGTTCGGACTTTATATACACTGCCCCCTTTGAGAGAGGTAATTAGCAAACCAGGCCAAAGACCCTCAGAGACACCAATACTCCTTAGCCGGCCCACAAGTATTGAATGGTCTACCATATCAAAAGCGTTGGCCAAGTCAATAAATATAGCAGCACAACATTGCTTAGAATCAAGGGCAATGGTGACATCATTTGGGACCTTTAAGGTTGCAGTGATACATCCATATCCTGAGCGGAAACCAGATTGCATTACAGAGAGAATACTATAGACATCAAGAAAGTCAGTCAGTTGATTATTGAGTTTTTCCAACACTTTAGATAAACAGAGCAAAAAATGTTGATGACATTATGCAATTTGATAAATCATGTTCTCTTTGGCATACAATGGCTTGCGCACATCACCCAGGTGAGTGCCACATCTATAAAAATAGATAGAAATGTACAATATAATTAGATTTTTCCCCCCTTAGGATAGAATGATATCCACAAATGCAATCCACCAATGTGTCAATAAAATATTGGAGGGAATACTTGAACCTACGACTTCAGCCAGATACTATTTACATGACAGTATCTTTCATTAGTCATTCAACCACTGTTGCACTGATTTCCCCCCCCCCCCCCCCCACACCCTAATAAAGAAACCCAAATAAAAATGTAAAAAAAAAAAAAAAAGTTAAATTACAGATGTGTGATGAAACTGTCAAAATGTTGTAAAATGTACGCTCCCTCCTTACCCCTCCCATCTCATACTGCTCAAATGAACAGCAAACCTGTTTTCAAGAAACAGATAAAGCTAGATAGTTTGTGTGTATGTATTGATATGCAGAATACGTGTGCTACTTTTATATTGATGGAGTTCTGTCCTTGAGCTGTTCTTGTCTATTAATATTCTGTATTATGTCATGTTTCATGATTTGTGTGGAACCCAGGTAGAGTAGCTTCTGCTTTCACAACAGCTAATGGGGATCCTAATAAAATACCAAAAACCAGGCACCTCTCCAAGCTGTTAATTACACTAAGACAAAGACAGGTCACAGTTTATCAATAAAAATAACACATTGTGGGGTTTGGGAGGGGGGGGCGGCGTAAATGAGACACAGAATAAGTGTTAATTAACGCCAATCACGGTCGAATGCTCGGTGAAAGCCAGGTTCCCCGGGTCACAACTTGGGGTGCTAAAGTTAGTGCCTCTCTCTTTGTGTGTGTACAAAGACACTTGGTAATTACACGGCTCAGTGCACCCTGCTGCCAATGATATCTTGTTATTGCGTGGAGCTTATTATTTTTAATTGCTTCTAAACCATTTGCATTAGTGGGAAACATGAAGTTGAAGGCGATGGGAACGTTAACACTAGAAAAGCCGGGCGTCGAGGTACCCCCCCTTCAAACCAACCAGTATTTTGGACGTCAACATTCTCACAGTGTAATAAATACATTTCATATGTACTATCACAAAAATAATCCGTCGGTTGTGTTTGTGAAGTTAAAATTAGAATATGAAAGAGAATGTCTCTCAAAGAATACAAACAAGCTTCCATTCGTTTATGAAACTATAGGTTAAATGTACCAACCAGAAAACACAAACACCCCAATTGAACTAATAAGTGTTCTTATTTGTTACATTTCTACAGTGCTATTCATAAGAATCTTTTTTGCGCTTCAAAATCAAAAAACAAACAAATAATACACCATCGTGCGTAGCCTAACTATAGTTAGGTCAACTAATAGAGGCCAAGTCTTAGAGTACATGCATTCTCCAAAGACGGAGAGGGACAGTTGGTTGGTTAGAGGAAGATTGTCAGGGAGATGACTGATGAAGAGTCTAGTGACGATCATGTAGAGGGCTATTCTGGGAAACAACCTGAGTCGTGTAGCTACTGGACTTCTTCACAACGTGTAGCACCCACACCTCTGGGCGACAGAGTGCTCAGCACACACAGTACAGAGTAGTAGCCAGTTGTCTTCACTACGAGCTCTCTGCCTCAGCACTGCACTCCTTTGCTGCATCTCCCATTCCTCTCAAGCTTCAGGTGACTCCTCAATTTATGTTTTCAAAAGATCAGGAACTGGCCGCCAGGTGAAACAAAATCTAGTACAGAGCCCAGATGCATCATTCAAACAAGAACAATTAGACAGCCAGCTAGCTAGACATGCCCAAAATAGTTCACCTGCCAGTCCATCTGCAAATCTGTGGGTCAAAAGTACCAGAAATATGCAATAAAACTTAATGTTATAAAAAAACTTAAACAGATGATTGAAAAAACAAATAATTAAAAACACATACAAATAAAGAGATATGTACATATTTACAGGAGCTCTCTGCTTAAGTGCAAAAATCCATTAAAAATAACACAATCATAAAGATAATTTATTAATAATTTGTTAAGGGCAGGTCTTAACCCCTAGGAGTGGATGTCCGTGCCCCTGCGGAAATCGAATTAGCATAAGTAAACAATCCCCATAAAAATCTGTCTGTTTAAGCTAGAGATATCTGCATGGGCTGCATCTCAATCCACCACATCCGCCGATGTCGGCCTTCTGCATCTGCGGTGGAGGGTGACCGAGCTTCAGTGTTGTTCGTCAGACGTTCTTTTCACAAAAATGTCCATAGTGTGCAAATGGTTTCACCTACAAACTATTATGACCCCTTTGTGGAAAGATGACTCTCTCACAAACACGTTTTGCTCTACAAGGCCCACAAGCGTCACGGGACTCGTCCGAAGTTGGTACCTCCGATCTGCCAACTTGTCTGTAGCGATCTAACAGTTTGGGCTACACAATAATATGACCACTCTATGGAACGATGATATACATATCTGTTATTTTGCTTCAGGATGCTCACAAGCCTCACAAGTCTCGTCTGAAGGTAGCCCAGCACCAGATTTAAAAAATGAATGAAAGTATACACTGAGTGTACAAAACATTAGGAACACTTGCTCTTCTTTCCTTGACATAGACTGACCAGGTGAAAGCTATGATCCCTTATTGATGTCACTAGTTAAATCCACTTCAATCAGTGTAGATGAAGGGGAGGAGACAGGTTAAAGAAGGATTTTTAAGACTTCAAATAGTCCGGGCAGCCATTTGATTAGTTGTTCAGGAGTCTTATGGCTTGGGGGTAAAGCTGTTAAGAAGCCTTTTAGACCAAGACTTGGCACTCGGATACCGCTTGGCGTACGGTAGCAGAGAGGACAGTCTGTGTGGGCTGGAGTCTTTGGTCATTTTTACTACCATCCTCTGACACCGCCTGGGAACTGCAACGCTGCTGGGTTTTTCACGCTCAACAGTTTTCCATGTGTATCAAGGATGGTCCACCACCCAAAAGAAATCCAGCCAACTTGACACACAACTGTGGGAAGCATTGGAGGCAACATGGGTCAGCATCCCTGTGGAATGCTTTCGACACCTTGTAGAGCCCATGCCCCGACCAAAATGAGGCTGTTCTGAGGTTAAAAGGGGGTGAAACACAATATTAAAAAAGGTGTTTTTTAATGTTTTGTACACTCAGTGTATATGTGATCTGTTTCAAGAAGCTAGGTGTATGTCGCACGTCCCTACTTCACTGGAGAGGCATTTGAAAGTTTTTATTTTATTTATTTTTATCAAAATGCATTTTTGGGGCAGAAATGCCTTTTGGAACATGTCAACTTTCATGTGCTTTAATAAAAAAATGTTTGCCATCTGTAAATATGAATACAATTGTTAAATTACAAGCCTAGTTGGTTTAGCAATAGAAAAAGCAAGGAACCTTCCCGTTAGCCATGATTGGCTGAGATAATGGATGGGCTGGACATGCCGAGAGATGAGTTCGGATTGGTCTGCCAGGTAGCAAACTTCTGTCTATAACACGAGCTGCTCATAATGTGTAGATAATCCTTGCTACTGTTGCTTTTTTGAAAGATATAACATAAGTCATGGAGAACTGCTGTTACTGCGCTCAACAACATTTCTGTCCAGAATTAAGCAGCTGCTTCTGACAAAGATCAATGGGAAACCGGTCAGTGTGAACCGGAGTGACTTGACACAACAACGGGCCAAACAAGCTGCAGCTAGATACAAACCAAACAGAAGAGACATGCTGCCGGAGGAAACACTGTACACCTGGCGACTGTGTCAGCGCACACTGCACCCGGCCCACCACAGGAGTCACTAGTGCGCGATGGAAGGACATCCCTGTCGACCAAACCTTCCCCTAACCCGGACAACGCTGGGCCAATTGTGCGCCACCCCATGGGTCTCCCAGTTGCGGCCGGCTGCGACAGAGCATGGACTCAAACCTCAAATCTCTAGTGCCTTAGACCACTGCGCCACTCGGGAGGCCCCGCAAGAGAATGATTACATGACCATATCAAGTTAGCCAGGTGTGTCTGGGGTTGATTTCGGGTATCTATAGAATTTCATGAACATGTGTACATATCTAGACAATAGTGACCCATCCACTTAGCTAGATGAGGCTGGGGGGTGGTTATAGCATGTCTCTGGTTAAGCATCATCTAATAATTATAAAATGTTTATAGAATATTTTTATCTGGACACTTTCGAAGTCAGATTAGGACAAAGGCCAAGGTCTAGATAAAGTGTAATTTTACCTGGAGTTCTTATAGTCTTGATATCTTTGGTTGTTTACTACACTACCTTACTTACTCTGTTTAGCACATAGCCTCACACGTGAATCCTTGAAGCCATGGGTGGGGCGAAGGCTAAAGAGGGTTAAGGATAGGGGGTGCTGTTGTCACTATTTATGGAAATTGTGTAATTTTTGAAACGGCTTCCTACAAAATTCTTGATCGTACAATATGCATATTATTATTATTATTATTGGATAGAAAACAGTCTATAGTTTCTATAGGCGTTGAAATTTTGTCTCTTAAGTGGAACAGAACTCATTCTACAGCAATTTCCCTGACATGGAGTCAGATTTCAGAAATTTTGGCCCCTGTTCTGGAGTCAGTTTTAAGGCCACTGTTATTCCTATGAGTATACGGACACTGCTTACGTCTTCCCCTGGATGCCTTTACGTGATGACGCTTTGAATGGTATCGATTGCCCAATCACAGCCACTATAAATGAAAAAACCCTGTAGGTAGGAACTCTTTTCTTGGTGCGTCATGCGCGCGGAGGATACCGACCTACTGTTTTTCCAAGCATTAGTGTAGCCAAGTTATATTTCTCCGGTCATATTTTTACTCGTTATAGGAGTTAAAAACATCATAAGGTAGTTAATTTAAAGCGTTTTATAGCAATTTAAATCCGTTTAGTGCGATTTTGGGACATTTATTTCTGAGCCACTGTGAATCTCTGGGCACCGTTCCAGTTCATGCCGAACGCAATGTGCATTTCTGCATGGCAAGAGGACAGCTTTCGACCAAAAGACGATTAGACCCAAGAAAGGATTCTTTGACCAAGATTCTGATGGAAGAACAGCTCAAAGTAGGAACAATTTATTATGATAAATCGTATTTCTGTCGAAAAATGTTAGTGGCTTAGGACGCCATTTTTTTTGACTTAGCTTCGCTTGGCGCAAACTGTATTGAAAAGTAAGGATAATTTAAAAAATGTCATTCTGCGATTGTATTAAGAATTAAATTGTCTATCAATCGCTGTCCACCCTATATTTTTTAGTCACGTTTATGAGTATTTATGTATACGACTAGATCACTGTCTAATATGGCGCACGAACATTTTCTGACCAGCTGGGCTACTTTTCTCATTGTCTAACCATGATTTTGGTGGCTAAATATGCACATTTTCGAACAAACTGTATATGTATGTTGTAATGTGATGTTACAGGAGTGTCATCTGAAGAATTCTGAGAAGGTTAGTGAACAAATTTATATATTTTAGCGATGTTTACGTTATCGCTCTCTTTGGCTAGAATCAATGCTGGGGTAATGTTTGCACATGTGCTAT
The DNA here is from genome assembly GCF_029448725.1 of Salvelinus fontinalis. Classification (NCBI taxonomy): domain Eukaryota; kingdom Metazoa; phylum Chordata; class Actinopteri; order Salmoniformes; family Salmonidae; genus Salvelinus; species Salvelinus fontinalis. The sequence goes on along the minus strand of NC_074678.1, from coordinate 49,455,378 downwards.
GCTAATATAACGATTTATTGTGTTTTCGCTGTAAGACACTTAGAAAATCTGAAATATTGTCTGTATTCACAGGATCGGTGTCTTTCGATTAGTGTATGCTGTGTATTTTTACGAAATGTTTGATGATTAGTAGTTAGGTAAACACGTTGCTCATTGTAATTATTCTAGTCCATTTGTGACGGTGGGTGCAATTGTAAACTATGCCATCTACCTGAAATATGCACATTTTTCTAACAAAACCTATCCTATACCATAAATATGTTATCAGACTGTCATCTGAGGAGGTTTTTTCTTGGTTGGTGGCTATCAATATCTTAGTTTAGCCGAATTGGTGATAGCTACTGGTGTTGGTGGACAAAGAAAAAATGGTGGATTATGCTAATGTGTTTAGCTAATAGATTTACATCTTTACATATTGTGTCTTCCCTGTAAAACGTTTTAAAAATCGGACATGTTGGCTGGATTCACAAGATCTGTGTCTTTCATTAGCTGTATTGGACTTTAATGTGTGAAAGTTAAATATTTAAAAAAAATATATTTTTTTAATTTCGCGGCTCTGCCTTTTCAGTGGGGGTGGGGGGGTTGTGCCGCTAGCGGCACCCCGGTGCTAGACAGGTTAATGATGCTCAATTGTCACGATCGTGTTGACATGAATGAGAGGACCAAGGCGCAACATGATATGAATACATCTTCTTTAATTTATAACGACGAAGATGACCACGAAACACTTAAACCACACTAACAAAAACAACAAACGATCGTGAAACTTCGAACGCAAGTGCACACACAAACTACTTACGTCGACATATACATATACAATGACCCACAAACAGCTAAAGCCTATGGCAGCCTTAAATATGGCTCCCAATTAGAGACAACAGAAACCAGCTGTCTCTAATTAAGAACCCATTCAGGCCACCATAGACTTTCCTAGAAAACTACACACCCATAGACACAGCTAGATACATACACTCAACACAAAACCATACACTACAACCAACACCCCCTCTACCATATAATACCCCAAACACACACATACCCCATGTCACACCCTGACCTAACTAAAATAATAAATAAAACAAATAATACTAAGGCCAGGGCGTGACATCAATAGGTGTAGACAAAGAATGGCTCTCCTCAAGGGCCATTATCTAAGAAAAATTCTAAGCAAAGTTACTTTCCCATTGTTCCTCAACTGCAGTGTATGATATACCATTTAGTAGCTCTTAATCTCCACTTTTATTCAATGTAAAAAACACAATTTCAAATGTTACTACACAATACTGAGTTGAGGCTGTCAATCACATATGCAAGTAGTTTTGTGCCTAAAAGAAAGGGTTAAATATTTGTAAAGAAAATATGGAAATAATTTGCTGAACTTTCTTATATTTCTCAGATACAGGACAGAAACTCCAAAACAAACTTTATTTTGATTTATTGTTTTTCCTTAATTAAGGATAAGTGATTTGGAAACTGCAGAATCTGCTTGTGACTGTTTAAAATTTATAATATTTTCACCCATAAGACTATTGTGAATTTAATCTTGTCTTTAGTCTAACTCTATTAGCATATGTGTGAAATGAGTTTTGATATAGTTTAGGTGTAGTTTCAGCTGTGCAGACTGACTGCCAGTGATATCCTACCAACGACAGTGCGTTTAGGAAAAGTCAAGGACGACGACGGAGGGGGGGGCTTTAAAAAATGGCAGAGTTAATTAAAAGGAACATGTATTTGTGTCTACAAGACGCTCTCAGCTTTTCTAGCGTTACGGGACTAATAGCAGTTTACAGTTGAGTCGCACGACAAGACCATTTGTTGACCCGACTGCGGGTGTTTTTGGAGAAACGATGTGTATTTAGGCTGAAAGGTTTGGTCTTGAGGCTTTGATGTGTGTGTGTGTGTGTGTGTGTGTGTGTGTGTGTGTGTGCAGGGCTCCAGACTAACATTTTCCCCTGGTGGCACTGGTGCCACTAAGTTTTTTCAGTTGGTGGCACCAGCCCATGATTTGGTCGCAACAATTGTTTTGCCACGTCAAGCAATAGACAAAATGTGTAATCATCTTATAAAATCATTTACAGTGCTTTATTCAGAGGTGTAGGCTTAATAGACTACTAAGATGGTATTCAAGAAATAAAGATGTTTCATCTAAAAAATATATATATAATGTGCAACCTGATCCAGTGATTGTCTTTCATTTTGGGTTGACAATTAGGCTATTGTTGTTCTATTACTGTTAAAATAGGGCTCCAGAATTGTCAAATGTTTGGGGGATCAATAGAGATGAATTTGCCTGCATCATTCTGTGCACTAATATCATAGGCACATGTATTTGGGGCCAATTCACCACCTAAGTAAGTGGAAACTCAAAACACATTAGCTAGATCGCTAACTGTAAATATAACACCCACTACTAGTAGCCATGTATTAATCTAACAGTCAATGTCATGTCAAAATGGTATGTAGCCTCCTACCCAATGAGGCTTATGCAATCGCAATGGCCGCGCGCTCAGGATCTCAAAGCCATATCAATTATCTCAGTTGTACAATGGCTGCTGTTGAGCTCAAAATTGAGAGTTGAGAAAAACAGATTATACAGAAAGCTGAAAACCTCTCTTCAACTCTGACAACAGGATAGCTGTTTTTCCCGCAATAGCGTTTTAAAATGTTATACAATCAGAATGCATTTTTTCCTCCTGGAGCATTTTCTTTCCCTGGGAAAGGAGAGAGAGAGCTGTCACACCCTGACCTTAGAGATCCTTTTTATGTCTCTATTTTGGTTGGTCAGGGCGTGAGTTAGGGCAGGCATTCTATGTTGTGTTCTATGTTGTCTAGTTCTATGTGTTTGGCCGGGTGTGGTTCTCAATCAGAGGCAGCTGCCTATCGTTGTCTCTGATTGAGAATCATACTTAGGTAGCCTTTTCCCACCTGTGTTTGTGGTTAGTTGTTTTCTGTTTTGTGTGTTGACAGAACGTTTTCGTCCTTCCTCGTTGTTATTTTGTTTAGTGTTCAGTTTTGATTAAATGTATAACATGAACACTTCCCACGCTGCGTTTGGGTCACCTTCTTCCCAGGACGATCGTTACAAGAGTGGCTCGCTTGACACAGCTACAGGCCCCAGTGAAACAGGTACAAGGGCAGGCAGGCACTTTCATTACAGGAATCATTAGAATAACTCACTTTACTGTTTGACCAAATCATGGTTTTAGCTTCTTAAAAAATAGGACATTTTGTGACCTTGTAGAATGTGCAGCTCGCACCTATGCAACTAATTATAATATAAATATATTTTTTTACTCGCCCAGCCAAGTCAAAGAGTCACAAAATGGAGCCCTAATGTGTATGTGTAACGGTCGTCCTCCTCCTCTTCGGATGAAGAGGAGGAGTAGGGATTGGACCAAAGCGCAGCGTGATAGTTTGACATAATGATGTTTATTAAAGTAAAGACGAAAACCGAAAACACTTCAAACTACAAAATAACAAACGAACGTAGACAGACCTGAACTATGAGAACTTACATATAACACGAAGAACGCACGAACAGGTAGACTACAACAAACGAACGAACAAACCGAAACAGTCCCGTGTGGTGCAACATACACAGACACGGAAGACAACCACCCACAAACAAACAGTGTGAACAACCTACCTTAATATGGTTCTCAATCAGAGGAAACGTAAAACACCTGTCCCTGATTGAGAACCATATCAGGCTAAATGACAATGAACCTAAACATAGAAACACATAACATAGAATGCCCACCCCAACTCACGCCCTGACCAACTAAACACATACAAAAACAAGAGAAAACAGGTCAGGAACGTGACAGTATGTGTGTGATGTGTATGTGCTGGTATGGTGAGTGTGTTGGTGTAATGTGGTATGAGGTGTGTGTTGGTCTGATCAAATCAAACTTTATTTGTCACATGCGCCGAATACAAGTGTAGACCTTACCGTGAAATGCTTACTTACAAGCCCTTAACCAACAGTGCAGTTCAAGAAGAGTTAAGAAAATCGTAAAAATAATAAAAAGTAACACAATAAAATGACAATAACGAGGCTATATACAGGGGGTACTGGTGCCGGTACCGAGTCAATATGCGGTGGTACTGGTTCGTCGAGGTCATTTGTACATGTAGGTAGGGGTGAAGTGACTATTTATAGATAATAAACAGCGAGTAACAGCAGGGTACAAAATTAATGTGGGGAGGGGGGTCAATGTAAATAGTGCGGTGGCCATTTGTTTAATTGTTCAGCAGACTTATGGCTTGGGGATAGAAGCTGTTAAGGAGCCTTTTGGTCCTAGACCAAAAAGCGTGTGTTGGTATTGTATGTGTGTCTGTATGGCGTGGGTTGGTGGGATGTGTGTACTGCTATTGTTTATGTTTGTATTAGCATAATCTGTCGGAGTGATCGGCATAATCTGTCGGAGTGATGTACGCTTCGGTACGGTATGTGTTCGTATGCTGCTGATCATCGACAGTAGATGAGACCTCTGTGGGTGCCTCAAAACTCATGAAAGGGTGTTGATGTATTATTTCCACCTAGTCACGTGTAACATCCCTAATGAAAACACACATCAGAAGAATAAATGCACAGGCAATAAGTCAAACAGAAGCAATCCGATGCACAGCGGCAACGACCCATCTTCATAGAATGAGCGTCATCATAGCAACTACTGAACTGGTGTGCGGTAGTCTATGTGCTCGGAATGATCAAAACAAATCTAAGATCTGATGGTCCACTCTAATATGAATTTTCTGGTCTTTGTAGGACCCAAATCACACCAGCCCTCATCACTCCATCGACTTGGGATGCGTTACAATTGGCACCCTAATCCCTAACTAGTGGGCTACATTTGAGGAGAGTCTTATGACACTATATAGAGAATAGGATGCCTTTTGTTACGCAGACTCCATCTACTGGGCCCTTGAACTCGGCAAGGCATGGTGCATGTTGTCTTTGTTTACCCATACCCTTTACCCTGTTAAACAGCCATCACTAACATTGAGTGGCTGCTGCCAACATACTGACTCAAATCTCTAGCCACTTTAATAATAAAAAATTGGATGTAATAAAATGTATCACTAGTCACTTTAACCTTTTACACTTAGATTGTAATATTGTTATGGATTCTGTAGATAAGAGTATGCTGTGGTAGAGTAGTGTGTAATAATGTGTTGGTTGATGTACTGTTTTATTTTGTATATAATTAGAGTAGTGTGTAATAATGTCTTGTGTGATGTGCTGTTTTGTTTTGTATATAACTGCCTCAATCTTGATTGGACCACAGGAAGAGTAGCCATTGGCAGCAGCTAATGGAGATACGTAAAAAAAAATACAAAATACAAAAAAAACTGGGAAATCAGCTTTCTTAAAACCAAAGTTGTGATTTTCAACAACATCAAAAATCAGCACAGCAGATACTCCCTAAATTTAGGAACACGCCCAATGGCACAACTAACTACCTGGGACTAAAAATATGTGCCTCTGGAGGCTTTGGTCTGACAGTGAATGCACTAAAAGAAAAAGCCTGCAAAGTATTTTACCCCATACAAATATTTGTATCAAAAATAGATATTCCAATCCAAATCTGGTGCAAAATATTCAATAGTATCATTCCATTTGAACATTTTAGAAAATTAAAGAAAAACACAAATGGCAGAATATATTTACTCTGTCAGAGATATAAAACAGACCAAAAGCAGGCAGTGACCACCAATTGGCTATAGAAAAAGGGAAACACAAAAATACATGTGTCACGATCGTCGTAACGTGGAAGAGAGGAGGACCAAGGCACAGCGTGATAGCAATACATCTTCTTTATTTGAAGACGAAACGAACACTTTACACACTAAACAAAACAACAAACCGATGGCCGTGAAGCTATACAAACAATAAGTGCAGACACAAGCAACTTACACATAGACAATCACCCACAAACTACCTAATGAATTTGGCTGCCTAAATATGGTTCCCAATCAGAGACAACGATAGACAGCTGTCTCTAATTGAGAACCAATCCAGGCAACCATAGCCATGCATACACCTAGACTAGACACTTAAACCAACTAAACCACAGCACCCATAAACATACAAAAAACCCTAGACAATACAAAACACATACATCCCCCATGTCACACCCTGACCTAACTAAAATAATACAGGAAACAAAGAAAACTAAGGCCAGGGTGTGACAACATGGCTACCCAAAGAGAGATGAAAGACAGAGATGCACTTTCTCCTCTACTGTGAAAAATACTTTATTAATTAATGAAAATATTCCAATCAATTCCCAACTTCTGTGCATTTACTGATGCCTTTAAACTGGGAATTATTCTGGATGAGGGAGAAACAGAGGGACATTCCATTTACACTGTATATAATTTACACAATTTATATTGTAACCATCAGCCATGAACATTTTATTGTTTAGTTTTTTATTTACATCTTATTTTTATTTATTTCAATTTATAGACCAAATATTTAACAATACCCCAACAATAGTGTTGTACTTCTATACATGATATACAGTCCCAGTCTAAATTTTGGACACACCTAGTCATTCATGGGTTTTCTTAAATTTTATTATTTTCTACATTGTAGAATAATAGTGAAGACATCAACGCTATGAAATAACACATATGGAATCAGGTAGTAACCAAAAAAGTGTTAAATAAGTCGAAATAGATTTTATATTTGAGATTCTACAAAGGAGTCACCCTTGTGTAGGCCAGGTGTAAGGGTGTTTAACTGGTGGCAGAGAAGTCAGATGCAGGAGAGAAATGTAAGTCGCTCTGGATAAGAGCGTCTGCTAAATGACTTAAATGTAAATGTAAATGTAAAATAACTGTTTCCAACGGCGCAGTTTATTTACAAAAAAAAAACACAGGAAAACTTAACAAGAGTTCTGTCCGTGGTGCTGAATGCACAGTGTACTTTTCCCTCCGTGTAGTTCATTGCATGTTTAATAATGAAATACCTACCAAAAGGAGAATATATTATACTGTGGCCCTCCATGGAAAATAATTGCCAAGGCCTGCTGTAAACGAACATTATCCTTTCAGTTGAGCATACTAGCTCTTCGCCTGTCTACCGGAAGTTGATGCTGTTGCTATGCAACCTCTTGCTAGCTAGCATAACAAATGACTAGTTAGACATTTTATGACTTCGGGTGTGTTCTTAAATTCAATCTGGAGTGCCAGAGTGCGTTCGTAAATTCAGAGCGTTTCGTCTCGTAGCACACACTGGGCGCTCGAGCCGACGAGTAGGGTTGATTTGAGCGTTCTGACCTTACAACGGCAGTCAAGCACCCAAGCTAATGTTGGCTAGCTTGCTAGCTACTTGCAGACACATATGAGACCACTCTGACCATTTTACTCGCCCTAGCAGAGCTGGTTAGGCAGTTTTCATGTTATTTAGAGCGTTGGTGACTAACTGTGCTACTGGCAACAATTTAATTCCGCTTTTTTGCCAATGTTTACTGACACAGGTCATATTCAACAGGTTTTGAGCGCTCGTAAATTCATTATTCTGCGCTCTGGTACACTCAGACGAGAGTGGTCTGAAATCAGAGTAAATAGCCAGAGCGAATTTACGAAAGCACCCGAATGTCCATTGAGAACGCACAAAGACTAAACCATTTAGCTAAGCTAAGAATGACGGGAATAATCAAGTCAATAAACGTTGGGTAGTTAGTTAGCCTATAGTTAATATACTGACAAGATTGATATATAAGTTGCCAACTAAAGTTAGGCAGCTAGGTAATAACGTACCGGTACAAGTTAAGGTAAATTATTTTAAAAGTCTTTACTTTATTACATTGCTCAACATTTTCTTAACATTTGTCATAATTAGTTAAAGCAATGCATTTGTATCCGCTCTCATTGTACTGCGATTGTATATTTTCCGCCATATTATTCAAATCTGAAAACTATGTGAAGCCATGCCCATTTTCAGAAAATTGCATTATGGGCCCTGAAGTACAGAAATAGTGTCCTCTGAGTGTATACTTCATATTTTGCCGAATTTAGTACGACATTCGTGAACTTTTGGCATACTAACTATATCCATACTATGACCAATAAGCATAGTATATACTCAATTCAAGTCACAAATAGTACGGTTAGTATGAGTGTTTGAACAAAGCTCAAGTCCATATTATGGCAGAACAGCATAAATAAGCTAACAGAAATGACAGTCTATCATTTTTTAAATACACGAAGGTCAGTCAATCCGGAAAATTTGTAGAACTTTGAAAGTTTCTTCAGGTGCAGTCGCTGAAACCATCAAGCGCTACGATGAAACTGGCTCTCATGAGGACCGCCACAGGAAAGGAAGACGCAGAGTTCATTAGAGTTAACTGCACCTTAGATTGCATCCCAAATAAAATGCTTCACAGAGTTCAAGAAACAGACACATCTCAACATCAACTGTTCAGAGGAGACTGCGTGAATCAGGCCTTCATGGTTGAATTGCTGCAAAGAAACCACTACTAAAGGACACCAATAATAAAAAGAGACTTGCTTGGGCCAAATGTTTTATTTTTGGTTCCAACTGCCGTGTATTTATGAGACGCAGAGTAGATGAACGGATGATCTCCGCATGTGTGGTTCCCACCGTGAAACATGGAGGAGGAGGTGTGATGGTGTGGGGGTGCTTTGCTGGTGACACTATCTGTGATCTATTTAGAATTCAAGACACACTTAACCAGCATGGCTACCACAGCATTCTGTAGCGATACCCCATCCCATCTGGTTCACGCTTAGTGGGCATATCATTTGTTTTTCAATAGGACAATAACCGAACACACCTCCAGGCTGTGTAAGGGCTATTTGACCAAGAAGGAGAGTGATGGAATGCTGCATCAGATGACCTGGTGTCACGACTTCAGCCGAAGTTGTTCCTTCTCCTTGTTCGGGCGGTGTTCCATCGCTGATCCATCTTTCATTGGTTTTGTCTTGCCTTCCATCACACCTGGTTCCAATCCCATCAATGACATATCGTGTATTTAACCCTCTGTTTCCCCTCATGTCCTTGTCGGTGATTGTTTATTGTAAGTGTTTGTGTACGTCTGTACTGGTGTGCGTCGGGTTATGTTACCCATTGATTTTTATTAACCTGTCTAGGATCAGCGTGGCGCTAGCGGCACACCCCCCCCCCCCACTGAAAAACCAGTGCCGCGAAATTCAAAAAAAATATTTTTTTTAAATATTTAACTTTCACACATTAAAGTCCAATACAGCTAATGAAAGACACAGATCTTGTGAATCCAGTCAACATTTCCGATTTTTAAAATGTTTTACAGGGAAGACACAATATGTAAAGATGTACATCTATTACCTAAAAACACATTAGCATAATCCACCATCTTTTATTTGTCCACCAACACCAGTAGCCATCACCAATTCGGCTAAACTAAGATATTTATAGCCCCTAACCAACAAAAAAACTCATTAGATGACAGTCTGATAACATATTTATGGTATGGGATAGGTTTTGTTAGAAAAAAGTGCATATTTCAGGTATATGGCATAGTTTACAATTGCACCCACCATCACAAATGGACTAGAATAATTACAATGAGCAACGTGTTTACCTAACTACTAATCATCAAACATTTCGTAAAAATACACAGCATACACGAATCGAAAGACACAGATCCTGTGAATACAGACAATATTTCAGATTTTCTAAGTGTCTTACAGCGAAAACACAATAAATCGTTATATTAGCTTAGCACATAGCAATTAGCAGCCCAGCATTGATTCTAGCCAAAGTGAGCGATAAAAGTCAACATCGCCAAAAGATATTAATTTTTTCACTAACCTTCTCAGAATTCTTCCGATGACACTCCTGTAACATCACATTACAACATGCATATACAGTTTGATCGAAAATGTTTATATTTAGCCACCAAAATCATGGTTAGACAATGTGAAATGTAGACAAGCTGGTAAAGAAAAAGTCCTTGCGCCACTTAGACAGTGATCTACTCTTATACATAAATACTCATAAACGTGACTAAAAAATATAGGGTGGACAGGGATTGATAGACAATTTAATTCTTAATACAATTGCGTTATTACATTTTTTAATTTATCCTTACTTTTCAATACAGTTTGCGCCAAGCGAAGCTACGTCAAAAAACATGGCGTCCTAAGCCACTAAAATGTTTCGACAGAAACACGATTTATCATAATAAAAATGTCCTACCTTGAGCTGTTCTTCCATCAGTATCTTGGGCAAAGGATCCTTTCTTGGGAGAAATCGTCTTTTGGTGGAAAGCTGTCCTCTTGCCATGTGGAAATGTCAACTGCGTTCGGGATGAACTGAAAAGCGTGCCCAACTTTTCACATCGTTGCAAAAATAAATGTCCCAAAATCGCACTAAACGGATATAAATTGCTATAAAACGCTTTAAATTAACTACCTTATGATGTTTTTAACTCCTATAACGAGTGAAAAGATGACCGGAGAAATATAACAGGCTAAACTAACGCTTGGAACAGGTGCGCGCCGGTGTCCTCTAGGCTCATGACGCAGCTCCCAAAGAATGACTAGCTTCAGGGTTTTTTCATTTGTAGGGCCTGTGAACGCGCAATCGACCCCGTTGGAATCGTCATCATGTAAAGGCATCCAGGGGAAGACGTAAGAAGTGTCCGTATAGTCATAGCAACGACAGTGCCCTTTTAACTGACTTCAGAAGAGTGGCCAACATTTCTCAAATCTGACTCCATGTCAGGGAAATTGCTGTAGAATGGGCTCTGTTCCACTTAGAGACAAAATTTCAACTCCTATAGAAACTATAGACTGTTTTCTATCCAATAATAATAATAATATGCATATTGTACGATCAAGGATTTTGTGGGAAGCCGTTTAAAAAATTAGCCAAATTAGCATAAATAGTCTAAACAGCGCCCCCATCCCCAACAGGTTAACGGGATTGCACAAAAACACAAGAAAGAGAGAGAGCTCAACATTACATTTAAACTACTCAATCAGTGTGAGGAGTGAAGTCTCTGAAGGGGCATTGACTAGAGCAGTGAAGACAGGTATAGTTTCTGACGTCGCTATGCGCAGGATTGCAGAGAGTTGAGAGTCAGTAAGAGATGATCTGTGCCTTGACTTGTTATATTTCATCACTGAAAATGTCTATTCAAATACATAGGTTGACCCAAAACAGTACAAACATCTTCTGAGCATGACTCCTAATCTTTGGAAAGTTTTGTTCATCTAGAGATGCATAGAACCTCGTCAGTGACATTGTTTTGAATAGTTCTCCAATCACTGCATCAGACTGAAGATCGATTAGCTCAAGTTGCAGGTCATTGGGAGCGTTATCCACATTGAAGGTGAAAGGAGAGGAAACCAACAGCATGTCATTTTCCAACACTTTGAAATCCTCAAAACGACGAGAAAACTCACCGTTCAAAGCACGCAGCAGCAATGTATACTTCGCCCGCTGGTCATCTGATAGGGAACAGACTAGTAATGTCAAAAGGTGGGTGAGATTGTTGGCTTCTACTTGGCGGGTCAGGAGGAGTAATTTTCCCTTGAAGGCTTTGACAAGGCCGTACATCTGATGTGCACAAAGGCACACAGCTTTCCCTGAAACCTCAATAAAGAAATATTTCGATATCCACTCTTGCTGGAACACTCAGCAAGGAACACCCATTGTCTACTGTCCTTTTCTTTGAGAAACACATTTTTGCATAACATAACAAATACGTTTTTCAAAACTTTACTATCGCAAATATTTTGTGATCTGAGCATGATTCCGCAGGTCGTATTGAATCAGGTCGCATACAGCCCCCGGGCCGGCCTTTGCCCAGGCCTGGTTTACAGCATACTAAAATGAACTAATAGTGTATAGTATGTAGTATATACTCATTAAGTATGTAGTATACAGTATGTTAGTATCGGTATTCGAACACAGCTTTGGTCTTTTACCAAATAGGGCTATTTTCTGTATACTTCCCCTTCCTTGTAACAACACAACTGGCTAAAACACACTAGGCAGTGTACGAGGCACACCTGCTAATTGAAATGCATTCCAGGTGACTACCTAATGAAGCTAGTTGAGAGAATGCCAAGAGTGTGCATAGCTGTCATCAAGGCAAAGGGTGGCTACTTTGTGTGTTTAACACTTTTTTGGTTATTACATGATTCCATGTGTTATTTCATAGTTTTGATGTCTTCACTATTATTCAACAATGTAGAAAATAATAAAAAATAAAGAAAAACCCTGCAATGGGTAGGTTTGTCCAAACGTTTGACTGGTACTGTATATATATTGATTATTATGATTACTATTGAAATGAACTGTATTTCATTATCCTCATTGCATTGTATTGCATTTTCTGAAATACTGTACCAGTATACTGCTTTGGCAATATCTACAAATTGTATTTCATGCCAATAAAGCAATCTGAATGTGAGAGAGAGAGCGAGAGACAGACAGACAGAGACTGGCATTTTGTCGAGAGAAGGAGAGGGGCCGACTTTGACCTTCGGATTTCGTCCTACCAATTTCTCTCTTCTTTAAAGGAAGCATGAATCTAATTTAGGCCTGGGAGCGTCGCAGCTCCTGCCTTTGATCTCCTGCTCTTGACTAGTACAAAGAGAGAGAGGGGAGAAAGGGAGAGAGATGGAGTGAAGGAGACAGGAAGGAGAGGAGGGAGTGTGAGGAGAGAGGAAGGCTGGGGAGAGCTTTAAACCTGTTCTGCTAAGCCTACAAAGATATGCATATACAGTGCACGTGTGTGGCATTCTGCTCATTGACTCACAGGCTCTATCAACCAAGAAGACAAGAGGAAATAACAAAGGGCAAAACTACCGAGGTCCAACCTTATATCACTACTTTCCTGTGCTCGAGCAGAAACGTAGAGGACCGGTGACCATCAGGTGCTGCTTCGTGCAACAGAGGACTTGCCTAGCCATTCCCCCTTCCATGTTTAGCAGAAAACCATATATTAATAGACTGCTATGTTAGAAGGCACGTGTGTGAGAGATATAATCTCATCATTCTTTGTGGACTCAAGTGCAGGATATGGAATTGTATATGATGCAGTTGTCAAGGACTCCGGGCCACGCAAGTCATATTTGACTGTCCTCTCTACTACCGACAAGCAGTACCGATGCGGGGAACCAACAAAGTGTGGGACCAACAAGACCCTGAACAGCTTCTACCAGCAAGCCATAAGACTGCTAAATAGTTCACCTAAAGCTGTTGACTCCCTTTTGACATACGCTGCTGCTGCTCCTACTTATTATATATCCTGTTGCCTAGTCACTTTACCCCTACCTTCATGTACACACACTGTATCTACCTCATAACCCTGCACATCGACTCCATACTGGTACCCTGTGTAAATAGCCATGTTATCGTTACTCCCTGTGTATTTATTCCTTGTGTTATTTCTTTGGTATTTTTCTCACTGCATTGTTGGGAAGGGCCTGGCCCGGAAGTAAGCATTTCACTCTTAAACTGGGTGTACACTATTTAGCTGTTCCAGACAAGTTTTTGAGATAAAGACCAAATCCCCATCTCGTTGCCTACTTGGGGCGCACAGCCGTCGCTCATTCAATGTGAGCGGGTCAGAGACGCAATCAGAGGGTTACCGATCTCGTCTTTGAGCAGTACCAGACGTCCCAATATTTTCAAACGTGTTTTATTTTATCGGCACAAAATCTGCTATTCTCCTGTGGTGTGAGATGTGCAATGACAAGTTTTGAGAACGATGATCAGCAATAGCCAGTGAGCGCTCACCAGAGAAGAAGCCAGTGAGGTGACGACGTTGTTTCACATCACCCAGAATGTGTAGACTCTAGCAGAAGTGATAACTACTATATATATATATTACTTTATTTAACTAGGCAAGTCAGTTAAGAACAAATTCTTATTTACAATGACGACCTACCCCGGCCAAACCCTAACCCGGTTGATGCTGGGCCAATTGTGCGCCGCCCTATGGGACTCCCAATCACGGCCGGTTGTGATACAGCCTGGAATCAAACCAGGGTCTGTAGTGACGCCTCTAGCACTGAGATGCAGTGCCTTAGACCACTGCATCACTTGGGAGCCCCAAAACATTACATGCCTTTAACCAAAGCCAAAGTGTCAAATCGCTACAATTCAAAAGGTTATTTAATTCAAAATGTTGGCTAGATATTTCAATTCTGTACGGCAGTTGTGAATATCTGACTGAAAACATTTGAGGCTGCTCATTGTGGCTACGTTAAATATAATCACATCATCACATGATTGTTATTACGAGACAGCGTGGTATCGAGAATCCTTACGACCAGGTGAAGAATATTGTGCTGTGTGACCCCTGTCTGCGCCACATCGTTTAGTGTGCGCGCCACATCGTTTAGTGTGCGCACCACTACGTTGGCAAGACAAAAAAATACAGGAAAGAAGGTTGTTTCATGTCAGAGACTCAGCGATGTTAGGATTTTCGAAAGTCGTGTAGTGTACACCCGGCTTTAGTCCACACCTGTTGTTTTACGAAGCATGTGACAAATCACATTTGACTTGATTTGAAAGGAAGATAGGACGAGAGAGAGGGAGTGGGATAGAGAGAATGATGTGGTGCAGAGCATCCAAAATGTCTATTTACAGGGTGTAATGTGCAGCAGACAAATCGTGTGGTTTTATCGCCTCAGGGCGGAGGTAGCTGTTAAATTCATGCTCGCCCTCTCCGGGAGGCTGCGGCGAGAGCGACCAGTGACTAATGTGCCACAGAGACAAGTGTCAGAGATGTGTGGCTGGGCGCTGGGAGCAACCACGACCACGGAGGGGGAACGCAAGGGGGGGAAGCGGGGAGTTGAGGGGGAGGGGGACTCCCACTGTCACACCGCACGTCTCAAGGAGCGCCATTGGAGATTTGGCATCGCTATCAAAATGGACTTAATATGGTGTGGCCTCAAAGAAATAGCATCGCATCAATGTTAGATATGGACTATCTGTGAATAATGTATTGACTGAGCTCATGTGCTTTTGCCACTGAGTAATACACAATTCTATCATTTGAATTCAAATAGCCAAGTGTCTGGTTCTTTGCTCCAAACGTTCCAAGGGATTTAAATGGTGCTGCTAACAGCACAAAACCACAGATGCCATTTTATTCTTCCAATATTTATTTCGAAACAATCATATGTAAATAATGCCCAACAAATGGCTAAGGATGTCTCATCTCATCTTGCCTGCCATATGTCTAGGTGCACCAGAGTTGGACAGGGTCCAGTGTGGAAGAGACATACAGGTGTCATTGCCAACTTAGTACATTAACTATTCCCCCCCCCCAAAAAATGATGGGGCCTTTTGTGCACATCCAAATAATAAAGAACCCTCAAAGATTCTCAACATACAGAAAAGTCATATACAGACCATTCGGAAAGTATTCCGACCCTTGACTTTTTCCACATGTTGTTACGTTACAGCCTTATAATAAAATGGATTAAATTGTTTTTCCTCATCAATCTACACACAATACCCCTTAATGACAAAGTGAAAACAGGTTTTTAGAAATGTTTGCAAATGTATTACACATAAGAATCAGAAATACCTTATTTATATAAGTATTCAGACCCTTTAATATGAGACTCGAAATTGAGCTCAGGTGCATCCTGTTTCCATTGATCATCCTTGAGATGTTTCTACAACTTGATTGGAGTCCACCTGTGATAGATTCATTTGATTGGAAGTGGTTTGGAAAGGCACATACTTGTCTATATAAGGTCCCACACTTGACAGTGCATGTCAGAGCAAAAACCAAGCCATGAGGTCAAAGGAATTGTCCGTAGAGCTCCGAGACAGGGTTGTGTCGAAGCACAGATCTGGGGAAGGGTACCAATACATTTCTGTAGCATTGAAGGTCCCCACGAACATAGTGGCCTCCATCATTCTGTACTGAGCAGCTGAATACAAAGCATTATGTTTTGGGCAAATCCAACACAACACCAAACATGGTGGTGACTGCATCATGTTATGGGTATTATTATTATTTTTTTTTTATTTTTTTTATTTTTTTACCGTTATTTTACCAGGTAAGTTGACTGAGAACACGTTCTCATTTGCAGCAACGACCTGGGGAATAGTTACAGGAGAGAGGAGGGGGATGAATGAGCCAATTGTAAACTGGGGATTATTGTCATCGTCAAGGACTAGGGAGTTCTTTAGGATAAAAGAAAAAGAATAGAGCTAAGCACAGGCAAAATCCTAGAGGAAAATTAGTTCCGGTCTGCTTTTTTTTAAATTATATTTTATTTGATATGTTATCAACAATACAAAACATAAACATACAAATGATGACATCATACAAACATCAACTACATCACACCTGCCCAGACCCACTAGCTCTCAACCCCATCTCCAGTGCCCATATCACTTTCTGCCACATGGCCTCAAACTGTATGATTTTGTTATTCTCCATTGCCCACGCACTTAAACATTTTTGACATTAAAGCATTTGACGATTCCATTGCGTGAACGATGGTGGATTGGTTGATTTCCAGTTTTTAAGTTTACGATTTATTAAGATGATTTATGAGAAAATCATTGTCCAACCCGTCAGGTATCTCGGTGCATCCTCATGTGCCATGTATTTAAATATGCAGACAGACAAATTAAAATAAACGGACATTGTAATACTTCTAACAGCCATCTTTCCAACTTCACCCATAACTTTTGGACTTTCCGAAACATTCCCAGAAGGCATGAATTATTGAGTCATTAGTAGTTTCTCTTCAGACATGACTCTGTCGTTGTGCTGTAGAATTTGTGAATTTTGTCTCTTGTATTTATAAATTTGACACATTCATTTATATTGGATTAAGCGTACATTTTCAATGAACTGTCGTCTCATTAGGTATGTTCCAACATTCCTTCCATCTTGTGCCAATATCAGTTATTTTAAAATATTGGTTCGAACAGTTTATATATTTTTCTAAAGAGATTATCAGTTGGATAGGCCCTCTGCAAGCTTTTTGTATAGGTTACCTATCATATGAATATAACAATTCGGTGACATAACACTTTTAAGTTGGATGTATTTGAAAAAACATATCTACATCGGTCAATACAAAATTGCTTTTTAAAGCAAATTTTTCTTCAACTTTGACATTAGAGTATTTTGTGTAGATCGTTGACAAATAATAACAATTCAGTCTATTTTCATCCCACTTTGTAACAACCAAATGTGGGAAAGGGCGAATTATCATGCAAAATGTATTCTGAATTTTTTGGGGAGGTTCAATGCATTGAAAAGTATTCAATAATTTGTACTTTTTTTGCATGGCATACACATTTAAACTCATATTGCACTTGTCTTTTCCAACAAACACTGACTTTGCTGATAACTACTTTGTTGAGAGAACATGTGCCTTCTACAATTGTGATATGTTGTTGAATCACCTAGCTATCACAAGATGAATGCAATAATGTAAGTCGCTCTGGATAAGAGCATCAGCTAAATTACAAAAATGTAAATGTATTTAAAAACCATACATAACTCTCCCACGTAGGGATTCATTATTTTCTAATTCAATTTGTTTCTGACCGTTTGAGCAGACACATGCACATTTGTGGCCTGCTGGAGGTCATTTTGCAGGGCTCTGGCAGTGCTCCTCCTTGCACAAAGGTGGAGGTAGCGGTCCTGCTGCTGGGTTGTTGCCCTCCTACGGCCTCCTCCATGTCTCCTGATGTACTGGCCTGTCTCCTGGTAGCGCCTCTATGCTCTGGACACTACGCTGACAGACACAGCTACCACTAGAGTGAAAGCACCACCAGCATTCAAAAGTGACCAAAACATCAGCCAGGAAGCATAGGAACTGAGAAGTGGTCTGTGGTTACCACCTGCAGAACCACTCCTTTATTGGGGGCGTCTTGCTAATTGCCTATAATTTCCGCCTTTTGTCTATTCCATTTGCACAACAGCATGTGAAATTTATTGTCAATCAGTGTTGCTTCCTAAGTGGACAGTTTGATTTCACAGAAGTGTGATTGACTTGGAGTTACATTATGTTGTTTAAGTGTTCCCTTTATTTTTTTGAGCAGTGTATATTGAAACAGATTCCAGATAGTAGCCTTCAAGTAGCAAAATAGAACTCAATTGATTGAACATTACATGCATTTCAATAAAAACGGTTTATATTTTAATTCAGTCATCTCTGTTTTGTATGCATCGCTGGGTTGTATCAATTGCAAAGACATTGACAAATTTGCATTTGCAGTCAACTTTGTTGGGCTCACAGAGAGGCGGATAAACCATGTGATTCTATGTTTAGCCATACGCAGACCTTCTGCGTATAAAGTGATGCAGGAGGACAAAAAAGCACATAACGACGCACTTACAGTGCCTTCAGAAATTATTCATACCCTGTGACTTATTCCACATTTTGTTGTGTTACAGCCTGAATTCAAAATTGATTTTATTATCTTACCTATCGACACACAGTACCCAATAATGACAAAGTGAAGTGTATTGAAAATTGAATACAAAAATGTATAATTTACATAAGTATTCACTACCCTGAGTCAATACTTTGTAGAAGCACCTTTGGCAGCCATTCTAACTTTATTATAACATTTCTAGGTAAGTCTAAGTGCTTTCCACACCTGAATTGTAGAACATTTGCCATTTATTCTTTTCAAAATTCTTCAAGCTCTGTCAAATTGTGTTTTTTTTTCAAGTCAGTCAAAGCCACTCTTCTTGGTAAGCAACTCCAGTGTAGTTTTAGCCTTGTTTTTTTAGGTTATTGTCCGGCTGAAAGGTGAATTCATCTCCCAGTGTCTGGATTAGAAGTCTGCTCACCAAGTAGATCAGGGACAACTCCATTGACAACTCCATTGTGTCCTCCTCTCAGAGTGCTAAGAACCTTGGCGTGATTCTGGACAACACCCTGTCGTTCTCAACTAACATCAAGGCGGTGACCCGTTCCTGTAGGTTCATGCTCTACAACATTCGCAGAGTACGACCCTCCCTCACGCAGGAAGCGGCGCAGGTCCTAATCCAAGCACTTGTCATCTCCCGTCTGGATTACTGCAACTCGCTGTTGGCTGGGCTCCCTGCCTGTGCCATTAAACCCCTACAACTCATCCAGAACGCCGCAGCCCGTCTGGTGTTCAACTTTCCCAAGTTCTCTCACGTCACCCCGCTCCTCCGCTCTCTCCACTGGCTTCCAGTTGAAGCTCGCATCCGCTACAAGACCATGGTGCTTGCCTACGGAGCTGTGAGGGGAACTGCACCTCCGTACCTTCAGGCTCTGATCAGGCCCTACACCCAAACAAGGGCACTGCGTTCATCCACCTCTGGCCTGCTCGCCTCCCTACCTCTGAGGAAGTACAGTTCCCGCTCAGCCCAGTCAAAACTGTTCGCTGCTCTGGCACCCCAATGGTGGAACAAACTCCCTCACGACGCCAGGTCAGCGGAGTCAATCACCACCTTCCGGAGACACCTGAAACCCCACCTCTTTAAGGAATACCTAGGATAGGATAAAGTAATCCTTCTAACCCCCCCCCCCCCCCTTAAAAGAGTTAGATGCACTATTGTAAAGTGGTTGTTCCACTGGATATCATAAGGTGAATGCACCAATTTGTAAGTCGCTCTGGATAAGAGCGTCTGCTAAATGACTTAAATGTTATGTAAATGGATCAGTGGAGCGATGTTGGCCACCTCTGGTATGGACTTTTTTTGTTCACCTGAATTTATGCTTTACTAGTAATAGCCTACTTGTTCCTAAGATGTCTAGCCTTTACATATAAGCTAGTTTACTTGTACACTTTTCATTTAAAACTATTATTCAAGATGAACTACTGTCAATGTTGATTAATCACAGAGCACAATCTTGCAATAAAGAGGGGAATGGAATCTGTCTCTGTGGCACATTCGTTTTTTTCAGAGCTGATCTGATTGGTCAAAAGACCAATTAGTGAAAAAAGATCAGAATTGGGCTGCCTGTGTAAACGTAGCCTAATTTGTCTGTGTTTCTGTGTTGTATTCTCAAATGAACATTACCTTTTTGTTCAGTTCTAAGCTCTCCAATTGGTTTTATTTGATTGTCACACTTTCTCAGGATATCAGCCTTTCTTTGAATGATATCACGAAGAACTGCAAAAGTGTTAAGGCTCTCCACTTCCTGGAGGACAATCATGCCATCCTGACTCTCACTCTGAATCAGACAATGAAGACCATGAGGAAATCCCTGATTTAGGTAAAAACATTTGAATTGAACCAGACATTGTAGTCTTCTGAAATGACCATCAACAGTGCTGTTGTCACGGAAAGAAGTTGACCGAGTTTTGAAATCAGTGGAATGCCCGGTGGAAGCAGATAGCTAAGGAGATGGAGAAAATTCTGCCGTTTGATTGCCGAAAAGAGAACACACAGAAGGCTGTTGTATAAAACACCTGTCTCCGGATTACATCTTCAAACTAAGGGTAACCATGGCATCCGTGACAGAGAGGGAGAAGCGTTCATCCATGAATACAGATAAGAGAGTCTAGCCGTATGCCACCTACAGTAGAATCTGATGAACAACATGGGGGGGGGGGGGGGGGGGACAATAAGCCCCCGCCATGCTTTTTTTGTCCTACCAGATCCGCAAAGGTTCTGGGCAGTGACAGAGGGTCCTTCGATTATTTTTGAATGTAGATATCTGGTTAATCAGTTTCCAGGCTCCCATGAATGTTTATTTACAAGTTAATAATTACAAATTGCTTTTTGCTTTAACTCCATCTGTACCTGATAGAGCAGATCTAGTCTCATGTATGGAAGTAAGCCGTCTGGCGGTAGAGTCTCACTGGGGAAGGGAGAATAGAGCTGTTCCGACTGAACACACATTTGAGCACCCTAGAATGGTCCATTTACTTTGTGCTTTTATAATTTATGCTATGAAATTACACAATTTCACTGAGGCAGTTCCCTCTCATAGCAAATAGCTGGCAAAACAATTCAAGCAATGTTCACACGGCCTATGCGCCCGTCGGGGTGGAGCTGCTGCTGCTGGCAGTCACAGAAGGGCAGAGTAGTAAGTAAATGAAAAGCTTGTTTTGAACAATATATTATTTAACAGGAAAATGTACACATTTACAACATAATCCATGAATTCAGTGGCAGTCCGTGACGTTTAAATTGAGGGAGGACAATATTTTTAGTTTTTTTTATGAGCATGGCCTTATTTCTATTACAGCATATTAGATGACTGTCATTCATATTCCATTCACCCAGCTCATTGTAACATCAATAGGTTTACGCTACTACATGATACTCTAATTTTCCATCTACCTCTCATGAGATTGCTACAACCTAGCCTATGAATTAAAGTTTACAACGTAGGTGCACCGGTCGAGAGAAAAATGTGAGTAATCAGGGTGACAGACTGACACATTCAATACCACCTTGCACACTCTTTCCTGCATCTAGCTGATGTAGGGTGTAATCATTAGTCCTACAGTTGCTAACAAGAGTTTCTGTTGGACAAATTCAGGTATGTTTATCCCCGTTTCGTTCCCATTTGCTTCCGATTAAGAAACGTTTTTCCAACAGAATCGGCAGATTCCCTGATCACACGCAAACGCAGTTCACTTTCATTGCAGCCACATTCAATCAGCATGATCATTTTGTTCGTTGTCAAATTCCTTCTTGCATCTAAGCGCCTTCCTCCTCTCACCTTCTCCCTTCGCTTGTGGACTTCAGTGCACAAAACATCAGCTGTCAGTGACCAGGCAAAAAAACATTCCAAGCCATACCTTCATATCATAACCGCTACACACAGCCTACATCATTGTCACCATTTTAGCTAACGTTGTAGCTAGACAACATACGTAGCTACTAGAACTAACACGTTAGTAAACCCACTACAATTATGCAGTACAGCGTACAGTCAGCAAGCTGTTCACCAGTTATACCGGCGGGCCCCAGTGGCAATAAATTAATACAATCAAAAGCTTACCTTGACTTCGAAGAGTTCCAGTGTTGGATAGCCATAGGCAACTAGCTAACTTAGTATCCCTCGTTGTTTGAGCTTGGGGTTTGAGTAGACTAAACTAGCTATCTGCCTTCGTTAGGTAAGTGAAAGTATTAAAAAAATACAATGAAATATAGCGATCTGTCTTTCTTTCTCACTCTTGCTTCTCCTTAATTTTTTTATGAATTCATTTGTTCAGCACTGTTCAAATTTTGTCTTTTTCTCTCTTTGAATCAACTACTCAGCACATTGTATGTGGGCTAGATAGCTGTATCTTATGCTTCAGTGTCAGATTCATTCTCTAATCCTTTTGATTGGGTGGACAAAATGTCAGTTAATGCTACAAGAGCTCTGATAGGTTGGTGGACGTGCTCCTGAAGTTGTCATAATTACTGTGTAACTCTATGGAAGGGGGTGAGAACCATGAGCCTCCTAGTTTTTGTATTGAAGTCAATGTTTGTAGAAGAGGATGGCAACTAGCTGTCCTCCGGCTACACCATGGCGCTATCCTACAGAGTGTTGTTTGCTACTGTAGACCTTCAATGCAAACCTTTTTGTTTTTAAAATACATTATTTGGTGACGTGAATATATTTAGTATGGTTTTATCTAAAAAGGATAATGTTTCACTTTTTATTTTTATGAAATTCACTGAGGAGGATGATCCTCCCTTTCCTCCTCTGAGGAGCCTCCACTGAATACATTTTTGACAATCAAAAAGGGTGCGCCCCCTCTAACGCTCTAATGGCCAGGCCGCCGTAAGGCTCAAATTAAGATCTTACATCTGTATGAACTTATGCTTAAACCATGCTTGAAGTGGCCTCAGAAATCCAATGGAATTGTGAATCCTCCATTTGACACTCCCCTTCCCTCCTAGTCCCCTGTTCCATGGTGCAGTGTGGCCAACTACCCGCTGAGTCTGCCAGACCAGGTTGACATGTCTGTCAGTGGGACAAGTCTGTGACAGCCGCTCCCCAAGGAGGAGAGGCCCTCGATTGTCTGAACGGGTGGAAAAACAGGGCTGGAAGAGGAGGGGAGGGGTGTTGGAAGGTCTTGGTCGCAAGCAGTAGACAGGAAATAATTGAGAAGCTTTGTGAGCCGAGATAGACACAGGGACAGTCGGGCGGGGGGGTCCACAAGATGTGGATCTCCACAGAGAGGGGAACGCTACACGGACAACCCTGCCCTGTATAGCCTTGCCCTACCCACCTGCTACTCACA
This sequence comes from Salvelinus fontinalis, assembly GCF_029448725.1. Lineage (NCBI taxonomy): Eukaryota > Metazoa > Chordata > Actinopteri > Salmoniformes > Salmonidae > Salvelinus > Salvelinus fontinalis. The sequence continues at coordinate 49,432,190 of NC_074678.1, read as the reverse complement.
CAGCTAACCTCACTATGCAGCATGGTTTGGCCTTGAAACTATTAAGTACAGGGAGTGATACTCTATTCAGCATTGACTGAGATTTCATTTGGAGTTTTAAATCGTCTGCATACGACTACTGTGACAGTGAATACCCAACACACACACAGACTTGTGCACAGCAGGGCTGGCTTCAATTTTAATTGAAAGCAGTCAATTCAAGAAGGAAACTGAATTTCCAATTCAATAATTTGAAAAGGGGCATCTATTTTTATGAGCTATCAATAAACTGAAAGGTTGAAGCTATTTATTTCATAAGTTGGTCGAATTGACCCCAACCCCGTTGCACACACATCAGAGTACTCCCTGGAAAAAAGTGGCAATCGTTACTGTCGACTATCTTGGCTAAATAAACAAAATGAACATTGATAGATCTACACCTCATTTCCTAATGTTATCCAAATGACTACCAAACACTGCAATATTAAACATTCATTCTCCTCGTCAGTTATTGGCTGAGTAGTTGACAGCTCTCAAGATATAGCCACAGCTATTGGCCAAATGCTTGAATAATTACCCAACCAGAGGGAGATCCACATACAGGGGTCCACCTGGACCCTTTATATCCTCACCGCAGCTCACCTCAACAACAATACGGCAAATGTAATCAAAGCCCTCGCTAGCCTGGCATCCCTCCTCACGCATGATTAATTAATTGAACAAATGTGCCAGATGTGACCAGGTCAGCCGTGATTGTTGGCCAACATGTAAATGAGAGAGACTGGATTGGCTGGCCGTACACCTCGTCCAAGTCTGAAATGGCATCATAAAGTAGTGCACTATTTAGGAAATAGGATGCCAATTGAGTTGCCCTCATCTGTCGGCAGGTTGGTGGCTTTTCAAGGATCCTCAACCTTCTCCACTTAACTGTTTTCGACATGGCCACTACCACGTTCGCTGTATAAATATTACATGAAGAGTGTTGGACAGCTGAGATGTTGAAGATATATTGTCCCTCGTTGCTAAGGGGCATTCTCCTGTTGCCAAAGATATTTCATTTGAACAGATGGAAATTGCAAAGGAGAGAGAGAGATCGGAGGAGGGAGGAGAGATGCGGAGGGAGGGGTAGGGGGAGAAAGGGAAGGAGGGAGAGAGATCTGGATGGATGGATGGAAGGAAGGAAGGATGGAGCAATTGAACTTATAAACAAGAAAATCAAGAAAATCTGGAAATGATGGCTGTTTTCCAATTATGTGACATTATCATGTGTACAAATTGTAGTTTATCTAAATGTCACGTATGCACAGGATTTCCGCCTACCCATTTCCAAACCAACAACAAACATGTCAATCAAATCCAAATTGACTGTTTTTATTGACTCTGAGGTCCCTTCTCGTCAGATGTTGTCACTCAAACCTATTAGGAAAAAAATCTGTCATTGAATGAATATTTAATTAGGAATATTTAACTACATATCGACTAACTTCCTCTTATCAGGATATATATCTCGCACAGAATTGTTATTTCATTGCTACATTTTTTACAGTATTGCATTTTGGAAAACCGGTCCACAACGACGAGAATGGTGGTGTTCCCCTGGGAGGGGGGAAGGTCAGTGACAAAGTCCACCGAGAGGTGAGACCAAGGTCGTTAATGGAAACGGCAGGGGAAGGAGCGTTCCATAAGGGAGGTGTCTGGGTGTCTTTGACTGAGCACAGATGGAGCAGGAAGAGACGTAAACCTGGACGTCCCTAGCCAAGGTGGGCCACCAGTACTTCTACGTTAGGCAGGCGATGGCACGTCCTGTCCCAGAATGACCTGACACAGGCGCCGTGTGCGCCCAGGAAAGGAGGCGGTCCCGCACACCTGTGGGCACGTAGGCGTGGTTCTCCGGCACTGTGCAGGTGCGGGTTCCGTACGCAGGGCCTGCCATATGTTGGCGTCCACGTCCCATACCACTGGCGCGATAATGTGGAACGGAGGGATGCTGGGGGTCTCCTCTCCCTGCGTCATAGAGGCGAGACAGGGCGTCCGCCTTCACATTCTTCGAGCCTGGCCTTTAGGAAATCGGGAATTGGAACCTGGCGAAGAATAGAGCCCATCTAGCCTGTCTCGGGTTAGCCTCTTTGCTGCTCTGATGTACTCCAGGTTGCGGTGGTCCGTCTACAAAAGAAAAGGGTGATTGGACCCCTCCAGCCAGTGCCTCCACGCCTTCAGAGCGTTCTTAACCGCCAAGATTTCCCAGTCCCCTACGTCGTAGTTCATCTGGGTGGGGCTCAGCTGCTTAGAGTAGAAAGCACAGGCCTCAGCTTTGGACGGGTTCCGGTACGTTGGGACAGCACTGCCCTGACTCCTACTTTGGAGGCATCCACCTCGACGATGAAGGGAAGTGAGGGGTCGGGATATGCCAACACAGGAGCAGTGGTGAAGCGTGCCTTTAGCATCTCGAACGCCCTCTCCACCTCCACCGTCCAACAAAGCTGCTGGGGACCTCCTCTCAGCAGGGAGGTAAGAGGCGTGCTGAAGCTCCGCATGAACCTCTGGAAATAGTTGGCGAATCGCTGGACTGGTTTCACGGAATTGGGGATGGGTCATGACCTGCCGCGTTGCTCCCCCATCTCCACTCCCTCCGTGGAGATGAGATAGCCCAAAAAGGATATGGATTGCTGAAAAAACAAACATTTCTCCTGTTTAACATATAGAGCATGCTCCAACAGTCTTCTCAGCACAGACCTGACTAACGAGACCTACTGGACGCGGTCAGCAGAATAGACCAAAATGTCGCCTATATAGACCACTATGGCCCATCCCAGCATGTCCCGAAACACTTCGTTGATGAAGGCTTGGAAGACTGAAGAAGCATTAGACAGGCCAAAGGGCATTATGAGATACTCGTAATGACCTGCGGTCGTGGAAAAAGCAGTCTTCCATTCATCGCCTGCACGAATGCACACCAGATTGTAGGCGCTCCTCAAGTCCAGCATTGTGAAGTACTGCGCCCCGTGCATTTGTTCGATGATGGTTGGGATGAGGGGTAAAGGATAGCTGAACTTGACGGTGGCCTTGTTCAGTGTTCTATAATCAATGCAGAGGCGCAGTCCCCCATCTTTCTTCTTGACAAAAACTAAGCTTGAGGAGGCTGGTGACTTAGAGGGGCAGATAAATCTCTGCTGGAGACACTCCTGTACATAGGTCTCCATGGCCTCGGTCTCCGCATAGGAGAGGGAATATATACATGTCCTCTCGGGAAAGCTGCGTCAGACAACAGGTCAATGGCACAGTCACAGGGGCGATGGGGAGGCAGGTGTAATCTTGGGTCTTTGAGAAAACCCAGTGCAGATCCTGGTACTCCTCTGGTAAATCCACTTGAGGAGCACAGTCCGGACTTTCCACCGTAGTGGTGTTGACAGACACCGCGAGACACCTCCCCTGACACTCTTGCGACCAACCCAGCAGTCTCCTCTCGGACCAGGAAATAACCGGGTTATGCAAACTCAACCAGGGGAGACCTTAAACAATGGGGTGCGTGGGGGTGTCTATAATCAAGAAAGTGATCTGTTCTGAATGAGTGTCATGGCCAGCAAAGAAACAGGAACAGTAATGTGATGTACGAGCCCTGTCCCTATTAGACGATTATCCAGGGCTCGAACATGAATGGGTGACTGTAGGGGAACCAAAGGAATGCGTAATTCAGTAGCCAGTGCCCGATCTAAGAGATTCCCGGCAGCTCCGGAATCAATCAGAGCTAACAGGAGTGAAGGGCTAGGGTACTCAGGGAATTTAACGGGAAAACACACCGGTTGATTTGACAGACAAGGATAGAAGATCTTGCCTCCTACCTGGGTTGGCGCAGGGGAATTCCCTGGCTCACCTCCTCGCCTCTTAGTGGATAGAGAGCAGGTCGGGGAGAAATGACCCCTTTCTCGACAATAGAAGCAGAGGCCCAGATTCCTCCTCCTCCTATGCTCTGCCTCGTTAAAATGTGCCGAGCCCACCTCCATCGACACTGGCCACAGAGCAGGGGTAGCCATGGGCACCGAATTCCACGCAGGTCTTCTTGGGGACCTCAGGAGGTTGTCCAACCGGATCGCCATGCTGATGAGCTGGTCGAATGACAGGTTGTCATCATGGCAGGCTAACACCATCTGTACCTCCTCCTCCTTCTGTCATGTTGGTATAAAGGGTTTGGAGACAGGCGCAGGATCACACAATAGTGTTTTTTAATACACCCAAAACAAACACGTATACAAAACACTGGGCTGTACCCAAACAAAAGAGCGAGGGTAAACCTCATTGAACAACACGGGCAATACCCATAATACACAATATATAAAGCATGCAGCATAATAGCTGCACCAACGCATAGGTACTCACACGACCAACGGACATGGGAACAATAACAGACAACTGTAACGGCTTTCTTCCTGGGATGAAGGAGAGGACCAAAATGCAGTGCGGTTATTGTTCAACATGTTTAATAAGACGATAAACGATGAACATTAACAAATACCAAAATAACAAACGTGAAAGCCGAGACAGTCCTATCTGGTGCAGAACACAAACACAGAGACGAGAAACAACCACCCACAATCCCCAACACAAAACAAGCCACCTATATATGATTCTCAATCAGGGACAACGATTGACAGCTGTCTCTGATTGAGAACCATATAAGGATGGACACAGAAACAGACTAACTAGACACACAACATAGAATTCCCACCCAGCTCACGTCCTGACCAACACTAAACAAGCAAAACACATAAGAACTCTGGTCAGGAAGTTACAGTACCCCCCTCCTGAGGTGCGGACTCCGAACGCACCCCTAAAACTCAAGAGGAGGGTCTGGGTGGGCATCTGTCTGCGGTGGCGGCTCCGGCGCAGGACGAGGACACCACTCTACCACTGTCTTTGTCCCCCTCCTTAGCGTCCTTTGAGTGGCGACCCTCGCCCACGACCTTGGCCTAAGAATCCTCCCCAAGGCCAGCAACATAATTTAGGAGGTAGCTCAGGACAGAGAGGTAGCTCAGGACAGAGAGGTAGCTCAGGACAGAGAGGTAGCTCAGGACAGAGGGGCAACTCCGGACAGAGGGGCAACTCCGGACAGAGGGGCAACTCCGGAAAGAGAGGCATCTCTGGACTATTGGGAACTCCGGACTGAATGGCAGCTCCGGACTGGGTGGCAACTCCGGACTGAGTGGCAGCTCCGCACTGAGTGGCAGCTCCGGACTGAGTGGCAGCTCCGGACTGAGTGGCAGCTCATGACTGTTTGGCAGCTCATGACTGTAGGGCAGCTCATGACTGTAGGGCAGCTCATGACTGTAGGGCAGCTCATGACTGGAGGGCAGCTCAGGACTGGAGGGCAGCTCTTGACTGGCTGGTGGCTCTGACAGCTCCTGACTGGCTGGCGGCTCTGGCGGCTCCTGACTGGCTGGCGGCTCTGGCGGCTCCTGACTGGCTGGCGGCTCTGGCGGCTCCTGACTGGCTGGCGGCTCAGGCGGCTCCTGACTGGCTGGCGGCTCTGGCGGCTCCTGACTGGCAGACGGCTCTAATGGCTCGGGACAGACGGGCGGCTCTGAAGGCTCGTGGCCTTCAGAGATGGCTCAGATGGCGCTGGGCAGACGGATGGCTCAGATGGCGCTGGGCAGGCGGATGGCTCAGATGGCGCTGGGCAGACGGATGGCTCAGATGGCGCTGGGCAGACGGATGGCTCAGATGGCGCTGGGCAGACGGATGGCTCAGATGGCGCTGGGCAGACGGATGGCTCAGATGGCGCTGGGCAGACGAATGGCTCAGATGGCGCTGGGCAGACGGATGGCTCAGACGGCGCTGGGCAGACGGATGGCTCAGACGGCGCTGGGCTGACGGATGGCTCAGATGGCGCTGGGCAGACAGATGGCTCAGACGGCGCTGGGCAGGCAGGCAGGCAGCTCAGACGGCGCTGGGCAGACGAGCAGTGCAGGCGGCGTTGAGCAGACGAGCAGTGCAGGCAGTTCAGACGGCGCTGGGCAGACGGCCGACTCTGACCTGCTGAGGAGCACAGTAGGCCTGGTGCGTGGTGCCGGAACTGGTGGTACCGAACTGGAGACATGCACCTCAAGGCTAGTGCGAGGAGCAGGAACAGGGCACACTGGTTTCTCAAAGCGCACTATAGGCCTGGTGCGTGGTGCCGGAACTGGTGGTACCGGACTGAGGGCACGCACCTCAGGGCGAGTGCGGGGAGAAGGAACAGTGCATACAGGACTCTGGATACGCACAGGAGGCTTGGTGCGTGGTGCCGGAACTGGAGGTACTGGGCTGGAGACACGCACCACGGGGAGAGTGCGTGGAGGAGGAACAGGGCTCTGGAGACGCACTGGAAGCCTGGTGCGTGGTGTAGGCAATGGTGGTACTGGGCTGGGGCGGGAAGGTGGCACCGGATATACCGGACCGTGCAGGCATACTGGCTCCCTTGAGCACCGAGCCTGCCCAACCTTACCTGGTTGAATACTCCCCGTAGCCCGTCCAATGCGGGGAGATGGAATAACCCGCACTGGGCTGTGTTGCCGAACCGGGGACACCATGCGTAAGGTTGGTGCCATGTACACCGGCCCGAGGAGACGTACTGGAGGCCAGATATGTAGAGGCGGCTTCATGGCACTTGGCTCAATGCTCAATCTAGCCCGGCCAGTGCGGGGAGGTGGAATAACCCGCACCGGGCTATGCACACGTACAGGAGACACCGTGCGCTCTTCCGCATAACACGGTGTCTGCCCGTACTCCCGCTCTCCACGGTAATCACACACCTCAGGGCGAGTACCGTGTATACTATGCCAAACCAACATCTCTCTCTCTTCGCTCTCCTACAATATCACCAACAACTCATCAAATGTCTCATAATCTCCCATCCGTTCATTTTCCTCCAATCTGTCCAATAACTCCTCCACATTCTCCGACTCGTACCTCAATTTCGCCAACTGCTCCTTATGGTAAGCACGGGGAACTGGCTCAAGTCTCCTACTTGACCCAGCTATACTCCCCCGTGTGCCCCCCCAAGACATTTTTGGGGGAGCCTCTCGGGCTTCCATCCACTCTGCCTTGCTAGCTCCTGCTGCTGCTGCCGCTGCTTCCCGTAGCCACGCTGCTTGGTCCGAGTTTGGTGGGTGGTTCTGTAACGGCTTTCTTCCTGGGATGAAGGAGAGGACCAAAATGCAGCGCGGTTATTGTTCAACATGTTTAATAAGACGATAAACGATGAACATTAACAAATACCAAAATAACAAACGTGAAAGCCGAGACAGTCCTATCTGGTGCAGAACACAAACACAGAGACGGGAAACAACCACCCACAATCCCCAACACAAAACAAGCCACCTATATATGATTCTCAATCAGGGACAACGATTGACAGCTGTCTCTGATTGAGAACCATATTAGGCTGGACACAGAAACAGACTAACTAGACACACAACATAGAATTCCCACCCAGCTCACGTCCTGACCAACACTAAACAAGCAAAACACATAAGAACTCTGGTCAGGACGTTACAACAACGATAGAAGGAACACAGGCCACCTATATAACATACTAATCAGGGGAAATGGGAACCAGGTGTGTGTAATCAGACAAGACAGTCTGGGGTTGGTGATAATGAAAGGCGTTCAGTGAAGCCTAGAAAGCCGGTGATGTAGACCCCAGAACTGTTGAACAGAATGAGCAGCAGTACCGGGGGGATCCGTGACAATTATTCTACAATGTAGAAATAGTCAGAATAAAGAAAACGATGAGTAGGTGTTCTAAAACTTTTGACCGGTAGTGTATGTTGGGATTGTGGAGTAACTACAATGTTGTTGATCCATCCTCAGTTATCTCCTATAATTTAACACTGTAACTCTTTTAAAATCACCATTGGCCTCATGGTGAAATCCCTGAGTGGTTTCCTTCCTCTCCGGCAACTGAGTTAGGAAGGGTTCCTGTATCTTTGTAGTGACTGGGTGTATTCATATAAAGTGTAATTAATAACTGCACCATGCTCAAAAGGATATCCAATGTCTGCTTTTTTTACCCATCTACAAATAGGTGCCCTTTTTTGCGAACCATTGGAAAACCTCCCTGGTCTTTGTGGTTGAACCTGTGTTTGTAATTCACTACTCAATTTATGGACTTTACAGATTATTTTATGTCTGGGGTGCAGATATTGGGTAGTCAGTAAAAATCATGTTAAACACTATTATTGCTGTTGTCCATGCAACTTATTCTATGACTTGTCAAGCACAATTTTACTCCTGAACTTATTTAGGCTTGCCATAACAAAAGGCTTGAATTCTTATTGACACAAGACATTTCAGCTTTTCATTTGTTATTCATTTGTAAACATTTCTAAAAACATAATTCCACTTTAAAATGATGGGCTATTGTGTACAGGCCAGTGACAAAACCTCTAAATGTCATCCATTTTAAAGTCAGTCAAGGAGTGTGAATACTTTTGGAAAGTACTGAAAGTTAGATATTATCTAGGTCTTTCTGAAGGACTCATATCAATGACAACAGCAAATAATATTTCTGTGCTGTTTTTCGTTAAGACACTGGCAACATGGAAAGCCATCTGCAGATCAAGCTGAATCAAACTTGAACTCTACTCAAACACTCATCCCATGCTCCAATTCAGTGTCAACTGATTCCAAGACAGAAAAAAGCATGCAGAAGGGTTAAACATTACCATTTTCTTTTCAGAATATTTGAAAGCTTCAGTAAATCAATACATCCCTCTAAACTAGTGTGCAGCTTTGAGTGACGGGGGATACAGAGGCCGAGTGTAGAGCCTCAGTGTGTGTGTGTGTGTGTGTATCAGTAAGCTGGGCCCGCTAATGAGAAGGCAGTAGTGAACTCTTAGTTCACTGTCTGTTCCCTTGGCCTGTCTGGGCTAATGGAAAGGAGGTCGCTCCCTCGCTACACTAGCTTAAAAAAAGATGGCATCGTCAGCGATTTGCACTGAGTAGGTTTAGAGCTACAGTCTCTTTTTCTCTAACTCTTCCTGGCATGAAAGAGAAAAACACACCCTGCCACAGAAGAGGAGCTGCCCAGGTGATTAATCAGACATCATATTGGGTCTTTCAGGACAGAGCTGTGCTGCTTACTACTGCTTTGTGAAAATATACACTTTTGAATAGACTAAACGCCTATGGTGCAGATCATTGTCGGGGGATGGTATTCTCCTCTCCTATACGTGCACTGTAAATACTGGGAAGATGGAAGCAATGTGTTGGATGCCTGTTGTACATTTACATTTACATTTAAGTCATTTAGCAGACGCTCTTATCCAGAGCGACTTACAAATTGGTGCATTCACCTTATGACATCCAGTGGAACAGCCACTATACAATAGTGCATCTAAATCTTTTAAGGGGGGGGTCATAAGGATTGCTTTATCCTATCCTAGGTATTCCTTAAAGAGGTGGGGTTTCAGGTGTCTCCGGAAGGTGGTGATTGACTCCGCTGTCCTGGCGTCGTGAGGGAGTTTGTTCCACCATTGGGGTGCCAGAGCAGCGAACAGTTTTGACTGGGCTGAGCGGGAACTGTACTTCCTCAGTGGTAGGGAGGCGAGCAGGCCAGAGGTGGATGAACGCAGTGCCCTTGTTTGGGTGTAGGGCCTGATCAGAGCCTGAAGGTACTGAGGTGCCGTTCCCCTCACAGCTCCGTAGGCAAGCACCATGGTCTTGTAGCGGATGCGAGCTTCAACTGGAAGCCAGTGGAGAGAGCGGAGGAGCGGGGTGACGTGAGAGAACTTGGGAAGGTTGAACACCAGAAGGGCTGCGGCGTTCTGGGTGAGTTGTAGGGGTTTAATGGCACAGGCAGGGAGCCCAGCCAACAGCAAGTTGCAGTAATCCAGACGGGAGATGACAAGTGCCTGGATTAGGACCTGCGCCGCTTCCTGTGTGAGGCAGGGTCGTACTCTGCGGATGTTGTAGAGCATGAACCTACAGGAACGGGCCACCGCCTTGATGTTAGTTGAGAACGACAGGGTGTTGTCCAGGATCACGCCAAGGTTCTTAGCGCTCTGGGAGGAGGACACAATGGAGTTGTCAACCGTGATGGCGAGATCATGGAACGGGCAGTCCTTCCCCGGGAGGAAGAGCAGCTCCGTCTTGCCGAGGTTCAGCTTGAGGTGGTGATCCGTCATCCACACTGATATGTCTGCCAGACATGCAGAGATGCGATTCGCCACCTGGTCATCAGAAGGGGGAAAGGAGAAGATTAATTGTGTGTCATCTGCATAGCAATGATAGGAGAGACCATGTGAGGTTATGACAGAGCCAAGTGACTTGGTGTATAGCGAGAATAGGAGAGGGCCTAGAACAGAGCCCTGGGGGACACCAGTGGTGAGAGGACGTGGTGAGGAGACAGATTCTCGCCACGCCACCTGGTAGGAGCGACCTGTCAGGTAGGACGCAATCCAAGCGTGGGCCGCGCCGGAGATGCCCAACTCGGAGAGGGTGGAGAGGAGGATCTGATGGTTCACAGTATCGAAGGCAGCCGATAGGTCTAGAAGGATGAGAGCAGAGGAGAGAGAGTTAGCTTTAGCAGTGCGGAGCGCCTCCGTGATACAGAGAAGAGCAGTCTCAGTTGAATGACTAGTCTTGAAACCTGACTGATTTGGATCAAGAAGGTCATTCTGAGAGAGATAGCAGGAGAGCTGGCCAAGGACGCCACGTTCAAGAGTTTTGGAGAGAAAAGAAAGAAGGGATACTGGTCTGTAGTTGTTGACATCGGAGGGATCGAGTGTAGGTTTTTTCAGAAGGGGTGCAACTCTCACTCTCTTGAAGACGGAAGGGACGTAGCCAGTGGTCAAGGATGAGTTGATGAGCGAGGTGAGGTAAGGGAGAAGGTCTCCGGAAATGGTCTGGAGAAGAGAGGAGGGGATAGGGTCAAGCGGGCAGGTTGTTGGGCGTCCGGCCGTCACAAGACGTGAGATTTCATCTGGAGAGAGAGGGGAGAAAGAGGTCAGAGCACAGGGTAGGGCAGTGTGAGCAGAACCAGCGGTGTCGTTTGACTTAGCAAACGAGGATCGGATGTCGTCGACCTTCTTTTCAAAATGGTTGACGAAGTCATCTGCAGAGAGGGAGGAGGGGGGGGGGGTGGGGGGGGATTCAGGAGGGAGGAGAAGGTGGCAAAGAGCTTCCTAGGGTTAGAGGCAGATGCTTGGAATTTAGAGTGGTAGAAAGTGGCTTTAGCAGCAGAGACAGACGAGGAAAATGTAGAGAGGTGGGAGTGAAAGGATGCCAGGTCCGCAGGGAGGCGAGTTTTCCTCCATTTCCGCTCGGCTGCCCGGAGCCCTGTTCTGTGAGCTCGCAATGAGTCGTCGAGCCACGGAGCGGGAGGGGAGGACCGAGCCGGCCTGGAGGATAGGGGTCATAGAGAGTCAAAGGATGCAGAAAGGGAGGAGAGGAGGTTTGAGGAGGCAGAATCAGGAGATAGGTTGGAGAAGGTTTGAGCAGAGGGAAGAGATGATAGGATGGAAGAGGAGAGAGTAGCGGGGAAGAGAGAGCGAAGGTTGGGACGGCGCGATACCATCCGAGTAGGGGCAGTGTGGGAAGTGTTGGATGAGAGCGAGAGGGAAAGGGATACAAGGTAGTGGTCGGAGACTTGGAGGGGAGTTGCAATGAGGTTAGTGGAAGAACAGAATCTAGTAAAGATAAGGTCAAGCGTATTGCCTGCCTTGTGAGCAGGGGGGGAAAGTGAGAGGGTGAGGTCAAAAGAGGAGAGGAGTGGAAAGAAGGAGGCAGAGAGGAATGAGTCAAAGGTAGACGTGGGGAGGTTAAAGTCACCCAGAACTGTGAGAGGTGAGCCGTCCTCAGGAAAGGAGCTTATCAAGGCAACAAGCTCATTGATGAACTCTCCGAGGGATCCTGGAGGGCGATAAATGATAAGGATGTTAAGCTTGAAAGGGCTGGTAACTGTGACAGCATGGAATTCAAAGGAGGCGATAGACAGATGGGTAAGGGGAGAAAGAGAGAATGACCACTTGGGAGAGATGAGGATCCCGGTGCCACCACCCCGCTGACCAGAAGCTCTCGGGGTGTGCGAGAACACGTGGGCAGACGAAGAGAGAGCAGTAGGAGTAGCAGTGTTATCTGTGGTGATCCATGTTTCCGTCAGTGCCAAGAAGTCGAGGGACTGGAGGGAAGCATAGGCTGAGATGAACTCTGCCTTGTTGGCCGCAGATCGGCAGTTCCAGAGACTACCGGAGACCTGGAACTCCACGTGGGTCGTGCGCGCTGGGACCACCAGGTTAGGGTGGCCGCGGCCACGCGGTGTGAAGCATTTGTATGGTCTGTGCAGAGAGGAGAGAACAGGGATAGACAGACACATAGTTGACAGGCTACAGAAGAGGCTACGCTAATGCAAAGGAGATTGGAATGACAAGTGGACTACACGTCTCGAATGTTCAGAAAGTTAAGCTTACGTTGCAAAAATCTTAATGACTAAAATGATTAAAATGATGCAGTACTGCTGAAGTAGGCTGGCTAGCAGTGGCTGCATTGTTGGCTTTGTTTGAAAGTGAAGCTGGCTAGGTAACCTCGATAACCTTGTACCAAATACATACTTTGACCACGGGGCGGAGACCGGCTATTGGGGACTATTTAACAGTCTGATGGCATGAAGATAGAAGTTGTTTTTCCATCTCTCGGTCACAGCTTTGATGCACCTATACTGTCTCTGCCTTCTAGATGGTAGCAGGGTGAACAAGCCATGGCTAGTGTCCTAGATGATCTTCTTGGCCTTCCGGTGACCCTGGGTGTTGTAGATGTCCTGTGCCCAGGCAGTGTGCCCCCGGTGATACGTTGGGCTGACCGCACCACCCTCTGGAGACCCCTGCGGCTGTGGACAGGGTCTTGGGCCAAGTTGAATTTCTTCAGCCTTTCTTCAGCCACCTTCTTCACCACACTGTTTGTGTGGATGGACCATTTCAGGATGTCAGTGATGTGCACGCTGAGGAACTTGAAACTTTTCACCCTTCTCCACTGCGGCCTTTCGAGGTGGATTGGGGCGTTCTCTCTCTGCTGTCTCCTGAAGTCCATGATCAGCTCCTTCATTTTGTTGACGTTGAGGGAGAGGTTATTTTCCTGGCACCACTCCGCCAGGGCCCTCACCTCCTCCCTGTTAGGCTGTCTTGTCATTGTTGTCTCGCCAGCAAACATGGTGATTGAGTTAGAGACTAGCATCGCCATGCAGTCATGGGTGAACAGGGAGTACAGGAGGGGGCTGAGTACGCATCCTTGTGCGACCCCCATGTTGAGGATCAGTGTGGCGTAGGTGTTGTTGCCTACTTTCCCCACCTGGGGTTGACCTTTCAGGAACCCCAGGACAAAGTTGCAAAGGGCAGGGTTCAGACCCAGGGCCCGAGCATAGCGATGAGCTTGGAGGGCACTATGGTGTTGAAGGCAGAGCTGTAGTCGATGAACAGCATTCTTACATAGACATTCCTCTTGTCCATATGGGATAGGGCAGTGTGCAGTGCGATGGCGTTTGTGTCATGTGTGGATCTGTTGGAGCGGTATGCAAATTGTAGTGGGTCTAGGGTATCGGGTAAGGTGGAGGGGATGTAATCCTTAACTATACACGGAATATATACACGGCCATGACGATAACCGAAGAAAATGATCTCAGCAGGTAATGTGGTCAACTTTTGATGGCGAGGTATTCCAGATTGGGGGATGAAAGGGACTTGAGTTCCTGTATGTTACCCCAATCACATCATGATTAGTTAATCATGAAACATACACCTCCACCTTTCTTTTCCCCGGATAGTTCTTTCTGCCTGTCACGCGTGATGTACAGAAAACTCCGCTGGCTGAATGGAGGGGACAGTATATCCGGAGGGAGTCTTGATTCCGTAAAACAGAGTAGGTTACAGTCCCTGGTGTCTCTCCGGAAGGAGATCCTTGGCCTGAGCTCGTTTACTTTATTGTCCAGGGACTGAACATTACCGAGTAAGTAATATATTTGGAAATTCTGGATGGTATGCATGCCTCCTGAGTCTGACTAAGAATCCACTTCTTGTTCCTTTTTCTTCTGAGACTTGGAGCAGCCCCCAGGATTAATGGAATTGCCTTGAGGAGTTCAAACAAAGGATCCAATTCAGGGAATTCAAAAATTTCCTGAGGCCGGTCGAGAGAGAAAGAGAGAGAGAGAGAGAGAGAGGCTGATCCACATAGTTTTCTCTATTGGATTGCAGGTGTATAAGCTTAAAGAGGGGCCTCGTGGATTACCGTTACTAATGACTTTGACTTTACTACGCACTCAGCAATGACATATCTTTCAAACCTTGAGATTGTGAGGAATAGTCTCTGCCACTGGGATCAAAGCAATAGACTGCTGCCAAGACATATATGAGGAGACGGCGGGCAACTTCCCAGGTACAAAGACAAGTTTCACGAAGGACTTTTAATTGTTAGGTATTCTGTTTGTCCCCACAGAAAGATATCTCAGAACTTTTCTGAAGAAGTACATTTCTGGTGCTTTGAAATGTAGCTCACTGGTACTGTAGCCCTAGCATAGGGAGTTCCCTACCTCAGCTTCCACCCCAAAACAAAGCTTCTCTAGCTTATTATGCTATGTATGGAGTGTCAGCAGGAATTTGGAGCCACTTCAAAATGGAGACAAACGACTGTGTAAAGAAACAAAGTACCTATAGTCAGCAATGAACCAAGTGATAACTGTCTGACATTTGAGTTCACAGAAATAGGTTGTGTCCCAAAGGGGACCCTATTCTTTATGGTGTGCACTCCTTTTAGCAAGGCCCGGTTAGGCATTAGGGTGCATTTTAGGTACAGTGATAGTGTAGCTATGTTACAGTTGTTGTAGAAATACAACACGTGTCGGATGCATTCTGCTTTCACGCTCCCAGGTTATGCCAAGTGACAGACTAAATAATGAGATATCAAAAATCCTGGGCCATATCCAAAACTATCGCTTACTGTCTGGCCGCACATCCCATTCCATCCATCAACCAACAGGGCCTCAATAAAACAAGCAAACGATATCTCCACGAAATAAAAAATCCTGCTGCTCTGTCAGTCTCATCTAGCCTGCGGGGACAGTGACAAAGGGCATTACCAATTTTATTAACAAACTTGCTTAGTTATAAAAAGATCGGAGGCACACGGGATAATTACTTTGAGGTTGGCCGGTTTATTCAATACAGAATGGGGGCAAGGTGTGCTTGCTCACCAATACAGGGACCTGGGCGAAGGTTTGCCGGCGAGGTGTCATCAGAATTTAGAAGGGCTGAATCGGGCAATAACAGAAAGTGTTAACATATGCAAGAGATAAAACAAATGGCGCTGGTGTGATTTATTGCCCCGGAGCTGTACCCCGAGACGTAATCCGCCCAATTGATTTTTTTAAATGTTGGTGTCAAAGTTATGGCCGCCGGCGGGATGAGGTGAGATTGTTTGGGACCCATTGTGAGAATAATGACACAGGCAGGAAGAGTCAGAGTAAATCACCCTGGTCATTGCTTCCACCATCTTAGAGACAAAGGCGAGGGAGATTTATGCAGCATGTTCTCACCAACTGGAACTGTGGGTTTTTCATGCTTTTCCGCAATTAACATTTATAGTGCTGCGATGATGACATTCGGAAGCCTGTGATTTGAGTTTGCTTCCATGGCAGCAGTAATGGGGGAAACAAGGTTTTAATTGTATTGAGGATGCTTTTTGAAAACGATCGATACTTCACCCCTACATTCACCATGAGGCAACACCTACAGTATATCTCTGATAATTAACCATATACACTACCAGTCAAAAGTTTGGCCACACCTACTCATTCCAAGGTTTTAATTTATTTTTACTATTTTCTACATCGTAAAATAATAGTGAAGACATCAAATATATGAAATAACACATGGAATCACATTGCAACCAAAAAAGTGTTAAACAAATCCAAATATTTTTTATATTTGAGATTCTTCAAAGTAGCCACCCTTTGCCTTGATAACAGCTTTGCACACTCTTGGCATTCTCTCAACCAGCTTCACCTGGAATTCTTTTCCAACAGCCTTGAAGGAGTTCCCACATACGCTGAGCACTTGCTTTTCCTTCACTCTGCATCCAAATCATCCCAAACCATCTCAATTGGGTTGAGGTCGGGTGATTGCGGAGGCCAGGTCGGGTGATTGCGGAGGCCATCTGATGCAGCACTCCATCACTCTCCTTCTTGGTCAAATAGCCCATACACAGCTTAGAGGTGTGTTGGGTCCTTGTCCTGTTGAAAAATAAATGACTTTCAATAAAGGTTAAATAAAAAATAAAAAATACTGTACTCACTCCAAAGCTTATGCTATCTCCTCTCTCTAAAAGTATCCTAGACAAACTAACGTGTGTCTATCCCCCTATCCCCAGGTGAGTCTGCTGGGCCATGGAACTCTAGAGCGGCGCATGACAAAAACCTGCCACCCTGTTGTCAGTGATCAGCAGATAGTTACATCCTTCCTCAGGGAACTATCAAGACTTTTCAATGGCCAAATTTGCGGGATGACCACCAAATGCAATAAAGTTTTGCATAAACCGCTCATATTCATTTAAAAAAAAAAAGTTATGTTACAAAGAAATCGTTTTTTCATAGCCTGTTGTTCTTCACACTTTTACGAACTACTATGGTAATTTATGCGTCTAACAACATGCAGACTTTCTCCATCGAGAAAACACTTTCTCCAGGATTCAAAAAGGTCTAAAATCAACGCAAGTCTCATATCCAGGGTGAATAAATGCGTGTTAATGTATATAAGACATATATAAGTTAATACAAGTATATAAGTTAATACAAGTCAGTTCTTGCATCCGTAACAGCTTGTATGAATTTGAGCGGTTAAATGAAATGAATGTTGACATGATCAATGGCTACGAGACCGAGATAAGGAGACTCTTGCTGTAATGTCAAGTGAGGTACCACTGAAGGCCCCAGTATTCAGTCAGGCAGCTTGAGGTAGCTGTGTATTCCCATCCAGGTCCATGTCACAGCATTCAGAGGCCTGAGTGGGAGATGGCATTCTTCAATGCTGCAGTTTTCCACTCGTTTCCTTTTCCTTTACTCAACGCGCCATCTGATCTCGAACAGTGCTTAGCTTCCTCCATCTTTCCTTCACCACAAAAAAACTCCTCTTCTAAGCTACTTCCTGAGATGTGATTGATGGAACAATCCAGCCAACGATTGCAGCAAGAGGCTGACGAATCTCATGGGGATGTGACAACAGTGATCTCTGCGAGTGTATTTTTGATTCACAGCAGATTATTCATAGTTGCTAATGGACTTGTAATAATTCAGGAAATAAATTATACTTGCAAATCTTATCGAATGTTTAAACATTTTAAAAGTTAAGAGTTTGCGACCATTGTAACGTTTTTGGTCCATTGTAACGTATCATGATACAAGCTTGCAAAATGTAATCACACATTTGCGAATCGTATTTATAACCCTGAGTCTCAATGTGCAAACACGAAATGTGAAATAGAAACTCACGGGGTTCTGTCGTCATTATTATCCAACACTAGTATAGGCTCCGGGTGACAGCTCTGTCGTGGGCTCTCTGTTTTGAAAGCTCTTCTCGACACAGCACAGGAGAAGATCCACTGACCACGGTTTCCTGTAGAGAGTATATAGCACAGTGTTGTGAAAGGTGTCAGCGCGGTAACGAGCACACAGATGGCGGTAGGTGCGTTCGCATGAGAAATACCGCCCACCCGTGTGAAATCAGGCAGAAGACTATAACTACAGACTTTCCGTACCCAAGGCAGCGGCGGACGGCTTGAATGCTAGACCGGTAATTGTGCATTATTTATCACGTGAAACATGTCCTCAAATCTGTTTGTTTCCGCCCATGATTTCGAAGCCCCGTGACAGATGTTGGCGCATGCAACATGTGCTCACCGATTTGTTCCCAAATGAAACATGAATATTTAAATGGGTATACACTGTTGTTGCACGGGGTGCAAAGGCATCTCTATATAAGATGATAACTGTTAGTGGATATAAGTATATGGTTTTCCAGTGATAGTTCCCAATTTTGAAACAATGCAATCCATATTAGGGCATCATTGTGTTGTGTTTCATGTTTCTTTACCTATCAGTTAATCAAATTTTTTAAATGTAATATTTTTATTTTCTTTGCTGTATGTAAGCATGATCCATCACTGGATTGATGAGTGCTATCGTGACTGAGTGAAGAGAGTGATTTCAAAGAAATCATTGCATTTTGATTTCAGAGTAATCATTTGATCTCTGAATGAAAACTATTATTTATGGGAGGCACTCGTGTTATAATGAGCAAATATAAATTCTTCATTACCCACCATTCATCCTGAACTGCCCTCATACTCTGAGCCTGCTCTGTTTGACTGCGATCAGAAAGCACTTAGAGAGATGTGTTCTTCTTTTCATCGAAGGCAATCTTATTTTGTACCCTCTTCACAACATCAATATCACTAATACCATCTCTCTAGAAACTAGGGAGAAATATTCATGCCCAAATTAACCGTACACAAAGCCTGATCCCCTCTCCCTGCACTCTATTCCATGAGTACAGCCAAACAGCATTACCAGTGCTTAATAAACACACATAGAGGGGAGAGAGATATTCATAGCGTACATTGGGGAGATGATGATCGCTCGGGTGTTTGGGACAGATAAGCCCACTCCGTCTGTGTCTCCTCTCCTGTGGCACTCTCTGGAAGGAGCTGCGACACGGGGCCCAGCAGAGTCATAAAGAGCAGGGATGAATAGCTAAATATCTGGGGAAAATCGCAGACAATCGGGCCAGAACAAGAGGCTGGATTGCCGCGGGGGGCCTGGGGCCTCATGTTGCCTGCCTGCCTCCGTGGCTCTGAAAGAGAGAGTGCGAGCCGCGGCTGCATTCGGCAGCAGCACCAGCACCAGGTTGAGGGATAAGCCTAGTGCACAGAGCCACAGACTAAGGGTTTTACATTACACACACATTAGTCATGGTGTATTTACAGGGGAAGTGCAATGTAACACAGGGAAACATTGTTCCCGTGAAACTTATGTGCAATTGCAGCTCGCTGCTGTGAATGCACTGTCATTCTGAGAGGCTTGTCGGCGCCGCCCGCGCAGCGCGATTCTCTGTGTCGACGCGTACCAAGGCGTTCTCTATGATCATGGGGAGTAATTAAAGCAGAGATAAGACGCATGCTGGGAGTAAGGCTTCTCCCTGGACTAGACATGCACTAAAGCCCCCAGAGATCATATGCTGCATGTCAGGCTAGCAGTGAGGGAGACTGGGTGGGTTGAGGATACACGTTGCGAGAGATAATGGACTGGAGATCCAATCAAGGCTGTGGGGGGAAGGGGGGGGGGGGGTGAGACCCCTCTCCACCTCGATCCCCTTTCCACCTACTACATCCACCCTCTGATTCAGAACAGCCAGGCCAAAAGAAGCTTCCCCCGAGGGCCTCCATTGAAAAGACTGCTGTAACTTGAGACATAAAGTAGTAAAGTGGAAATTATTAATCTGTCCAAATGTGACCATAATTATACATTACAGTAAAGTGGCATATTTTGCTGGAGAGTGGAAGGGAAGAAGCAGAAACTGTGTGTGACAGCTGTGGCATGAATTTCAGAACACTCACTCTCGCTCTGATTGATTCATGTCGACTTGACAGTAGCAGCACCCATCGAGCTCTGTGTTGGAGGAACGAGGAGGTCGTCACAACCAGCGTAACGGTATAACCAACACGAGGAAAGGGTGAATCGGGGCCAGCCTGACGAGGAAAGCTCAAACAAACTGCGCTGAAGGGCCTTTCCAAATAGTGTTCAGAGTCCGGATTTCGAATTGGCTCTGGAGGGTTTTCAGAGTGTGAATCGGATGACATCAGGTGGGGCAGGCTAAAGCCCCAACTTTCGATTCGGTGGGGGAGAGTGAACCATTGTTGAGCCTTTGATGGAGTTGTGTCTTAGGGCAGCAGATCACCTGGGGGATGGATTGGCCATCTTCTCTGCAGTGGAGTTCATCCAGGTTTGGGGGAAGGTATTTACCTCCTGTCCCTGCAGCTGGGAAGAGTTGCCTACCCCTGTCTAAAGATTTTGCTAATGAGCTAAAGATGCGGTGCCAGGGGATCAAAGTATTGGATTATTGGGTGGTCGTAGTGGAGTCAAAGGAACTCCACACTGCCATGCTGGTTTTCCATATTCAGGCTCTGGGGTTCATAGTGAATCACAAGAAAAGTTATTTGACTCCGGCCCAGCGCATTCACTTTCTTGGTTGTCCCTACATTGGATGGTCGCATTTTGCCTCTGTCTGGCAGTTTCAGCTGGGGCACTCGGTGCCTTTTCGCTTGTGCCTTGCGGTTACTGGGTCTAATGGCCTCCATGATACATGTGGTGCCTTTTGGACTTCTGTTGATGTATCTGTTTCAGTGCTGGGTGATTGCTATGCGTCTGGACGCATCTCGCCACTGTCATCAGTGGCTCAATGTATCCCCGTTGTGCCTAAGTGTGTTGACTCTGTGAAAGGACCCCCAAAAAGTCTGTTGCAGGGGGTTCTCATGGGCGGGATAGTGTCCGCAGGGTGATCACGGCAGAGGCGTCCTTACTGGGATGAGGAGCGCTGTGTGGGGGCTACTCGGAAAGTGGGATTTGGTCAACAATGCAGGGTGCTGCAAATCAATTACCTAGAGCTACTGACTGTTTTGCTAGCGCTGACGTGGTCTCTCTCTCTCCTAAACCTGTCCCGTTATTTGCTCGTATGGAGCAGTGCAAATTTCCTGTCGCTCAGGGCGAAGTATCTTCCGGGATCTCTTAACTTGGGTGCTGATCTACTTTCCAGGGGAGGTCCTATCTATACAGAGTGGAGACTACACCCCTTGGTGGTTGCCCAGATATGGGACCAGGTCGGCAGGGCCGACATGAATCTTTACCCATTGCAAGAAAACATGCATTGCTGTCTGTTCTTCTCAATGAAGGATCTGGGTGCTCTTCCTTTGGGAATGGATGCTTTGGCGTATCAGTAGCCTCGACCCTGCTATATGTATTCCTCTGGTGGACCTGATCCATCAGGAGCGCCTGTTGTTGATTCTGATGGTTCCCTGTTGGCCCTGATGCCTTGCTCATGACCTTGGCGTAACCCAAGCATTTTAGGGATTTCCACGCACCAGTACAGTAATGCACCCTTCCTGTTTGGAGTTCGCACCTGCAGGTTTTGCTCCCAAGGTTATACCTATGTCTTACAGGTCCCTGATTTTCGAGGTGTCCCCTGTCTCACCTCCTTAGTTTGCTCCCAGCGAACAACGGAGGTTGCATGGCCTGTGTCCGTTGTGTGCTTTATGCACGTATGTGAATAGGACGAGGGATAGCTACATTTGTGAGCAGCTTTTTGTCTGTTTTGCTAATCCAGCTCAGGGTAGGGCGCGTTCTAAGCAGAGTTTTTGTCATTGGATTGTGAAGGCTATCTCCCTGGCATATGACAGAAAAGGACAAGGGTTGCATAGCAGTGTGTGCTCTCACGCCACTAGGGTGTGGCGGCTTCATAGACATTGTTCAGGGGCATGAAGATTGGGGATATCTGTGTTGCAGCGAGCTGGGGTTCCCCACATGCCTTTGTGAGGTTTCATCGCTTGGATGTAGCTTCTCCCAGTGTGGCCCATAGTGTTCTTATGGCTGGGTCCGATCCTTGGGCTGCCTTGATGGGCAGCAGTGTGCAGAGTGCGCATTCATCAGGGTTACCGCAGTTCCCTGTGGGTTTCATCCTTGGGCTGCTCTGGCAGTGTGCGAGTACACCGTTTCCAGGTTACTGCAGGTCCCTGTGGTGTTTGAGCCTGAAGCTGCCGTGATTCATTGACTCTGGTCTTTACCAAGTCATGCGCTTTACCAAATCATGACATTATTTCACAGGGCTGGGGCCAAACTGGAGAAGAACCACCCGATAATTCAGGTCAGGACTTGGGCTATCGTAGAAAGATTCCAGAAAATGAAGAAGAAAATGTGTTACAGAATATGTAAGAGAGAGGAGCTGAGCAACAGAGAGATCGAGATATCAGGGGAAATGGAGATGGAGGATGCACTATTAGCACAGATAGAACAATGAGCAATATACTTCACCAGATGTGTAAATGTGAAGCATCCGGTTGGCGTTTCCACTCACTACCAAATATGGTGGTGAGAGGAAGCCCAGTGGCCGGCAGTGGGAGAAGACGGAGCAAGATGCATTTTTGCCGACATTCTGTTAATTTTCTCATCTATGAAACATTTGATCTTAATAGAGTTTTCTGTTTCCAAAAGTAGAATCTGTTATAAACAGAGTGGACTAAGTGTTGTAGACTTTACAGAGTAGGCGTTCCATTACGAAAATATGTAAATCATACTAGAATCCGCCAATAGGCTCTCGCCAGCTCATGCTTAGCTCTACCCACATCCTTGCTTGTTCTACTCACTGATTGATTTTCTCCCATTGGAAACAACAGGCTGTGGTCTATCTTGGGTTAGTTCTAAACAATCTTTGCTATTAGCATCTGCCTCCCCAGCTGGGAAATAAATCTGGCTGCAGCAGCAGTTTGCTGGTGGAGCTTATGTCTGCTGCGCTAAACATACAACATCATTTTTTCGGGTTAAGTAACTTTTCGGTTAAGTAGCCATCATTGTAATTCGGTGGAGATTTCAGTGCCCTGCTCCCACTGTAGCTCGGCGGCGAATCAGTAAACAAAGTCTAGGATGTTTATTTTATGTCTGTGTAAAAGGTGTGTGATCTTATGCGTTGTAATTTGGTCATATAGGCAAAATGCCTCTTACCTACCTAATGCTAACATTATGTCTGTTGTTCTGCTCTATGGTTTTTATCTGCAATGTATGAGTGTTGTTGTTGGAATTAGGCGTTTCCAATATGTTCTCTCTTGTCATTGACAGTGCAACAATGCGTAGTATATCTGACAAACCGCATGGCAGAGGTGACCACATAAGCATGTAGGTGAGTCATCCCAGCATCATATTCACAGGAGTTCAAATGGATGGCTTTCCACTGTGTCCTTCATTACAAACTACCTGCAGTAGTCCGTGCTGTGAGCATCACTACAATGTGGCGAGTTAGCCTCCTAGGCAGACTACTCGGGTCACTCTGCCCCTCAGGGCATGTGTCGGGAAAGGTTTGTATTAATAATCGGGGCAGAGGGCAAGCACAACACAAGTCCTGCATTTTGCCAATAAGCTTGTGTGTTACCGTGCCTGGTAACGTAGTGCATCCTTATTTAATGGGCTATCGCTACAGATAAGCGTCAGCTGAGGATTCAATAGGGGTTGTGGGATATTTCACAGGACGGGGTTGGGGGAAGTATAGGCCAAGTATGTTTGGTTTTAGTCCTGTGGAAATGCACGACAGACATTTTGCAGTACAAAGAGAGGACATTTTGTCATCATGGCAGATTGTCAGGGAACATCATTTCAGTGGCACGGGAGATATTTGATCTGGGATAAAAACGAGTAAGCTTTACCATCAAGCAATAAACATACCCTAATGGTTGAAGGCTGTCACCAACCAAGTATTAAGAAGTTCTGTATTTGGAGAAAAAAATCCACAAATATCAACCCTACATCTTAATCTGCAAGACATTCACAGATGAAATGGTTTCTATCCAAAAAGAGGATCTCGTCAAGCATCTCTTTGTAATACAGCACGTGTTGTGTCCTTGCATATGTAACAACCAGATCATTGGATCACTGTGGACAGTCAAAAGCACTGGCATACCCACTGTGCGCAGGAGAGAATAAATAGCCACAAACGGGGGGCTCTGGGCAAAAACAGCCATCTCCTTTTGATGGATCTGAAGACATTACATGCTGTTAAGCCTTGCATCTGTATGCCTATAGGACAGGAAATCCAGTCCATGCTCCAGCGTTTCAGAGCCATGCTCACCAAGCGGACACGGAATGGCAGGAGCTGGCTGGAACAGCCACCGCTAGGAATAGCCCCTGTCCTCGCTCGCTACCCACACTGCACATAGCAGGCAATAAGACCCACCATCACAGGAATTCAAAAAAAATAGTGAGCCTTTGTTGTTTGCTGATTACTGTGGGCTTTATTTTTCTTATTCACATTCAATTTGCAGTTCAGCCAAAGGAGTAAAATCATACAGACAAGCTTGAAAAGCACACTGGCAAATGAATAGGGCCTTACAACTTCTGCTTTGTTGCTGCCCAGCTAACAACAAACATTCTCTGAATGTTTCCAAGAGACAATTCCCTTAATGTCAAATAGAACTTACCCAGAGCGTGGTTACCATGTTCTCAGAAGTTAAGAGAAGAACATTAATGTTGTATATTCTTAGTGCGCTCTAAATAAGTTCTTCTGGACTTTAAGGGAATGTTCTCCTAACTTTAACACCAAAACATGCTAAAAGAGTTCTCAGAAGGTTTTTCCTAGCGTGGACAGAACGTTCCCCTAACTAATGGAAACCCGGACACTCAGACATTAGAGGAACATCACAGGTAACATTACAAAAACGTTCTCTCTCCCTAGAATTGTTAGCTGGGTTTTTCCTCAATGCAAGCCGATAACTGCGAAGTATCATTCCAACAAAGCAATACTTGTAACAGGCCCTTTCATTTCATCTTGTTGTGCAGCAGAATTATTTGAATTATCGGAGTAGCAGCAGTGATACTGCTGAAAGGAACAGGGTCATCGTGGGGAGGAAAATTCTTCAATAATGTATAGCAATGGGGGGAGGGGGGGGGGGACTGGCTGGACGTGCTGCCGAGAGAACATCAGTCACACTGCTTATGTATAGCCACGGTGAGGTAGCGCCGGGTTTAATTTTACGGAAAATATTGATGAAGTGTGCCCAGAGGAGCAGTAGCCCTCACATGTCCTGATCAATAATTGAAGCTTTGTTATTATTCTGCCCCCCCCCTCTCTCTCTCTCTCTCTCTATCCCCCTCTCTTCACAAGGTCCAATGTTGAGGAATGTTGGTTTCTTCAGACGTTTAATCATTTTAGTTTCCGTAGAAACAATAAATGAAAGCAATTTACCAACATCAAGTTCGACCCAAAACACATGAAGATTGCTCTTTCGAAAAAACAAAAACAAATAGAGAAGCTTAACACAAAGACAAAATGATTGTTTATTGTGGTGCCTTCGTAATGTTCGCATTTAAAACCTTTTCACACATTTCGGCTTTCTGGACATCTCCGGGCTGACAACAGCATATCGATTATGTTTTTAATCTTCTGAGGCGGAAAATGAGAACACAAAAATGTATGCATTAACTGCTGAGACACAAGGCTGTGGTTAAAAAAGACACGCACTGCATCCCGTATGAAAGAAAATATAACAGCAAAAGTACACCTAAAGGATCGCTATTTCCTTCAAGTCTTCCAATAGTTTCCCACTTGGCATTATTCACTAATTGCTTCTTGATCTTACAAGCATTCGATAATTGAGGCAAATTGACCCATGCCAGTGAGTCAATGTTGTCCTCAAGAAGCATCCATCAGCCTTAGTGCAATGACAACAAAAAAATTGCTTTAATAAGGTGCCTTAATATATTTGCTGATTGGATGGAGACTGATGAAGAGTATATTGTCATGAGTTCATACTGGACTAGGAGAGGGAAATTGGAACATTAACACGCTGATGGTTTACTGAGGCATTTGAAATTGCTTCACTGCTATAGAAAGCTAGATACAGTGTATTCGGAAAGTATTCAGACCCCTGCACGTTTTACACATTTTTGTTTTGTTACAGTCTAATTCTAAAATGGGTTAGTAGGTTGTTGAAAAACCTTTGACAGCGATTACAGCCTCGAGTCTTCTTGGGTATGGCCCTACAAGCTTGGCACACTTGATATGGAGAGTTTCTCCCATTCTTCTCTGCAGATCCTCTCAAGCTCTGTCAGGTTGGATGGAGAGCGCCGCTGCACAGATATTTTCAGGTCTCTCCAGAGACAATTGATTGGGTTCAAGTCCGGGCTCTGGCTGGACCACTCAAGGACGTTCAGAGACTTGGCCCGAAGCCACTCCTGCATGTTCTTGGCTGTGTGCTTAGGGTCATTGTTCTGTTGGAAGGTGATCCTTTGCTACACTCTGAGGTCCTGAGCGCTCTGGGGCAGGTTTTCATCAAGGATCTCTCTGTACTTTGCTCCATTCATCCTTCCCTCGATCCTGACTAGTCTTTCAGTCCCTGCCACTGAAAAAATCCCCACAGCATGACGCTGCCACCACCATGCTTCCTCCAGACTTGACGCTTGGCATTCAGGCCAAAGAGTTCAATATTGGTTTCAACAGACCAGAGAATCTTGTTTCTCATGATCTGAGGGTCCTTTAGGTGCCTTTTGGCAAACTCCATGTGGGCTATCATGTGCCTTTTACTGAGGAGTGGCTTCCGCCTGGCCACTTTACCATAAAGGCCAGATTGGTGGAGTGCTGCAGAGATGGTGGTCCTTCTGGAATGCTCTCACATCTCCACAGAGGAACTCTGGAGCTTTGTCATCGGGTGTGACCATCAGGTTCTTTGTCCCCTCCCTGGCCAAGGCCCTTCTCCCCCGATTGCTTGATTTGGCCAGGCGGCCAGCTCTAGGAACAGTCTTGGTGGTTCCAAACTTCTTCCATTTAAGAATGATGGAGGCTGTGTTTTGGTGCCCTATATATACATTTGAAGTCGGAAGTTTACATACACTTAGGTTGGAGTAACTAAAACTAGTTTTTCAACCACTCCACAAATTTGTTGTTAACAAACTATAGTTTTGGCAAGTCGGTTAGGACATCTACTTTGTGCGTGACACAAGTAATTTTTCCAACAATTCTTTACAGACAGATTATTTCACTTATAATTCACTGTATCACAATACAGTGGGTCAGAAGTTTACATACACTAAGTTGACTGAAAAATTCCAGAAAATTATGTCATGGCTTTATAAGCTTCTGAAAAACTCAGTGCCTCATTGCTTGACATCATGGGAAAATCAAAAGAAATCTGCCAAGACCTCAGAAAAAAAATGGTAGACTTCCACAAGTCTGGTTCATCCTTGGGAGCAATTTCCAAACGCCTGAAGGTACCACATTCATCTGTAAAAACAATAGTACGCAAGTATAAACACCATAGTATCACGCAGCCGTCATACCGCTCAGGAAGGAGATGCGTTCTCTCTCCTAGAGATGAATATACTTTGGTGCGAAAAGTGCAAATCAATCCCAGAACAACAGCAAAGGACCTTGTTAAGATGCTGGATGAAACCGGTACAAAAGCATCTGTATCCACAGTAAAACAAGTCCTATATTGACGTAACCTGAAAGGCCGCTCAGCAAGGAAGAAGCCACTGCTCCAAAACCTCCATAAAAAGGCAGACTACGGTTTGCAACTGCAGATGGGGACAAAGATCAAACTTTTTGTAGAAATGTACTCTCATCTGATGAAACAAAAATATAACTGTTTGGCCATAATGACCATCGTTATATTTGGAGGAAAAAGGGGGAGGATTGCAAGCCGAAGAACACCATCCCAACCGTGAAGCACGGGGGTGGCAGCATCATGTTGTGGGGGTGCTTTGCTACAGGAGGGACTGCTGCACTTCACAAAATAGATGGCATCATGAGGGAGGAAAATTATGTGGATATATTGAAGAAACATCTCAAGACATCAGTCAGAATGTTAAAGCTTGGTCGCAAATGGGTCTTCCAAATGGAAAATTACCCCAAGCATACTTCCAAAGTTGTGGCTTAAGGACAACAAAGTCAAGGTATTGGAGTTGCCATCACAAAGCCCTCACCTCAATCCTATAGAAAATGTGTGGGCAGAACTAAAAAAGTGTGTGCAAGCAAGGGGACCTACAAGCCTGACTCGGTTACACCAGCTCTGTCAGGAGGAATGGGCCAAAATTCACCCAACTTATTGTGGGAAGCTTGTGGAAGGCTACCTGAAACATTTGACCTAAGTTAAACAATTTGAAGGCAATGCTACCAAATACTAATTGAGTGTAGGTTAACTTCTGACCCACTGGGAATGTGATGAAATCAATAAATGCGGAAATAAATAATTCTCTCTACTATTATTCTGACATGTCACATTCTTAAAATAAAGTGGTGATCCTAACTGACCTAAGACAGGGAATTTTTACTCAAATGAAATGTCAGGAATTGTGAAAAACTGAGTTTAAATGTATTTGGCTAAGGTGTATTTAACCTGTTGAGGATGGGGGCGCTGTTGTGACTATTTATGCTAATCGTGTAATTTTTGAAACGGCTTTCCACAAAACTCTTGATCGTACAATATTCATATTATTATTATTATTGGATAGAAAACAGTCTATAGTTTCTATAGGAGTTGAAATTTTGTCTCTAAGTGGAACAGAGCCCATTCTACAGCAATTTCCCTGACATGGAGTCAGATTTCAGAAATTTTGGCCACTGTTCTGGAGTCAGTTAAAAGGGCACTGTTATTGCTATGAGTATACGGACACTGCTTACGTCTTCCCCTGGATGCCTTTACGTGATGACGATTTGAACGGGGTCGATTGCGCGTTCACAGGCACTATAAATTAAAAAAACCTGTAGCTAGCAAGTCTTTTCTTGCTGCGTAATGCGCCTGGAGGACACCAAGCCGCACCTGTTCCAAGCATTAGTGGAGGGAGTAATATTACTCGGGTCATGTTTCTACTCGTTATGGGAGTTAAAAACATCATAAGGTAGTTAATTTAAAGTGTTTTATAGCAAGAGGACAGCTTTCCACCAAAAGACGATTACTCCCAAGAAAGGATCCTTTGCCCAAGATACTGATGGAAGAACAGCTCAAAGTAGGACATTTTTATTATGATAAATCGTGTTTCTGTCGAAAAATATTAGTGGCTTAGGACGCCATGTTTTTTGACGTAGCTTCGCTTGGCGCAAACTGTATTGAAAAGTAAGGATAAATTAAAAAATGTAATTCCGCGATTGTATTAAGAATTAAATTGTCTATCAATCCCTGTCCACCCTATATTTTTTAGTCACGTTTATGAGTATTTATGTATAAGAGTAGATCACTGTCTAAGTGGCGCACGGACATTTTCTCACCAGCTTGGGTACATTTCCCATTGTCTAACCATGATTTTGGTGGCTAAATATAAACATTTTCGATCAAACTCTATATGGATTGTGTAATATGATGTTACAGGAGTGTCATCTGAAGAATTCTGAGAAGGTTAGTGAAAAAATTAATATATTTTTGGCGATGTTGACGTTATCGCCCACTTTGGCTAGAATCAATGCTGGGCTGCTATGTGCTATGTGCTATGCTAATATAACGATTTATTGTGTTTTCGCTGTAAGACACTTAGAAAATCTGAAATATTGTCTGTATTCACAGGATCTGTGTCTTTCGATTAGTGTATGCTGTGTATTTTTACGAAATGTTTGATGATTAGTAAGTAGGTAAACACGTTGCTCATAGTAATTATTCTACTCCATTTGTGACGGTGGGTGCAATTGTAACCTATGCCATCTACCTGAAATATGCACTTTTTTCTAACAAAACCTTTCCCATACCATAAATATGTTATCAGACTGTCATCTGATGAGTTTTTTTCTTGGTTAGGGGCTATAAATATCTTAGTTTAGCCGAATTGGTGATAGCTACTGGTGTTGGTGGACAAATAAAAGATGGTGGATTATGCTAATGTGTTTTTAGGTAATAGATGTACATCTTTACATATTGTGTCTTCCCTGTAAAACATTTTAAAAATCGGACATGTTGGCTGGATTCACAAGATCTGTGTCTTTCATTAGCTGTATTGGACTTTAATGTGTGAAAGTTAAATATTTTAAAAAAAAATTTTTTTTGAATTTCGCGGCACTGGTTTTTCAGTGGGGGGGGGGGGGGAGTGCCGCTAGCGGCACTCTCATCCTAGACAGGTTAAACTTCCGACCTTAACTGTACATGCTGTACTTGTCAGCCACCACAGATAATTAAATCACTTGAAGCCTTAACAAAGAGTTGCAGTCTGTTTTGGAATGGGTGGCCAGTAATAAACTGGTCCTGAACATCTCTAAAACTAAGAGCATTGTATTTGGTACAAATGATTCCCTAGGCTGCTGAACAAGTTGAGATGCCTAAATTACTAGGTATCACCTTAGATTTTAAACTTTCATGTTCAAAACATATAGATTCAATGGTTGTACAGATGGGCAGAGGTCTGTCCATAATAAAGAGATTATCTGCTTTTTTGACACCCCACTCCAAAAAACCCCGCAGGCTCTAGTTTTGTTTTATCTTGTTTGTTGTCTTGTCATGTGGTCAAGTGCTACATAGTAAGACCTAGTTAAGCTGCAGCTGGCCCAGAACAGAGCGGCACGTCTTGCTCTCCATCGTAATCAGAGGTTAATATAAATGCCATGCATGCCAATCTCTTTTGGCTAAGAGGAGAGACTGACTGCATCACTTATTTTCATAAGAAACATTATTGTGTTGTTTGCATAATCAACTTACACACAGCTCTGACACACACACTTACCCCACCAGACATGCCACCAGGGGTCTTTTCACAATCCCCAAATCCAGAACAAATTCAAGAAAGCGTACTGTATTATATAGAGCCCTTACTGCATGGAATTCCCTTCCATCTCATGTTGCTCAAATGAACAGTAAACCTGGTTTCAAAAAACAGATAAAGCAACACCTCACAGCACAACGCCTCTCCCTTACTTGACTTAGATATTTTGTGTGTATGTATTGATATGTAGGCTGTGTGCCGTTTTTAAATTGATGTATTTCTGTCCTTGAGCTGTTCTTGTCTATTTATATTCTGCATTATGTCATGTTTCATGTTTTGTGTGGACACCGAGAAAGAGTAGCTGCAGCTTTCACAACAGCTAATGGAGATCCTAATAAAATACCAAATACCAAAGCATCATTACAGGTAAGGGCAAACTACAGTGTAAAGCTCAAGTGGCATCAATAACTGAAATAGGTTGGTGTGGCCTCATGAGACCCCTCATGCTGAGCCACATATCAACAGCACTCTTCCTCAGAAAGACAATTATGATAGCTGATCGAGTGAGGAGCAAGTGGAGCTGATCGCATCGCCTAAAGGGTGCTAATAGGGAGTGGAGGATGAGGAGAGAGCGCTTCTCGCTATCACCATGAAACATGCCCTTCATCGACCCCTCAATCTCAGTGAGCACATCAGCCATCGTTGTGAAAGGCCTCAGACGATCTCTTAATCTGGCCAATCTACTCGTCTCAAATCCTCTCTAAATGGTATTGTCCAATAATATACTTCTCAGGCTACATGAACACAATGTAGTGATTGGCAGATTCATAGACGCGTGTATATCAAATCACAGCAAGCTGCTTATCTAGATTGGTCTCTGTCATCGTCCCGGCAACACGGGTGACATCACTGGTTTGCCGTAATAGGGGCTGGCTGACACTGTTAAACTCAGAGTTAAGTGGGCTGGAAGGAGGTAGAACCCCTGCTATTATAATGGCAACCCTTCTCTGCTGCTCAGAAACTCTGATCACATTCTGCTTTAGAGCTAGACAGCTTGGTGTGCCAGGCCCAAGGGCTCCTGGGAGGTACATGGGACCGGGTTGCCAGGTGGCTTTGCTGGCTGCCAGCTTTTTGGCTTCGGACATGCCCCTGTCACTAGTGCCTCACCAGTGGCTGGATCCCTGCTTCTTCAGCAGAGCTGTGCGGAATGTGGCGCACTGTGAAACCCAACGTGGAGGCTGTTGAAATTGCACAAAATGGCAACAGAAAGACCAGTAATTAGTCCCTTGATGATTTCCAATCTTGGCATTGTGTGCCTGTATGTCTTCATCATAAATAAATGACAGGATAAATAGATAAGAAACTCATTATGTCAGATGTTTCAGTCACATGGTTGGTCGAGCAGTGTGTCCCAAAAGCACCCACTACTGGTCAGTGGGGATAAATTTACGGGGAGATTCTGCCTTGAGGGTAGGCCTTCAACAAGACATCAATGGCGAATGGATATCTAATTTACAGTGTATGTCTTCAAGCTTTGAAGTTAAGCTGTTGAAAAATGAACCAATCAGGGTGTACTTTGGTAAAAATCCATTATAGGAATACATCATGGAAGAACAAACTCTGCACTAGGGTTTAATGAGCTAAACAAAATGTCCTTCTGTGGAACAGCTTGTCCAAACCGTCCTCAAATACCTTGAGGCACGATAGAACATACAATGGAGTGTGAGCCTAGTCTACAGTCTACCTCAGTGGTTCTATAATGCATTACACTACACGCTCATCCACTGCCTCCCCAGTGCTTTAATAGCTTATTCAGCCTGGGTGAGTCAGACTGGGGGGGGGGGGGGGGGGGGGGGGGGGGGGGGGGATGCCTTCAGTAGTGGAGGGGTTGAGAGGTTCTCCCGGCACTTTGTGTGACTATGTAAACATGGCCCATAATTGATTGTAACTGAGGCAAAATGTCACAAAATGCATTTAACGCTCGGGCTACGAATTGGACAAAAGCGCTGCGTCGTAGACTGATTGGCCCTCGCTTTGGGGAAGCGAGCGATTCTTGGTTAGAGGGCAGAGTCCTCTTCCAATGGCCATGCTTGTAAAATTCGATACAGTACTGGCCTTTTTTTTATGATGAGTTTTGGCGATTGCAGCAATGACTGAGACATTCAGAAATAAAGGGTGAGTGCTGGGCCATGGGGTTCAGCGGCTTGTTATCCTGAGTGGGTGAAGCGTACAGAGCGAGGAACTGTGGTTATACAGGGCACGGCACTGCCACAATGATCGGAGGGGAGGAGCAGAATGGTTGAGGTAAGTTAGAGCTCACTGGAGGGTGCAAAGGTCAGTAAAGAGAGGGGGGGGGGGGGAACTAAGACACAGGCGGGGCAGCACAGTACGGTCATTCAGAGAGCAGAGGAACTCTACGCTACTTGAGCCACTGCAACTGCATATAGGCCTGCGAAGGTATACTATCCATCTGTGATGTGTTTTTCATCTGTTTGTAGGATGCATATAAAACATAGGAACTTGATGTCTATTCCAGAATCCTGTTGTCTACATTACTCGTTGACGCATGGTAAAAAAAAATACAAATAATTGAGTTTAAGTGATCACACACAGTGACTGGTTATTGTCTGATGATGGATGATATGTCGAAAACATGTTTTCCTAATAAAAAATAGTTTTTTTTTGTAAGCCCTTGGTTTAGGGCACTGTCATTATCATGTGAGGGATGAAGGACTCGTTGTTTTTGTGCACGCACACACCTTCTCGGAAGGCGTCTGCCAACAAGGGTGTAATTGCAGATCGCAATTAGGGGCATTTTCGGATGTATCTGTTTCTTGATGTTAAGTTACACCCATTGATGCTCGCCATTGGTCTGTGGCCATTTCTTTCCCGTCAGGGACGACAGTTACTCTTGAACATTATTTGATGGTGGGACTGTTGTTTACCCTGCGCTCTCCTTCAGCCACATGGACTGCACAGCTATTACGGTCACTGTCCTTCCAGCACCACGAGCCTGTCCCCTTTTATGTGTCACTGTTGTTGTCGCTATTGGTGATAATATAATAGGTTGTGTAAAGAGTGTGGTTTTAGTTTTGCTTGGTCAGATTATCTTATGCTGTGTGTCACATGTTGTGTCCGTGCTGGTCCTGTCTTTGTGTGAGCAGCAGCCCGAAGGACATTGGCCTTCAGAGGGACCAAGCGCCATGCTCTACTAACTGAGCAACATGGGACTTGATACTAGGTAAGATTTTTGGCCCCTCTGAAGGCCTAGGTCCTACATAGTCACGGTTTGCCACTGCCCCTCCTTCTTCTCTGATTGTCTTTCTCTCTAAACTGCGGTAGGTGGTTATCATGAGAACAGACTTCACTGTAATTATTCCCAAGCATCCGGGGCCGAGAGTGACCGTTCAATAACCCGGCTTGTCATTTACTTGTCAGACGTGATGGGAATGAAATGAAAACTCATCACAGCACACCTCCGCCACGGTCATTACCATTCCACATGAGTGTTTGAGGATTCCGTGACCGGCAGCCAGAGCGCCTTGATGAATCGCGTGGCGACATTTTTATTTGGTCACAGGGCTGTCCGATCAACACCGACAACAGGCACTGAAACCAGCACAACCTGCCTTTAGTAGTAATCTCAGTTTTTAAGCATCCCTGGAATCAGTGGAGGCTGCTGAGGGGAGGACATCTCATAATATTGGCTGGAACAGAGCATTCCATTTGCTCGGTTCCAGCGCCATTATTATGAGCTGTCCTCCCCAATTAAGGTGCCACCAACCTCCTGTGCCTGGATTATTTACAGGACAGCAGCCTGTTCCTTTGTGATATTCCTATGCCTGGAGATCATTTGACTTGGAAATCCCCATTTCAGAGTTTTGATATCAGTCAATCTTATCATCGACGTAATGAGTGGAATGTGCATATCGTGAATTCAATGTATGATGATGATGCTCAGGCATGTAAGCAATGGAAAGGAGAAAATACATTGCACAAATATATGCATTGAAAATGTGGGAGAATTTAGCAATGTCCTCGGGGCCTGTATCCACAGAGCATCAGCAGAGTGCTAGGATCATTAAAAAAAAGAACTTTTAAATGATAATTAATATTAGGGGGGACATGATCCTAGATTAGTACTCCACATATGGGCCCTGATATGCTTCCAATTCCAATGTGTGAATTGGTGTAACAGACATTGCTTAATTTTCATTGGTTTCAATTTTCACATTAGAAATGCATGCACCATTTGTTAAATAAATAAAGGTAAAATCCTTTTTTTTTATTGTTGTAATACCTTTTCAAGAACAATGTCAACATCCCTGATTAGCTTCAATCTCATTAGGAGTTGGTTTATTGTGGACAGCTGCCACCCACCAGTCTGAAGCGCCGCCATCATTCTCTCAAGGCCCTCCTGCCGCGAAATAGAGAAGGTGCGAGACATTGGTGCGTCTCCAAATTTCGTGGGGGCTGCAGAGCACTTTAATGAGATGAAAGTGGAGATTTATGAGTTGCAGAGTTCCCATTTTTCATTAGTAGCCCAGCACTCCGTGTTTATGAATGCCCACCATAATGATAAGCCATCTTGGTAATGGGCACAACTGGCTATTGTTCCTAATGGGATTTGATTGGTCCGAATCGTCTCTGATCCAGATTTATTGCCGTGGGTGCCCGTCTGTGCCCTTGAGTTGGGACCCAAATTACCTGCCTTTTCTTCTCTCCCATTTTGATTATTAGATGGGGCAGAAAGTAATCATTTCTCAGACATTTTCAGTCAGCACACGGTTCGAGGCACCACTGGAGGCAAACAGCTCTTGAAAACAAATCTGCTCAGAAGTAGCTGGCTTACACTAGAAACAGGTAGGTGTGCGGATGGCCTCAGTTCAACTCCCAAACAGGTATTTTGCAATCGAGCTTGGCTGTTCAGTCCAAATGTCTCTCTCTCTCTGTCTCTCTCTCTCTCTCACACCACCCCGCTCTTTTCCAATGCATTTGTCCTTCCATCCCTTTTTTCCCACCTCTATGTCTTTCCATCCCTCTCTTTCTCCCTCCCCTCGGTCCATAACTGCCTCCTGTCTCCATCTGTCCAGAGCATGAAGGGCACTTTGCCCGCTGGTCAATGCAATGCAGGCCTGTGCTCAGACACTGTGGCCAGTGGAGTGAGTGCAACAGTGCCTGTGTGGTTGGAGGAGGAGAGAGAGTCAGTCACAGGACACACATTGACAGTTGTCACACACACACAGTCAAGCGTACGAGCACTGACCCTGACGCAATGATATTCACGCTCACAGCAGACAGACAGTTAACGCACGCATAAGTGTAAGGCGAGCAAAACACACACACAGAGATGCACATCCACAGTGCCCACATCTACACTAAAACATACGTAGACGTGCATCACGCACACACCCACACACTGTTCATGAAATCCAGTACTCCACTATAAAAATGAGCTGTACTTTAAGGTAGCAGCGAGCTTAGCAGCCAGCAGAGCAGACTTGTTGGGCGCGTGCTAATTTGCGCGCGTGTATCCGAGAACACTTGACAGAGCCCACTCCTGTCCCCTATGTATAAAGGTTTAGCTTCCCTTCCTGATCAATACTTTGGGTTTCTTAATTGAGCTCTTTCTCCATCTCAACCTGAAATCCAATAGGCTCGACTGGGGAAACCTGGGCTGCACAAGCACCCCTGGAAAAGCGTTGGGGAAGGAGAATACACGCCGAGGGAAAGACAATCCTGCTCAAAATACCAGCAGGAATGTCAGGGCTATATGACGAAGGCAAACTCTGTGACCTTGAATTGTTTGAACTTCACACAGTACACTGTCTGAGGGGCTGGGCTGGTGTGTGCGTGTTTGTGAGGGAGGGATGGGGGTAGTGTGTGTGTGTGTGTGTGTGTGTGTGTGTGTGTGTGTGTGTGTGTGTGTGTGTGTGTGTGTGTGTGTGTGTGTGTGTGTGTGTGTGTGTGTGTGTGTGTGTGTGTGTGCAAATGTGTGTGTGTGTGTATTGTTTTATATCTTCATTATACACTATATGTACAATGTATGTGGACACCCTTTCAAATTAGTGGATTTGGCTATTTCAGCCACACAGGTTGCTGACAGGTGTATAATATCGAGCACACAGCCATGCAACCTCCATATACAAACATTGGCAGTGGAATGGTCTTACTGAAGACCCCGGTGACTTTCAATGTGGCACCGTCATAGAATGCCACCTTTCTAACAAGTCAGTTCATAATATTTCTGCTCTGCTAGATCTGCCCCGGTCAACTGTAAGTGCTGTTATTGTGAAGTGGAAACGTCTAGAAGCAACAACAGGTCAGCTGCGAAGTGGTAGGCCACACAATTTTTTTTATTTTTTATTTCACCTTTATTTAACCAGGTAGGCCAGATGAGAACAAGTTCTCATTTACAACTGCAACCTGGCCAAGATAAAGCAAAGCAGTGCGACACAAACAACAACACAGAGTTACACATGGAATAAACAAACATACAGTCAATAACACAATAGAAAAAATCTATACATAGTGTGTGCAAATGAGATAAGATAAGGGAGGTAAGGCAATAAATAGGCTGTAGTGGCGAAGTAAATACAATTGAGCAATTAAACACTGGAGTGATAGATGTGCAGAAGATGAATGTGCAAGTAGAGATACTGGGGTGCAAAGGAAGAAAAAATTTGGCTTTGGGGGTGACCAGTGAAATATACCTGCTGGAGCGCGTGCTACGGGTGGGTGCTGCTATGGTGACCAGTGAGCTGATATAGGGGTGGGGCTTTACCTAGCAAAGACTTATAGATGACCTGGAGCCAGTGGGTTTGGGGACGAATATGAAGTGAGAGCCAGCCAACAAAACAATACAGGTCGCAGTGGTGGGTAGTGTATGGGGCTTTGGTGACAAAACAGATGGCACTGTGATAGACTGCATCCAATTTGCTGAGTAGAGTATTGGAGGCTATTTGTAAATGACATCACCGAAGTCAAGGATCGGTAGGACAGTGTGGTGGCATATTTCTGCTTTACCAAATGAGGAGAGTTACAAACTACACACCAGTCAGAGTTATACTTAAACTCCATCTTTAATAATAATACGCTTTGCAATAGCCTTTTTGACTTTCAATGATGCGCTATCTCTAATGAACCATTGAAAAGTGACTACAGAAAAATACAAAGATCTTTTATAGCCAAGATACACCCCTCTCAACTTACATGACGAACCACAGATCTTAGGAACTGTTCACAAAGAAATACTTTTTCTTGAGAAAGGAGTATCCCATAGCCAGATAACATTCACTATAAATTATCGTTCAGTTTGGTCCCTCAGACGAGGTTCTAATCTCGTTCCTGGTACTTCATAGTACAAAAACACCAACTCCTCCAATGGCATATATCAATTATCAACTCTAGATACTCCCATCTCAAGTAAAACCCCCTCTTGACCCCACTCCTGGACAAGCTCACTGAGGGGAGTGAGCCTCTAGGTCATACACTGTCCCAGGATAAGTGTAAGATCAGAGAGGACATAATTTCCCAATGGGAAAAGGAGTGAGTGACTGGCGCACAGACATTGCATAGACAAGTAATTGGTTCCCCATTAATCACGCCATCCCTTCACATGGTTTAACCTGTTGAGGATGGGGGCGCTGTTGTCACTATTTATGCTAATCGTGTAAATTTTGAAACGGCTTCCCACAAAATTCTTGATCGTACAATATGCATATTATTATTATTATTGGATAGAAAACAGTCTATAGTTTCTATAGGAGTTGAAATTTTGTCTCTAAGTGGAACAGAACCCATTCTACAGCAATTTCCCTGACATGGAGTCAGATTTCAGAAATGTTGGCCCCTGATCTGGAGTCAGTTAAAAGGCCGCAGTTATTGCTATGAGTATACGGACACTGCTTACGTCTTCCCCTGGATGCCTTTACGTGATGACGATTTGAATGGGGTCGATTGCGCGTTCACAGGCACTACAAGTTAAAAAACCCTGTAGCTAGGAACTCTTTTCTTGCTGCGTAATGCGCCTGGAGGACATCGACCCGCACTTGTTCCAAGCATTAGTGGAGGGAGTAATATTACTCTGGTCATGTTTCTACTCGTTATGGGAGTTAAAAACATCATAAGGTAGTTAATTTAAAGCGTTTTATAGCAATTTATATCCGTTTAGTGCGATTTTGGGACATTTATTTCTGAAACGCTGTGAATTGCTGGGCACGCTTCCAGTTCATCCCGAACGCAGTTGGCATTTCCACATGGCAAGAGGACAGCTTTCCACCAAAAGACGATTAGACCCAAGAAAGGATCCTTTGCCCAAGATACTGATGGAAGAACAGCTCAAAGTAGGACATTTTTATTATGATAAATCGTGTTTCTGTCGAAAAATGTTAGTGGCTTAGGACGCCATGTTTTTTGACGTAGCTTCGCTTGGCGCAAACTGTATTGAAAAGTAAGGATAATTTAAAAAAATGTAATTCCGCGATTGTATTAAGAATTAAATTGTCTATCAATCCCTGTCCACCCTATATTTTTTAGTCACGTTTATGAGTATTTATGTATAAGAGTAGATCACTGTCTAATATGGCGCACGGACATTTTCTCACCAGCTGGGCTACATTTCACATTGTCTAACCATGATTTTGGTGGCTAAATATAAACATTTTCGATCAAACTCTATATGGATTGTGTAATATGATGTTACAGGAGTGTCATCTGAAGAATTCTGAGAAGGTTAGTGAAAAAATTAATATATTTTGGCGATGTTGACGTTATCGCTCACTTTGGCTAGAATCAATGCTGGGCTGCTATGTGCTATGTGCTATGCTAATATAACGATTTATTGTGTTTTCGCTGTAAGACACTTAGAAAATCTGAAATATTGTCTGTATTCACAGGATCTGTGTCTTTCGATTAGTGTATGCTGTGTATTTTTACGAAATGTTTGATGATTAGTAAGTAGGTAAACACGTTGCTCTATGTAGTTATTCTAGTCCATTTGTGACAGTGGGTGCAATTGTAACCTATGCCATCTACCTGAAATATGCACATTTTTCTAACAAAACCTATCCCATACCATAAATATGTTATCAGACTGTCATCTGATGAGTTTTTTTCTTGGTTAGGGGCTATAAATATCTTAGTTTAGCCGAATTGGTGATAGCTACTGGTGTTGGTGGACAAATAAAAGATGGTGGATTATGCTAATGTGTTTTTAGGTAATAGATGTACATCTTTACATATTGTGTCTTCCCTGTAAAACATTTTAAAAATCGGACATGTTGGCTGGATTCACAAGATCTGTGTCTTTCATTAGCTGTATTGGACTTTAATGTGTGAAAGTTAAATATTTAAAAAATATATTTTTTTTGAATTTCGCGGCACTGGTTTTTCAGTGGGGGTGGGGGGGGAGTGCCGCTAGCGGCACCCTCATCCTAGACAGGTTAAGAATTGGTAAAGACACATTCACATATGAAGACAATGTTCCATTCTGTTTCTCATGGTTCGGGCTATGCCCCTTAGATCCATAGAAGGGAAATCTTAACTCCACAGCATACAATGACATTCTAGACGATTCTGCACATCCAACTTTGTGGCAACAGTGTGGGGAAGGCCCTTTCCTGTTTCAGCATGACAATGCCCCCATGTGCAAAGAGAGGTCCATACATAAATTGTTTGTCGAGATCAGAGTGGAATAACTTGACTGGCCTGCACAGAGCCCCGGTCTCAACCCCATCGAACACCTTTTGGATGAATTGGAATGCCAACTGCGAGCCAGGCCTTAATTGCCCAACATCAGTGCCCGACCTCACTAATGCTCTTGTGACTGAATGGAAGCAGACCCCCACAGCAATGTCCAACATCTAGTTGAAAGCCTTCCCAGGAGAGTGGAGGCTGTAATAGCAGCAAAGGGTGGGACCAACTCCCTATTAATGCCCGTGATTTTGAAATGAGATGTTCGACGAGCAGGTGTACACATACACTACATGATTGAAAGTATCTATACTGCTCATTACTGTAGCCACCCACACTTCAAAGCACATAACTTTCTTCTGTCTTGTTGCCCATGGAAACCATATCAGCACAATTCCACAATGCAGAGATGTACTTATTATTCCTGTGGTTAGTTCTGAAAAGTGAATACTTTATATTCCGTATCTATGAAATGTTTCAATTTGATTACCTAACAACAACACTCTCTCATGGACATGTAAATTGGTTTAAACCTTCCTAAAAACACTATAAAACAAAATGAAATTGAATCGGGAGAAAACGTTACTTGACAGTAGTATAAATGACTGCGTTAATTTCTGAAGACAGTGAACACTTTGATGTCATCAGTGATTAGTATTTTCCCCAATGAAGCTTTGGGCAACGTTTCCCTCACGCAAAAACAGTCGAATATCTGCACAAAACACACAGTAAAACCCATTAGAATGCAGTGCAATTTAATTTGACACTTTTCTTGAACAGTACAGAGGGAATTGTTGTATTATTATTGTACGATGCATGCAATAGCTGGTTTCTACAAGTTTGGAATTCTAAATGTTATGGTTATATTTCTTACTACCATTTGCAAAATGTGACTCAAAGACCCTTCTCGTCCCATCCTTGCATCTTTTTGGTAAAAAAAGAGAGGGAAAAACAGAGAGGTGGAAAAGCAGAGGTGGAAAAGACCCACGTGAGAATCCACATGACCACTCCAGGTGCCAGCACCTCTGACTATGATAAGAGACGAAGGCAAATGCACCTCAACCAAATGTGTTGCCAGCCCTGTGACCTCAACCCTGCCACTGCTCTGCTACTTACACACGGTCACAATGTGTTAGCTCTGCAGCCACCACCAAACACTTACTACTGTACTTCCTGGTTTGGAGCAAACCTGGCGTAGAAACAGAAGAGTATGAGTCCATCACAAAATGAGCTTAAACTGCATCACTTAGGTACAAGTGAGTCTACACTGCTACACGCAACTTCTCTGCAAAAAGGCATAGAGGTAGGCCTAGACAAACCTGCAAAACAAACCCAGAGTCTAGGCGAGGAATCCAATATGGGTCTAGTTGGAGAATGGAGAAAGTATACTTTAAACCAAGCCTTAGGGACTGGGGGGGCGGTGGAGGATAACGGTGAGGTTTATGGGCAGCACTTTTCAAAGGCAGCACAATTGCAGCTTGAGGACAATCTGATTACTAGGATCTATATGCAAATATGCACTTGAGTGAGACTACGGCGGTTCCTCCTGCTGTAGAGGACCATGCAGATAGAGTTTGCATCCCAAATGGCACCCTATTCCCTATATGGTGCACTATAAAAGTTGTGCACTGTGTAGGAAATAGGGGGCCATTTGGGAGGGGCCAGAGAGTGGTGGCTGGCTACCTCCAAGGCATCTGTATCTCTGTAGCTGGATAGCTCTAGTATTATTAAGTGCTTATTCACCGGTGAATTGTTCTCAATACTATGGCCGAATGTGTAATACCCTGGGAAGCTTCAGACATGGAAACATGTGGGAGCACACATATGAACATAACAAAACATAGTGTGCAAACATATGGCAGTGATCTGCATATAATATTAAAACGAGTCCTTATGTACAGTGCATTCGGGAAGTATTTAGACCCCTTCACTTTTTACACATTTTGTTACGTTACAGACTTATTCTAAAACGGATTAAATAGCTTTTTTCCCCTCATCAGTCCACACAAAATACCCCATAATGACAAAGCAAAAACAGGTTTTTTGAAATTTAGCAAATGTATAAAAAAAATTCACTGAAATATCAGATTGATACATAAGAATTCAGACCCTTTTGTTGAAGCACCTTTGGCAACGATGACAGCTTCTAGTCTTCTTGGGTATGACGTTACAAGCTTGGCACACCTGTATTTGGGAAGTTTCTCCCATTCTTCACTGCAGATCCTCTCAAGCTCTGTCAGGTTGGATGGGGAGCGTCACTGCACAGCTATTTTCAGGTCTATCCAGAGATGTTCGATTGGGTTGAAGTCCGAGTTCTGGCTGGGCCACTCAAGGACATTCAGGGTCTTGCCCCGAAGCCACTCCTGCGTTGTTTTGGCTGTGTGCTTAGGGTCGTTGTCCTGTTGGAAGGTGAACCTTCGACACAGTCTGAGGTCCTGAGCGCTCTGGAGCAGTTTTTCATCAAGGATCTCTTTGTACTTTGCTCTGTTCATCTTTCCCTCGATCCTGACTAGTCTTCCAGTCCCTGCCACTGAAAAATATCCCCACAGCATGATGCTGCCACCCCCATTCTTCACCGAAGGGATCGTATTGGCCAGGTGAGGAGTGGTGCCTGTTTTCCTCCAGAAGTGACGCTTGACATTCAGGTCAAAGAGTTCAATCTTGGTTTCATCAGACCAGAGAATTTTGTTTCTCATGGTCTAAGAGTCCTTTGGGTGCCTTTCGGCAAACTCCAAGCGGGCTGTCATATGC
Source organism: Salvelinus fontinalis (assembly GCF_029448725.1). Taxonomy (NCBI): domain Eukaryota; kingdom Metazoa; phylum Chordata; class Actinopteri; order Salmoniformes; family Salmonidae; genus Salvelinus; species Salvelinus fontinalis. Next base: position 49,389,325 of record NC_074678.1, on the reverse strand, counting down.
CTTTTACGGAGGAGTGGCCATTCCACCAGAAAGGCTGCAGAGATGGTCATCCTTCTGGAAGGTTCTCCCATCTCCACAGAGGAACTCGGGAGCTCTGTCAGACTGACCATCGGGTTCTTGGTCACCTCCCTGACCAAGGCCCTTCTCCCCCAGTTGTTCAGTTTGGCCGGGCGGCCAGCTCTAGGAAGAATCTTGGTGGTTCCAAACTTCTTCCATTTAAGAATGATGCCACTGTGTTCTTGGGAACCTTCAATGCTGCACACATTTTTTTGGTATTCTTCCCCAGATCTGTGACTTGACACAATCCTGTCTCGGAGCTCTACGGACAATTCCTTCGACCTCATGTCTTGGCTTTTGCTCTGACATACACTGTCAACTGTGAGACCTTATTTAGACAGGTGTCCAATCACTTTAATTTACCACAGGCAGACTCCAATCAAGTTGTAGAAACATCTCAAGGATGATCAGTGGAAACAGGAAGCTCCTGAGTCTCATGGCAAAGGGTCTGAATAAAAACCAGTTTTCTCTTCTTCATTATGGGGTATTGTGTGTTGATTGATGAGGATTTATTTATTTTTTATCCATTTTAGAATAAAGCTGTAACTTACCAAAATGTGGAAAAACTGAAGCTGTCTGAGTACTTTCTGAATGCACTGTATATTCAACATAACTATGTCCTAAATGGCACTCTATTCCCTATATTGTATAGTGCACTACTTTTGACCAGGGCCCATAAAAATGAGTGCACTGTGTAGGTCGGAATATGGCGCCATTTGGGACACAAACTCTATATAGACAGGACAGGCTGTAAAATAGCTGGGGTTACTGTACACAGTGTGTTCATGGTATGTGGTGAAATGTGGAAAGGACTGTAAACATGGCAAAATAGGCCATCAAAGCTGTGGGCGGGTCTGCTTGGCAAAATGGAGGTAGGGAGTGAGCATCGGAACAAGATTGGTTTCGGTTGAAGAAAAATAGTCAATGTAGGAAAAGCTTGAATTTGATTTCCATGTCTTGAGGCATGCAGTGAGCTGCGTTTAATAGGCTAACGAGATACACTAACTGCATGTCTTTGTTCTTAGCACCAGATCTTTGCTTCTCTCTCTCCTCCCCACATGCCAAAGACAACACCTGGGGGTATGAGGGGAGAGGGAGGCACAAAAACAAACTAGTGGAAAAATGTTTATTTCTATTAAGGAAAAAGTAGCAAAGGAGTCGCTACTGCACAATGACATCCCTGACGGCCAAACCCTCCCCTGACACGGACGGCACTGGGCCAATTGTGCACCACCCCATGGGTCTCCCAGTCACGTCCAGCTGCGACAGAGCCTGGACTCGAACCCAGAATCTCTAGTGGCACAGCGATGCGGTGCCTTAGACCACCGCGCTACTCAGGAGGCCCAATGATATGTTTTTTCACTGTATTGCTTTGGGTTAGACTGGACTATCAGCTAATTGACTGACAGATTGTGTAACGGTAACTCTCCACTTGAGGGATCAGATCAGGGGTACCTTCTGCAACTGGATTGAGGATGACTGTGTTCTCTCTTGGTTTCTGAGGCAGGCAGGCAAGGGTGTCCATTAGGAGCTGGATGAGCACTAAGACCCTGCCAGGCACCGTCGGAAGTTAATGGAGACAACCAGGAGTTTGGTAATGAAAATAGTCTCTAGCAGGCTGGCTAACATCAGAGCCAAACAGATGGAGAACACATCTACATGGGCTGGAGAGGAGGGATGTGAAGAGAGAAAGATATTCAGACATTCTTATGAAGACATTGGAAGTGGACTTAAAAAATGCTTCTTTACTGTTTAAACCAACGCTTTTTCTTCTGCAGAGAAGAGACGTGAGAAACACACTTCCTTTCACCAACTAATCCAATAACACAAAGTAAATATCTTCCTCTACATCTATGACTTATAAACAGACACACTTGTCTAAATTGATGGGTCATGTGAAAGAAATGCTATAACCCCCAGCCACATCCTGCGGTGTAAAAAGTTCTATATTATCATAGAGTAAAAGTAAAGACACCTCAATAGAAAATTACTCAAGGTAAAGTCATCCAGTAAAATATTACTTGAGCGTAAGTCTGAAAGTATTTGGTTTTAAATATACTTACGTACCAAAAGTAAATGGAATTGCTAAAATGTACTTAAGTATCAAAAGTCAAACTAAAAGTATAAATCATTAAGCAAACCAGACGGCACAAATGTACTTTTTTTTTATTGACGGAGAGCCAGTGGCCACACTCCAACACTCAGACATAACTTGCAAAGAAATGCCTGCTTGCATTTTTGCAGGCTGTGTATCCATCTACCAGGTCCTAATGTCCTCCTTGTCCACAATGACTCCAAAATCCTTCCAAACCGGGGATTTCATTCGCTCAGCACCTGTTTCCATGATAGCGTATTCGACCATCACAAAATGTATTTGTATTTCTCCTGTTACGTTAGCCATTTATACGTGAGCTACAAGTCAGGGGAAATAAACTTGCCAACACATTGTCACTTGACAGAAGGGAACATAAGCTCAGCACATGAACAAATGAAGAATGTTTCAGCAACCTGCTCCACTCTCACTGTGTGGATGGTAGCCTAGGCCTAGGCTACAATATGTCTGCCTCACCACTCACATAGCCTAATGGAATTCACAACACAATTCAACTCAACAAGCTCCCGGGTTTGTAAATCATATATTATCATGATTTAAAATGTTTTCCGACTGCAGTATAATTGTTCTGAACCGCAAGCCAACCCGTGGGTTGAAAGAATGTTTTAATTCCTTCCACCAGCTGATTAGTTGGCAGGTATCCGACCCAATGCAGGACTCTACCCTGTTTCACACCTTTAATTTCAGATCACAAGGGAAAGTCAGTAGGATTCTTGGGGGAGGATTGGACCCTCATCTTCAAATTGGACTGGCTCCCAGCAAGAAAATGCATTCTCCCACTCCTAAAACAAGACATTTGCAATAATACAGATTGGTTGGAAGAAGTTTGGAAGCAGCATTCAAAATTATAACCTTAAGCATAGTTCTACATTGAAAGATGAAAATGTTTTTGGGTTTTCACCAAATCACTCTTCTTATTTTCTATTCAGTACATATCGGTGGACGGATGTTGTTGCTATAGGAGAATCAAGAACCAAAGTGCACATTAAAATAAAATAAATAAGTGCAAAGTTTTGCTCACCTTCACCAGCCACGTTTAAGTATACTACTATTCGGTGTTTTTATCATGAAAAGAGCATGAACAAAGCTGTGGCACAAAATCAACATTTTACATAGCCCTACAAAACAATATGCAGATTAAAATGGACGACAATATAGTGCATGTAAAATAGATATGTCACAAAATGTTATAGATATAATTGGAGGCTACTGAACCAATTGAAAGGTATGATGTGTGCTGTCCCTACTCCTTTCCACTCCCAAGATGCAATAGAGAGTGAAGGAAATGTTTATGCTGGTGGGAGTCGAGAGGTTCATGACACGTCGTATGGAGTACGGACCCACTTCCTAGTGAAAAGTCCTTAATTTTGTAAATTGTTTGAAGTATCCAAACTCTCAGTAAAAGAAAGTACTGAATTGTACTTAAAGGGGTACAAACGCTTGTCACACTTAATGTGGTACAAACGCTTGTTACTGTAGTGGTACCCTGTAAGGTACGCCCATTGTAGCATTAGTTATAGGTACATCAGACAATAGTGTAACTTTAGGGACAAGATAGTACCGTTTTACGTACTGTATAGTCTACAGGTACAAAAGCGTACCTTTAGAGTCCCAAGTCCCTCACGTGCATAGGCCTTTCTGCCATCCCACATCTGACACCATTGTAGCAAATTCAGAGGTAGCCCCACTTGGGACTGAAACCTGTGTCCTGCGACTGTCAAGCCAACACCTTAATCATTACGCCAAGAAGTCCGTACCTATTGTTACAAAGCTACCAGTAATTTACCAAAGTTACCGTAATCTTCAGAAATTGTAGTAATTAACAGAAAATCTAAGGCAATCTATCGTAACTTTGGTAATTTATACTTGAATAACCAAGAAAAATGTAAACACTCACATAAAAAAATTAGAAAAGTCGATTTCCATGAAAACAAACATGAAATGAGTTGCAAAATGAATAGGAAATATAGTCAAGAAGTTCACAAGGTTATAAATAATTATTTTTATTTTAAATAATAATTGTATCCTTCAAACTTTGTTTCGTCAAAGAAACCTCCATTTGCAGCAATTACAGCCTTGCAGACCTTTGGTATTCTAGTTGTCAATTTGTTGAGGTAATCTGAAGAGATTTCACCCCATGTTTCCTGAAGCACCTCCCACAAATTGGATTGGCTTGATGGGCACTTCTCACGTACCATACGGTCAAGCTGCTCCCACAACAGCTCAATAGGGTTGAGATCCGGTGACTGTGCTGGCCACTCCATTATAGACAGAATACCAGCTTACTGCTTCTTCCCTAAATAGTTGCATAGTTTGGAGCTGTGCTTTGGGTCGTTGTCCTGTTGTAGGAGGAAATAGGCTCCAATTAAGCGCCATCCACGGGGTATGGCATGGCGTTGCAAAATTGAATGATAGCCTTCCTTCTTCAAGATCCCTTTTACCCTGAAGAAATCTCCCACTTTACCACCACCAAAGCACCCACCGACCATCACTTTGCCTCAAATGATGACTTTGCCTCAGATGGCGTCAAGCACTCCTCCAGCATCTTACATTTTTTTCTATGTCTCACGAATGTTCTTCTTTGTGATCCGAACACCTCAAACTTAGATTAGTCTTTCCATTACACTTTTTTCCAATCTTCCTCTGTCCAGTGTCTGTGTTCATTTTCCCATCTAAATCTTTTATTTTTATTGGCCAGTCTGAGATATGGCTTTTTCTTTGGCCTTCTAGGGCCAGCATCCCGGAGTATTCTCTTCACTGTTGATGTTGAGAGTGGTGTTTTGCGGGTACTATTTAATGAAGCTGCCAGTTGAGGACTTGTGAGGTGTCTGTTTCTCAAACTAGACACTCTAATGTACTTCTCCTCTTGCTCAGTTGCTCACCGGGTCCTCCCACTCCTCTTTCTATTCTGGTTAGAACCAGTTTGTGCTGTTCTGTGAAGGGAGTAGTACACAGCGTTTTACGAGATCTTCAGTTTCTTGGCAATTTCTCGCATGGAAGAGCCTTCATTTCTCAGAACAAGAATAGACTGATGAGTTTCAGAAGAAAGTTCTTTGTTTCTGGCCATTTTGAGCCTGTAATCGAACCCACAAATGCTGATGCTCCAGATACTCAACTAGTCTAAAGAAGGCCAGTTGTACTGCTTCTTTAATCAGGACAACAGTTTTCAGCTGTGCTAACATAATTGCTAAATTATTTTCTAATGATCAATTAGCCTTTTGAAATTATAAACTTGGATTATGTTACGGCTCTTGTTGGTGGTAGGAAGAGTGGACCAAGACGCAGCGTGGAAAGTGTTCATGATTTTAATATTCAAAAACACTCAAACAAAATAACAAACATGAAAATGAAAGCGCACAGTTTTGTCAGGCAGAAACACTAAACAGAAAACAAGATCCCACAAAACCCAAAAGGAAAATGACAATTTATGTGTGATCCCCAATCAGAGATAACGATAGACAGCTGCCTCTGATTGGGAAACACACACGGCCAAAAACAAAGAAATAGAAAACATAGACTTTCCCGCCCGAGTCACACCCTGACCTAACCAAACATAGGTCAGGGCGTGACAGTACCCCCCCCCCCCCCAAGGTGCCGACTCCGGCCGCAAACCTGAACCTATAGGGGAGGGTCCAGGTGGGCATCTACTTCTCAGTGGAGGCTCCAGTGCGGGATGCAGGCCCCCTCCCCCCACTTCGGTGGCGCCTCTGGTACAGGGATCGTTGCCGGGGCCTCCGGACCGTAGATCGTCGCTGCAGTCTCCGGCCTGTGGACCGTCGCTGCAGGCTCCGGACAGGGGACCGTCGCTGCAGGCTCCGGACTGGGGACCGTCCCTGCAGGCTCCGGACTGGGGACCGTCCCTGCAGGCTCCGGACTGGGGACCGTCGCTGCAAGCTCCGGACTGGGGACCGTCGCTGCAGGCTCCGGACTGGGGACCGTCGCTGGAGGCTCCGGACTGGGGACCGTCGCTGGAGGCTCCGGACTGGGGACCGTCGCTGGAGGCTCCGGACTGGGGACCGTCGCTGGAGGATCCGGACCGTCGCTGGAGGCTCCGGACCGTCGCTGCAGGCTCCGGGCCATGGATCATCACTGGAGGCTTCGTGCCATGGATTATCACTACAGGCTCCGGGCCATGGATCATCACTGGAGGCTTCGTGCCATGGATCATCACTGGAGGCTTCGTGCCATGGATTATCACTGGAGGCTTCTTGCCATGGATTATCACTGGAGACTTCGTGCCATGGATCATCACTGGAGGCTTCTTGCCATGGACCATCACTGGAGGCTTCGTGCCATGGATTATCACTGGAGGCTTCGTGCCATGGATTATCACTGGAGGCTTCTTGCCATGGATTATCACTGGAGGCTTCGTGCCATGGATTATCACTGGAGGCTTCGTGCAATGGATCATCACTGGAGGCTTGGCTCTGGGAGAAGGCACAGGACTCACCAAGCTGGGGAGACATGCAGGAGGCCTTGTCCTTGGCCGAGGCACCGGATACACTGGACCGTGGAGGCACACTGGAGGTCTCGAGCAAACAGCCTGCACAACCCGTCCTGGCTGTATAGTGACTTTGGCCCTGCACGAGCGGGGCGCAGGCACAGGACACACTGGAGACACAGTGCGCAAAGCAGGCGCAGGATAACACGGACCGAGGAGACGCACTGAACACCAGATGCGCTGACCCAGCATCATCCTTCCTGGCTCGATGCCCACTCTAGCCCGGCAGATGCGAGGATCTGCGATGTAACGTACCGGGCTAAGCACACGTACTGGAGACACCGTGCGCTCCACCGCATAACACGGTGCCTGTCCATTACGACACTCGCCACGGTAAGCACGAGAAGTTGGCTCAGGTCTCCTACCTGAGTCCGCCAATCTTCTCGTGTGCCCCCCCCCAAAAAAAAGTTCTGGGGCTGCCTCTCGGGTTTCCTTGTCAACCGTGTTCCCTCATACCGCCGGTTCCTTTCTCCTGCTGTCTCCGCTCTCCTGGCTGCCTCCACCTGTTCCCATGGGAGGCGATCCCTTCCAGCCAGGATCTCCTCCCATGTGTAGGATCCCTTCTCGTCCAGAATGTCCTCCCATGTCCATTCCTCCTTTTTACCACGCTGCTTGGTCCGTTGTTGGTGGTCCGTTGTTGGTGGTAGAAAGTAGAAAACTGAGGATGGATCAGCAACATTGTAGTTACTCCACAATACTAACCGAAATGGCAGAGTGAAAAGAAGGAAGCCTGTACAGAATAAAACAATTCCAAAACATGCATTCTGTTTGCAACAAGGCACTAAAGTAAAACTGCAAAAAATACGGCAAAGAAATGAACTTTATGTCCTGAGTGTGTTTGGGGAAAATCCAACATCTCTTCACTGAGTACCACTCTTCATTATTTTATGGAATGGTGGTGGCTGCATCATGTTTTGGGTATGCTTGTCATCAGCATGAACTAGGGAGTTTTGGGGGGGGGGATTAAAAGAAACGGAATATAGCTAAGCACAGGCAAAATCCTAGAGGAAAACCTGTTTCAGACTGCTTTCCAACAGATACTGGGAGACAAATTCACCTTTCAGCAGGACAATAACCGAAAATTCATGGCCAAATAACAACACTGGAGTTGTTTACCAAGACGACATTGAATGTTCTTGAGTGGCCTAGTTACAGTTTTGACTTAAATTGACTTGAAAATGACAGAGCATGAAGAATGTATTTAAGAATAATGTCCAAATATTGTACAATCCAGGTGCGCAAAGCTCTTAGGGACGTACCCAGAAAGACTCACAGGTGTAATCACTGCATTAGGTGATTCTAACATGTATTTTCTAAGGGGGTTGAAAGATTATCTAATGAAGATATATTAATGTTTTAGATTTACATATATTTTTTCTTACAAATGTTACAATTTTTTCTTCCACTTTGACATTATTGACTATTTTCTGTATATCATTGACAAAACATTACAAATAAATCCAATTTAATCCCATCTTGTAACACAACAGAATTTGTAAAAAAATTCAAGGGGTGTGAATACTTTCTGAAGGCACTGTAGGATTCATCTGTTATATCTGTGTCCATATTGTCCATGAGATTCTAGTAGAGAATCTTCCAGAAGGACAACCATCTTTGCAGCACTCCACCAAACAGGTCTTTATGATATAGTGGCAAGATGGAAGGAACTCCTCAGCAAAAGGCAAATGAAAGCCTACGTGGAGTTTGCCAAAAGGCACCTAAACGGCTCTCAGATGGTCTGATGAAACCAAGATTGAACTCTTTGGCCTAAATGCCAAGCATCACGTCTGGAGGAAACTTGTCACCATCCCTACGGTGAAGCATGGTAGGGGCAGCATCATGCTGTGTGTGTGTTTTTCAGCGCTGGGACTGGGAAACTAGTCAGGATCGAGGGAAAGATGAACGGAGCAAAGTACAGAGAGGTCCTTGATGAAAATCTTCTCCAGAGTGCTCAGGACGTCATACTGGGGTGAAGGTTCACCTTCCAACAGGACAACGACCCTAAGCATACAGCCAAGACAATGTAGTGGACATTTTGGGACAAGTCTCTGAATGTCCTTGAGTGGCCCAGCCAAAGCCGATCAAACATTTGTGCAGCGACGTTCCTTATCCAACCTGACAGAGCTTGAGAGGATCTGCAGAGAAGAATGGGAGGAACTCCCCAAATACAGGTGTGCAAAGCTTGTAGCATCATACCCAAGAAGAGTCGAGGCTGTAATCGCTGCCAAAGGTGCTTTAACAAAGTACTGAGTAAAGGGTCTGAATACTTATATAAATGTAATATTTCCATTTGTTATATTTAATACATTTCCCAACATTTCTAAAAACCTGTTTTTGCTTTGTCATTATGGGGTGTTGTGTGTAGATTGATGAGGGGAAAAAATGACTTAATCAATTTTAGAATAAGGCTGTAACGTAACAAAATGTGGAAAAAGTAAAAGGGAATGAATACTTTCCAAATGCACGGTATATAATGTTAATGATATTTCATGCTGAAAGCCAAACTTTAAACACCAATGGTATTCACTAAGTTGAAGGTTTATATATAGGATAATGTTTTGAAGCTTTGTCCATCAATTTATTTAATTATTTAATTTGAATTATTATGATTTATTTAATTATTTCATTTTTGTATTTTTTTTATCACATAATATTAAGTACACAAAAGGGCCACTAGATGTCTTGTAATATATTTAATAAAATCTTGAAAGACACCATCATTCTGATAGTTTGCTGGTAAACTTAAAAGTTTCCAGTAATATCCCCTCCTTCGGCAACCCTATCCGTACCTCTTGACACGGCCACTCAGTGTTGGTGTTAACTTTAGTATGTTAGAATGTTAGCGTGTTAGTCACACGCAATATCTCAGACAGCACCAGCCCTGATTGTGATTACACTTGAGTGAATGATCCCTCCTTTTTCGTGGAGGGAGGTCAATATTTGCACATATCTGCAAATACTAATGTCTGTATAAACATAAGCATCCTAATAAGATGAACATTAAAATACATATCGTTATGGGACAAAATACAGTTCAAGCTTAATTGAGTTCATACAGCCATTCTCCGTTGTTTGTGTGAATTTGCAGCGTCTGTCACTCACCGCACCGTAAAGGTTATGTCATCATCACAAAAGGGAAAATGATATGTGTTTGGAAACAACCTTTTTGAATTACCAAAAGATTAACATAAATGTTTGTATGTACACACACTGTATCATCTGCAAAATACAGGAAAACAATTTCCTCTTCAAAGGAACATCAGGGGACGTTATGTTACGTTTCCATATTCCTTTTTTTTGGTTGGGATATTTTTTATAAATGTTTTATTTAACCTTTATTTAACTAGGCAATTCAGTTAAGAACAAATTCTTATATACAATGACGGCCTACAGAGCCATTGTGATGACAGAGCCATTGTGATGACAGAACCTGCTCCATGGGTGGCTGGTGGAGAGGAGGAAAGAGGGATGAGAGGAAGAGAGGAGGAGAGATTGAGACCCCCGACGTGTGGGGGCCCCGCCTGCCCTGCGCCTGTCCTCGTCGCATCGCATATGGTTGACGTGATGGAAAAGGAGGAAATTAAGATATCATATTGACATCTTTTTCAGCGCCTTCCAATCACTCCCTCCCTCCGGTCTACCTCTCCATTGCTCCATTGAGTTCCCTCATTCTCTTTTTTACACACCATTCTCTCCCCCTCCACCTCTCGGTCTCATCTCCCTCACAATCACTCATCCTCACTCACTCACTCTTGCTGTCTTACTCTCTCTCTCTCTCTTCCTCCCTCATCACACCTTCCTTTCTCCATCAGAGAATATACACAGCCATGATTTTTTTACATATTTAACACACACTCTGCATTAACCCCTGTATCACTTGATCATCGCTTAACCTGCTGCCTGTTTCTTCAGCTATAACTCTCTGGAACCTCTCCTTTCCACCAGAAGACCCTGGGTTAGAGGGGGTATTATAAATGTTTTTCATCCGCTGCTCAGCCATCGTTCTTGCCTCTTTGATGGCAATAACAATAATGCACCCATTTCTAATAACGAGAACATTTCATTTTCATTTTTGCATTTTATTTTTGCATTGATTTTTATGTATTATGTATCCATACAGTTTATGTTACGGAGCAAGAGATTAATAATTGTTTTCTCGATGACCAATGCATGCAATACATGGTATACTTGGTTTACATTTACAGGCTTATATTCAAAATTTTAAAAACACATACATGTGTTATATAAGTATATAAACCAAAAATATGATACGTGATGGTTCAAACAAATAAACTCAAATCTTAAACAAGGATGTTTCTAGTTCTTCAGAATTGTACCCACAAGACATGAGACCAGTTGTGACCATTGTAGTCTTCCCTGTTTGCCTTACATGACTCACGATTTTTTCCGTTTGTAACACACGCTCTGCATTCATGTCTTTATTGTTGAATGTGAATGCGAAGCATTGGCCACTAAATTCTCTCAAAATATATATGTTTTAATTCTCTCTAACATATTCCCCATTACTTTATATGCAATTAAAAAAAGATTAGAAAAAGGGATTCGGTTTCTTGGGGTTTATTGAGACAGAAAGTCACCACATCCGCAACCAAAGCTTTCTTGTCTTTGTTATCGTCCACCAGTGAATGCTTGATTTCTTTGAGTTTCTCATGGATGAAGATCGCCTCCTTCAGTTCATGTAGGAAAGCCCCTGTTACCCCATAAACCTTAGGAATAGATGGCACTAGACCCACAGACTCCAGGGCTCTGACTATCGATTTTATAAACCCGATCGGACCACAGCCTTTTCACCAGTTCCTCAAAGTGGTTGAAGAAGAAGTACTTGGGTGGCTCATATAAACATGGATGTCGTCGCTGGCTGGGGTGATAGATCTTACAACCTTGGCATTTTTCTCTTATATATTCTCCAATCACCACATTTAAAAGTGTGGCTACAAAGGCCTTGATGGTGTCCACAAAAATAGTACTGACCACCCCATCAAACACATCCTCATACTGTGTATATGTAGGGGGTGAATGGGGTGAGTAGAAATGAGGGCTCTGACGCATATCCTCGTCCGTAAGGGGTTGGTACCCACTCTGTAATGGAGTCCTCAGATGGTATGTGAATATCCATGGTATATGATGATTAAGAACCATAGGAGGATGGTAAAACCTTTTATTTTTGAACCCTTCCTTTGGGTGCGTGCCAACAGCATACTCGTTTTTTTCAGAGGTTGACCCTACTGGGGCCTCGTTTGAAACAATATCCGTAGAATCCATTGGTATAATACACTTGCTTAGTTTAGCAATACTCTGCCTGCGTTGGGTCTGTAAAAAGAGAGCATCCACTAACTCAAAATTTTCAATGTCATTATATTTGCTCAATAGTGGCGCAGCGGTCTAAGGCATTGCTGTAACCGTAAAAGCCTTGGTTTCATGCATGTTAACATTAGAAGCCTACTCCCTAAGTTTGTTTTATTCACTGCTTTAGCACACTCTCCCAACCCAGATGTCTTAGCCATGTCTGAATCCTGGCTTAGGAAAACCACCAAAAACCCTGAAATCTCCATCCCTAACTATAACATTTTCCGCCAAGATAGAACTACCAAAGGGGGCGGTGTTGCAATCTACTGCAAAGATAGCCTGCAGAGTTCTGTATTACTATCCAAGTCTGTACCCAAACAATGCGAGCTTCTACTTCTAAAAATTCACCTTTCCAGAAACAAGTCTCTCACTGTTGCCGCTTGCTATAGACCCCCCTCTGCCCCCAGCTGTGCCCTGGACACCATATTTGAACTGATTGCCCCCCATCTATCTTCTGAGCTAGTGCTACTAGGTGACCTGAACTGGGACATGCTTAACCTGTCTAGGATCAGCGTGGCGCTAGCGGCACACCCCCCCCCCCCCCACTGAAAAACCAGTGCCGCGAAATTCAAAAAAAATATTTTTTTAAAATATTTAACTTTCACACATTAAAGTCCAATACAGCTAATGAAAGACACAGATCTTATGAATCCAGTCAACATTTCCGATTTTTAAAATGTTTTACAGGGAAGACACAATATGTAAAGATGTACATCTATTACCTAAAAACACATTAGCATATTCCACCATCTTTTATTTGTCCACCAACACCAGTAGCCATCACCAATTCGGCTAAACTAAGATATTTATAGCCCCTAACCAACAAAAAAACTCATTAGATGACAGTCTGATAACATATTTATGGTATGGGATAGGTTTTGTTAGAAAAAAGTGCATATTTCAGGTATATGGCATAGTTTACAATTGCACCCACCATCACAAATGGACTAGAATAATTACAATGAGCAACGTGTTTACCTAACTACTAATCATCAAACATTTCGTAAAAATACACAGCATACACGAATCGAAAGACACAGATCCTGTGAATACAGACAATATTTCAGATTTTCTAAGTGTCTTACAGCGAAAACACAATAAATCGTTATATTAGCTTAGCACATAGCAATTAGCAGCCCAGCATTGATTCTAGCCAAAGTGAGCGATAAAAGTCAACATCGCCAAAAGATATTAATTTTTTCACTAACCTTCTCAGAATTCTTCCGATGACACTCCTGTAACATCACATTACAACATGCATATACAGTTTGATCGAAAATGTTTATATTTAGCCACCAAAATCATGGTTAGACAATGTGAAATGTAACTCGGCTGGTCAGAATTTGTCCTTGCGCCACTTAGACAGTGATCTACTCTTATACATAAATACTCATAAACGTGACTAAAAAATATAGGGTGGACAGGGATTGATAGACAATTTAATTCTTAATACAATTGCGTTATTACATTTTTTAATTTATCCTTACTTTTCAATACAGTTTGCGCCAAGCGAAGCTACGTCAAAAAACATGGCGTCCTAAGCCACTAAAATGTTTCGACAGAAACACGATTTATCATAATAAAAATGTCCTACCTTGAGCTGTTCTTCCATCAGTATCTTGGGCAAAGGATCCTTTCTTGGGAGAAATCGTCTTTTGGTGGAAAGCTGTCCTCTTGCCATGTGGAAATGTCAACTACGTTCGGGATGAACTGAAAAGCGTGTCCAACTTTTCACATCGTTGCAAAAATAAATGTCACAAAATCGCACTAAACGGATATAAATTGCTATAAAACGCTTTAAATTAACTACTTTGTGATGTTTGTAACTCCTATAACGAGTGAAAAGATGACCGGAGAAATATAACAGGCTAAACTAATGCTTGGAACAGGAGAGGGTCGGTGTCTTCCACGCGCGTTACGCAGCAAGAAAAGACTTGCTAGCTAAAGGTTTTTTTCATTTGTAGGGCCTGTGAACGAGCAATCGAGCCCGTTGGAATCGTCATCACGTAAAGGCATCCAGGGGAAGACGTAAGAAGTGTCCGTATAGTCATAGCAACGACAGTGCCCGTTTAAATGACTTCAGAAAAGTGGCCAACGTTTCTCAAATCTGACTCCATGTCAGGGAAATTGCTGTAGAATGGGCTCTGTTCCACTTAGAGACAAAATTTCAACTCCTATAGAAACTATAGACTGTTTTCTATCCAATAATAATAATAATATGCATATTGTACGATCAAGGATTTTGTGGGAAGCCGTTTAAAAAATTAGCCACATTAGCATAAATAGTCTAAACAGCGCCCCCATCCCCAACAGGTTAACACCCCGGCCATCCTACAATCTAAGCTTGATGCCCTCAATCTCACACAAATGATCAATGAACCTACCAGGTACAACCCCCTATCAGTAAACACAGGCACCGTCATAGATATCATCTTAACTAACTCGCCCTCCAAATACACCTCTGCTGTTTTCAATCAAGATCTCAGCGATCACTGCCTCATTGCCTGCATCCGTAATGGGTCCGCGACCAAAAGACCACCCCTCATCACTGTCAAACGCTCCCTAAAACACTTCTGCAAGCAGGCCTTTCTAATCGACCTGGCTGGGGTATCCTGGAATGACATTGACCTCATCCCGTCAGTAGATGATGCCTGGTTATTCTTTAAAAGTGCCTTCCTCACCATCTTAAATAAGCATGCCCCATTCAAAAAAATGTAGAACTAGGAATAGATATAGTCCTTGGTTCACTCCAGACCTGTCTGCCCTTGACCAGCACAAAAACATCCTGTGGCGTTCTGCATTAGCATCGAATAACCCCCGTGATATGCAACTTTTCGGGGAAGTTAGGAACAAATATACACAGACAGTTAGGAAAGCTAAGGCTAGCTTTTTCAAACAGAAATGTGCATCCTGTAGTACAAACTCAAAAAAGTTCTGGGACACTGTAAAGTCCATGGAGAATAAGAGCACCTCCTCCCAGCTGCCCACTGCTCTGAGGCTAGGAAACACTGTCACCACCGATAAATCCACTATAATTGAGAATTTCAATAAGCATTTCTCTACGGCTGGCCATGCTTTCCACCTGGCTACCCCTACCCCGGTCAACTGCCCGGCACCCTCCACAGCAACCCGCCAAAGACCCCACCATTTCTCCTTCACCCAAATGCAGATAGCTGATGTTCTGAAAGAGCTGCAAAATCTGGACCCCTACTAATCAGCCGGGCTAGACAATCTGGACCCTCTCTTTCTAAAATGATCTGCCGAAATTGTTGCAACCCCTATTACCAGCCTTTTCAACCTCTCTTTTGTATCGTCTGAGATTCCCAAAGATTGGAAATCTGCCGCGGTCATCCCCCTCTTCAAAGGGGGTGACACTCTAGACCCAAACTATCCTACCCTGTCTTTCTAAGGTCTTCAAAAGCCAAGTTAACTTCTTATGGCTGGTTGGCAGTATTGAGTAGCTTGGATGAAAAGGTGCCCAGAGTAAACTGCCTGCTACTCAGGCTCAGAGGCTAAGATATGCATATTATTAGTAGATTTGGATAGAAAACACTCTGACGTTTCTAAAACTGTTTGAATGATGTCTGTGAGTATAACAGAATTCATATGGCAGGCAAAAACCTGAGAAAAAATCCAACCTCACTAGCCTTAACTCCCTTATCTTACCTCATTTGCACTCACTGTATATAGACTTTTTGTTTTCTTTTTTCTACTGTATTATTGGACTGTATGTTTTGTTTATTCCACGTGTAACTCTGTGTTGTTGTATGCGTCAAATTGCTATGCTTTATCTTGCCCAGGTCGCAGTTGCAAATGAGAACTTGTTCTCAACTAGCCTACCTGGTTAAAACCTTTTCTCCATAGGGGGGCGCTATTTCGACTTTGTAAAAATTCGTTCCCAAATTAAACTGCCTCGTACTCAATTCTTGCTCGTACAATATGCATATTATTATTACTATTGGATAGAAAACACTCTCTAGTTTCTAAAACCGTTTGAATTATATCTGTGAGTAAAACAGAACTCATTTTGCAGCAAACTTCCTGTCAGGAACTGAAAAATCTCAAATCGGGGGCTCTGTTCCAGGGTCAGTTTATAAATTTGCATGTAATCTATGGGTCGACATGCACTGCATACGCCTTCCCCTAGATGTCAGTAAGCAGTGAGAATTGGAATGGGGTCTCTGGGTAGTTCTGAGGCCGTATAAAAGCTCTTGGAACCGGGTGTGCAATCTTTTCAACGTTCGCCATGACGCATGACAGACCTCAGGATTGCATTCTGAAAAGCTCTCGTTATAGGCTTTAGATATATCCGGCTCTGATTTTATTCGATATAGGTGTTAACCTGTTGGGGATGGGGGCGCTGTTTAGACTATTTATGCTAATGTGGCTAATTTTTTAAACGGCTTCCCACAAAATCCTTGATCGTACAATATGCATATTATTATTATTATTGGATAGAAAACAGTCTATAGTTTCTATAGGAGTTGAAATTTTGTCTCTAAGTGGAACAGAGCCCATTCTACAGCAATTTCCCTGACATGGAGTCAGATTTGAGAAACGTTGGCCACTTTTCTGAAGTCATTTAAAAGGGCTCTGTCGTTGCTATGACTATACGGACACTTCTTACGTCTTCCCCTGGATGCCTTTACGTGATGACGATTCCAACGGGCTCGATTGCTCGTTCACAGGCCCTACAAATGAAAAAAACCTTTAGCTAGCAAGTCTTTTCTTGCTGCGTAACGCGCGTGGAAGACACCGACCCTCTCCTGTTCCAAGCGTTAGTTTAGCCTGTTATATTTCTCCGGTCATCTTTTCACTCGTTATAGGAGTTACAAACATCACAAAGTAGTTAATTTAAAGCGTTTTATAGCAATTTATATCCGTTTAGTGCGATTTTGGGACATTTATTTTTGCAACGATGTGAAAAGTTGGGCACGCTTTTCAGTTCATCCCGAACGTAGTTGACATTTCCACATGGCAAGAGGACAGCTTTCCACCAAAAGACGATTTCTCCCAAGAAAGGATCCTTTGCCCAAGATACTGATGGAAGAACAGCTCAAGGTAGGACATTTTTATTATGATAAATCGTGTTTCTGTCGAAACATTTTAGTGGCTTAGGACGCCATGTTTTTTGACGTAGCTTCGCTTGGCGCAAACTGTATTGAAAAGTAAGGATAAATTAAAAAATGTAATAACGCAATTGTATTAAGAATTAAATTGTCTATCAATCCCTGTCCACCCTATATTTTTTAGTCACGTTTATGAGTATTTATGTATAAGAGTAGATCACTGTCTAAGTGGCGCAAGGACGTTTTCTTTACCAGCTTGTCTACATTTCACATTGTCTAACCATGATTTTGGTGGCTAAATATAAACATTTTCGATCAAACTGTATATGCATGTTGTAATGTGATGTTACAGGAGTGTCATCGGAAGAATTCTGAGAAGGTTAGTGAAAAAATTAATATCTTTTGGCGATGTTGACTTTTATCGCTCACTTTGGCTAGAATCAATGCTGGGCTGCTAATTGCTATGTGCTAAGCTAATATAACGATTTATTGTGTTTTCGCTGTAAGACACTTAGAAAATCTGAAATATTGTCTGTATTCACAGGATCTGTGTCTTTCGATTCGTGTATGCTGTGTATTTTTACGAAATGTTTGATGATTAGTAGTTAGGTAAACACGTTGCTCATTGTAATTATTCTAGTCCATTTGTGATGGTGGGTGCAATTGTAAACTATGCCATATACCTGAAATATGCACTTTTTTCTAACAAAACCTATCCCATACCATAAATATGTTATCAGACTGTCATCTAATGAGTTTTTTTGTTGGTTAGGGGCTATAAATATCTTAGTTTAGCCGAATTGGTGATGGCTACTGGTGTTGGTGGACAAATAAAAGATGGTGGATTATGCTAATGTGTTTTTAGGTAATAGATGTACATCTTTACATATTGTGTCTTCCCTGTAAAACATTTTAAAAATCGGAAATGTTGACTGGATTCATAAGATCTGTGTCTTTCATTAGCTGTATTGGACTTTAATGTGTGAAAGTTAAATATTTTAAAAAAATATTTTTTTTGAATTTCGCGGCACTGGTTTTTCAGTGGGGGGGGGGGGGGGGTGCCGCTAGCGCCACGCTGATCCTAGACAGGTTAAAAACATCATAATGTAGTTATTTTAAACCGAGTTATATCAGTTTATATCAGTATATTGCGATTTTCAGTATTTCATTTGTGCTGCGTTATAGTGAGTTGGACACGTCTTCGTCACATGGCTAATGTTTGCTGCTAATTCCAAAGTTGAAGACGACAATCTACAACCGAGCAACGATTCTTCTGGACAAAGGACAACTTGCACAAGATTCTGATGGAAGCTCATCAAATAGTAAGAACTATTTATGATGTTAATTCGTTGTTCTGTTGAAAAATGTAAAACTACTATTCCACCATTAATTTCGGTGCGGTCTCGCTTTAACGCACACTGTATGTCGTAGTAACGTTAATTTTAAAAATCTAACAGAGCGGTTGCATTAAGAACTAATGTATCTTTCATTTGCTATCCAACCTGTATTTTTTTTGTCAAGTTTATGATTAGTTATTGATTAGATTAGGTGCCTCTCCCAAGATTTCTCCCGACATTTTGTTTGCAGCTTGGCTACTATTCTCGTTGTATAACCACGATTTGTGCCGCTAAATATGCACATTTTCGAACAAACAATATATGTATTGTGCAATATGATGTTATAGGACTGTCATCTGATGAAGTTTTGAGAAGGTTAGTGAAAAATGTAATATCTTTTGCTGGTTTATTCGCTATCGCAAACGTGCATGAATCAATGCTGCTGTGTGGTTGGCTATTGTAGTAAGCTAATATAATGCTAAATTGTGTTTTCGCTGTAAAAAAAAAAAAATCTGAAATTTTGGCTGGATTCACAAGATCTTTGTCTTTCATTTGCTGTACGCTGTGTATTTTTCATAAATGTTTTATGATGAGTATTTAAGTAATGCATGTTGCTCTCTGTAGTTATTCTACTTGCTTTAGTGAGATTTTGTGATGGTGGCTGCAATGTAAAACTATGATTTATACCTGAAATATGCACATTTTTCTAACAAAACATATGCTATACAATAAATATGTTATCAGACTGTCATCTGATGAAGTTGCTTCTTGGTTAGTGACTATTTATATCTTTATTTGGTCGAATTTGTGATAGCTACCTATGCAGTAAAAAAATGGTGGAGAAAAAAAAGTTGGGTCTTTTGCTATCGTGGTTAGCTAATAGAAATACATATTGTGTCTTCCCTGTAAAACATTTTAAAAATCAGAAATGATGGCTGGATTCACAAGATGTGTATCTTTCATCTGGTGTCTTGGACTTGTGATTTCATGATATTTAGATGCTAGTATTTACTTGTGGCGCTATGCTAGGCTATGCTAGTCAGCTTTTTTACTGATGAGCGTGCTCCCGGATCCGGGATGAGTACCAAGTAAAAGTTAAATAAAGGTGGGCAGAAAAAAAATATTGCATCTCAGTGCTAGAGGCATCACTACAGACCTTGGTTCGATTCCAGGCTGTATCACAACCGGCTGTGATTGGGAGTCCAATAGGGTTGCGCACAATTGGCCCAGCGTCTTCCGGGTTAGGGTTTGGCCGGAGTAGGCCGTCAATGTAAATAAGAATTTGTTCTTAATTAACTGACTCGCCTAATTAATTAAAGGTTAAATAAAAAAATTATAAAAAATATCCCAACCTAAAGAATGAATATGCATACGTAACCTAAAATCCCCTGTCATCCCCCCCATCACAGAGGTTCCCGTTGCGGATTTTCTCGTTGCTGAAATAGAACTCCACGCCTACATAAGGAAGTCCGTTGTTTCTTTGTATTTTCACCCTATGAAATATTCTTCCTGAGGAGTCAGGGGCACCTTCGCACCTGGCCTTGTACCCCGTGTACAACCTATAACCCTTTGAGCTGACTCTCAGTTCAGGACACACCACCTTGCGAAACACATGCCAGTCTTCAAACCTGTAGTCCACCCCTAATGTTTGGTCTGTATATACATCTCCTTCGCCTAAGTTATAGAGTTTCACTCTACAGGCAGGGTAATCAACTCCCATAGTTGTCCACTAGACAAAACCACTTGATATTTCAGTACAGTTATGGGCGGTATTTGAGTTCTATACAAATGTATAAAACTCTTTTTTGGAGCATCATATGTTGATGATTTATACTCAGCCATTTTTCTATGATATAGCCTGGGTCCTACTTCTGATGTTAAAGTCATCACGGGCTGTCACGTGTGTTCCCTCTCCGGCCTCTAGGTCACCAGGCTGCTCGTTATGGCGCACACCTGTCACCATCGTTACGAGCACCTGCACGTCATCAGACTCACCTGGACTCCATCACCTCCCTGATTACCTTCCCTATATATGTCACTCTTTTTTTAAATGTCAAACTTCCTTTACTTCAAAGTAACAGCTTCACGATCACGTTACATAATCACACACTAAATATTGTGAGAACAACCGGGCAGGATGTCATTAACAGGTCAAACACAGGACACAGGAAAAACTCCTGAATCACTTTTTGACAGCAACCGTCTACTATATTCTCTCTTCCATCCCTCCCTTTTGTCTCTATCCCCCATCTCACTCACTTCACTTCCTCCCTCAATCCTCCTCTCTCTCTTCCAGCTTCAATCATGTATACAGGGAGACAAGTGCTCTTTGGCTCAGGCTCATTTGCAATTTGATTCCTCCTTGCCTTTGTAGTCATTCATCACCCCGTCCAGTGACCCTTGCTCTTCGCCCCTCTGCTTTCATCCCCCTTTCCTCTCTTGTCTGTGTGTGTTTGTTTGTTCACTGGCGGGAGAAAACCCATTAACACTGTGAACTGTGTCTCTTCTCATTTTGTTGGGATTGCTTTGCAGAGCTCCAATGTCCATATGGTGATATACTGCATGTCTTTTTTTCTCAACTGCCATGATATCTGAAATGTATTGCGAGTGAACCGACATATCCATATTATTCTGTCATAGTATGAATCTACACAGGAATTACACCACGTTCCAGGGATAGTTGGATGCTTGTTGAGTGTTTTTCAATACATTGTTTAACTTCTTTGTGATAGGGGGCAGCATTTTCACTTTTGGATGAATAGCGTGCCCATAGTGAACTGCCTCCTACTCTGTCCCAGATGCTAATATATGCATATTATTATTACTATTGGATATAAAACATTCTGAAGTTTCTAAAACTGTTTGAATGATGTCTGTGAGTATAACAGAACTCATATGGCAGGCAGGAACCTGAGAAAAAATCCAAACAGGAAGTGAGAATTCTGAGGCTGGTCGATGTTCAACTCATCGCCTATTCAAATCCCTGTAAGATATGGATCTGTTTGCACTTCCTACGCCTTCCACTAGATGTCAACAGTCTGTAGAACGTGGAATGACGCCTCTACTGTGATGTTGAGCCGGATGGGAGGTGTTTCAATCATTGGTCTGGCAGAATGCCAGTTCCTGGTCACGCGCATTCCAAACGATATCGTCTTGTTTTCCATTACTTCTAGAGACACAAAGGAATTCTCCGGTTGGAATGTTATTGGATAGTTATGATAACAACATCCTGAAGATTGATTCTCTACTTAGTTTGACCAGTTTATTTAACCTGTAATATAAATTTTTGAAGTTTTTGTCCGAGTTCGCCTGCATCTGCGCGAGCGTTTGGACATGTGCACTAAACGTGCTAGCAAAAGTAGCTACTTAGACATGAGTAATGGACATTATCGAACAAAACAATGATTTATTGTGGAACTAGGATTCCTGGGAGTGCATTCTGATGAAGATCATCAAAGGTAAGGGAATATTTATGTCATTTCGTATTTCTGTTTACTCCAACATGGCGGAGAAATGTTATTATATCTGAGCGCCGTCTCAGATTATTGCATGGTGTTTTTTTTAAATCTGACACAGCAGTTGCATTAACCTGTTGAGGCTGGGGGCGCTGTTGTCACTATTTATGCCAATCGTTTAATTTTTGAAACGGCTTCCCACAAAATTCTTGATCGTACAATATGCATATTATTATTATTATTGGATAGAAAACAGTCTATAGTTTCTATAGGAGTTGAAATTTTGTCTCTAAGTGGAACAGAACCCATTCTACAGCAATTTCCCTGACATGGAGTCAGATTTCAGAAATGTTGGCCCCTGATCTGGAGTCAGTTAAAAGGCCACTGTTATTGCTATGAGTATACGGACACTGCTTACGTCTTCCCCTGGATGCCTTTACGTGATGACGATTTGAATGGGGTCGATTGCGCGTTCACAGGCACTATAAATTAAAAAACCCTGTAGCTAGCAACTCTTTTCTTGGTGCGTCATGCGCGTGGAGGACACCGACCCGCACCTGTTCCAAGCATTAGTGTTGGGAGTAATCTTTCTCCGGTCATGTTAAGACTCGTTATAGGAGTTAAAAACATCATAAGGTAGTTAATTTAAAGCGTTTTATAGCAATTTATATCCGTTTAGTGCGATTTTGGGACATTTATTTCTGAAACGCTGTGAATCGCTGGGCACGCTTCCAGTTCATCCCGAACGCAGTTGGCATTTCCACATGGCAAGAGGACAGCTTTCCACCAAAAGACGATTAGACCCAAGAAAGGATCCTTTGCCCAAGATACTGATGGAAGAACAGCTCAAAGTAGGACATTTTTATTATGATAAATCGTGTTTCTGTCGAAAAATGTTAGTGGCTTAGGACGCCATGTTTTTTGACGTAGCTTCGCTTGGCGCAAACTGTATTGAAAAGTAAGGATAATTTAAAAAATGTAAATCCGCGATTGTATTAAGAATTAAATTGTCTATCAATCGCTGTCCACCCTATATTTTTTAGTCACGTTTATGAGTATTTATGTATACGAGTAGATCACTGTCTAATATGGCGCACGGACATTTTCTCACCAGCTGGGCTACATTTCACATTGTCTAACCATGATTTTGGTGGCTAAATATGCACATTTTCGAACAAACTGTATATGTATGTTGTAATGTGATGTTACAGGGGTGTCATCTGAAGAATTCTGAGAAGGTTAGTGAAAAAATTATATATTTTGGCGATGTTTACGTTATCGCTCTCTTTGGCTAGAATCAATGCTGGGGTAATGTTTGCACATGTGCTATGCTAATATAACGATGTATTGTGTTTTCGCTGTAAGACACTTAGAAAATCTGAAATATTGTCTGTATTCACAGGATCTGTGTCTTTCGATTAGTGTATGCTGTGTATTTTTACGAAATGTTTGATGATTAGTAGTTAGGTAAACACGTTGCTCATTGTAATTATTCTAGTCCATTTGTGACGGTGGGTGCAATTGTAAACTATGCCAGCTACCTGAAATATGCACATTTTTCTAACAAAACCTATCCCATACCATAAATATGTTATCAGACTGTCATCTGATGAGTTTTTTTCTTGGTTAGGGGCTATAAATATCTTAGTTTAGCCGAATTGGTGATAGCTACTGGTGTTGGTGGACAAATAAAAGATGGTGGATTATGCTAATGTGTTTTTAGGTAATAGATTTACATCTTTACATATTGTGTCTTCCCTGTAAAACATTTTAAAAATCGGACATGTTGGCTGGATTCACAAGATCTGTGTCTTTCATTAGCTGTATTGGACTTTAATGTGTGAAAGTTAAATATTTAAAAAAAAAAAAAAAAATTGAATTTCGCGGCTCTGCCTTTTCAGTGGGGGTGGGGGGGGTGTGCCGCTAGCGGCACCCTAGTCCTAGACAGGTTAAGTGTTGTTGTGGTTGTTCGCAAGCCCCGTCGTACACATAAATATGTACTATAACACGGTGTTCCTTGGGTCTCTAGGCTTTCTGTCTCCTCCACGGCTCGTGAAGACTCGTGGCTAAAGTGAAAACTTACCCAGCTGTGACTTCCTGGTAAACTCATCGACATTGAAGCTTCCAACACACAGTGCATGGCCCAGGGTTCCAACTCCACTATCGGTGATTAGGTCGAGACAGGATGAGGGATGAGTTAGTATGTCTGCTGCTTGTACACACAATACAAATGGCGGCACAAAATACAGCGAGGGCCCCATCTTTACTTCAACATTCTTGGCTGAGTTCGAGACAGAGGCGACGACACAGAAACTGTGGGAAAGAGACTCGCCCAGGAGAAGATTCAATTTACAGAAGAGAAACATTTCCTTGTTTCTTCTTCAGAAGCCCATTACGACAAGATGGATTTCGGTTCAGTAATCATGAGCCGTAATAGCACAAGTCGGGGGGCATTACGCACAGAAGAACAAGGAATGGTGTCTAAAGAAACCAAGTGATAAGAAATGCTGCCGCGGGTCTGGGTCCCCCGTTCCTAAATAAATCCTCATGCAGTCGGAGCTCTGATGAGCTGTGACTCCTGGAGGAAAGCGGAGCGAGAGTCTGGGAAAAGGGTGGAGAGGAGGGTAGAAAAATGACTGCAAATGGCCTGGAAAGGAATCAGTTATTCTTCTCGTTCTGGAAGTGCTCAACAATGGGCAAAGAAAACATTAGGCAATGTAGTGATACATCTTTAATGGCACTTTACGGGGCTCTTCTGCTGAAACAATTGAGCTTTTCTCAAGGGCTGGATTAATATACCAAAAGGGGGGAGGATGGGATGGGAGGGGAGGAGGGGAAGGGTGAATAGGGAGACAGAGTGAGAGAACAAGGAGGGGAAGAGACACTTAGATGTGGGATTTTAACTTGATTAATGCGCCGTTTGGGTAACAAGAAAGATTGTTTAGTGGACATCCATAAGTTAGGACCACAAACAGATTGCCTGGTTATAAACTGCCAAGAGGAGAAAAAAGGAAAAGAGGGGATGATCGGAGGCCAAGTAACAGTATAAATAGTATAGTACACTCAACAACACATGTAATGAATCAATGAACATGGTATTTTACTGTTGCATTGATAAGAATGTACCATGACCTGGTGTCCAAAGGAGATGGTAAGGCACACACGTGTGGAAGCAGAACTTCAAGTGCTAAGGTGGAATTAATTTAGGCAGCTGTATTGGAAAAACATTGGTGTGCTCATATTTACACTGGGCAAAAAATATAATAGAAATTAATTAAATTGATCACACAAAATATTGAAGCCAAAATCAGGCCAATTAAATGCTAAAATTGACTCCCATATAACTAGGAGGACAGGGCAAACAGTCAGTCTGTTTCATTCACAGTCGGTCATGAGACCAACCAAAAATTGTGTATAAACGATCATACAATGATCATTTTGCAATGATTCCTATGTCGAAGATGTGAAGAATATTTGTTGGTTTGATGTGAAACTGCTTCTTCCGGTTACTGATAGGCATGTCCCCATTGAGAAACTGACTGTTTGAACTACCAAATCCCCATGGAAAGATGATGAATTGAAAAACTTATGGATGAGATGGATGAGGCAAAAGGATCAGCAAATAAGTCTAACAACACAGCAGACTGTCAAACATACAGTAAGTTGAGAAATCATGTAACGAAACTAAACAAAAAGAAGAAACTATACTATGGTTTAGCGAGATGGCTGCCGTTTTATGGGTTCCTAACCAATTGTACTATTGTGTGTTTTTTTACTCGTTATTCTGGAGCTTCTGGATATCAGGACAGCGATTACACACCTCGACTGGACAAAGATTTTTTCTTTAACAATTTGAATGCGAAGGATTAACTTCAGACACCCGACCCGACAAGGCCCAAATCCCCGTCATTCGCATGAAAAAGAGACGGAGATATTGGGGAAGTAGATCGGGATGCCTTGTAATGATGTGACGGCGAGTGGGTAATCCGCCTATACTATCAGTTCTCTTAGCCAACGTACAATAATTTGATAATAAAATGGATGAGCTCCGTTTAAGACTATCCTTCCAACGGGACATTAAAAACTGTAATATCTTGTGTTTCACCGAGTCGTGGCTGAACAACGACATGGATAACATACAGCTGGCTGGGTTTCCGGTAAGACAAGGGGTGGCAGCCTGTGTCTATTTGTAAATAACAGCTGGTGCACAAAATCTGATATTAACGAAGTTTCAAGGTTTTGCTTGCCTGAGGTAGAGTATCACATGATAAGCTGTAGACCACACTATTTACCAAGAGAGTTTTCTTTTACATTTTTTGTAGATGTCTATTTACCACCACAAACCGATGCTGGCACTAAGATCGCATTCAACGAGCTGTATAAGTACATAAGCAAACAAGAAAATGCTCATCCAGAGGTGGTGCTCCTAGAGGCCAGGGACTTGAATGCAGGGAAACTTAAGTCCGTTTTACCTCATTTCTACAGCACGTTACATGTGCAACCAGATGGAAAGAAACTCCTAACCACCGTTACTCCACACACAGAGACGCATACAAAGCTCTTCCTTGCCTCCATTTGGCAAATCTGCCCATAGCTCTATCCTCCTGATTCCTGCTTACGAGTAAAAACTAAAGCAGGAAGTACCAGTGATTCACTCAATACACAAGTGGTCAGATGATGCAGATGCTAAGATACAGGAGTGTTTTGCTAGCACAGCCTGGGATATGTTCCGGGATTCTTCCAATGGCATTGAGGAATACACAAAAAATGCTTTGATGACGTCGTCCCCACAGTGACCGTACATTCATAACCCAAGCAGAAGCCATGGATTACAGGCAACATACGCACTGAGCTAAAGGGTAGAGCTACCGATTTCAAGGAACGTGACTCTAGCCTGGACGCTTATAAGCAATCCCGCTATGCCCTCCCGCGAATCATCAAACAGACAAAGGGTCAATACTGGACTAAGATTGAATTGTACTACGCCAGCTCCGATGCTCGTCGGATGTGGCAGGGCTTGCAAACTAGCCGCTAGCTGCCCAGTGACACAAGCCTACCAGACGAGCTAAATGACTTCTATGTTCGCTTCAAGGCAAGCAAAACTGAAGCATGCATGAGAGCATCAGCTGTTCTGGACAACTGTGTGATCACGCTCTCCGTAGCTGATGTAAGACCTTTAAACAGGTCAAAATTCACAAGGCCGCAGGGCCAGACGGATTACCAGGATGTGTACTCCGAGCATGCGCTGTACAACTGGTAAGTGTCTTCACTGACATTTTCAACCTGTCCCTGACCGAGACTGTAATACCAACATGTTTCAAGCAGACCGCCCAAGAACACCAAGGTAACCTGCCTAAATGACTACTGACCTGTAGCACTCACATCTGTAGCCATGAAGTGCCCTGAAAGGCTGGTAATGAACCATATCAACACCATTATCCCATGAACCCTAGTACCACTGCAATTTGCATACCGCCCCACTGATCGACAAATTATGGAATCTC
Source organism: Salvelinus fontinalis (assembly GCF_029448725.1). Taxonomy (NCBI): domain Eukaryota; kingdom Metazoa; phylum Chordata; class Actinopteri; order Salmoniformes; family Salmonidae; genus Salvelinus; species Salvelinus fontinalis. The sequence goes on along the minus strand of NC_074678.1, from coordinate 49,361,922 downwards.
TATTGCACTCCACATTGCCCTTTCCCACCTGGACAAAAGGAACACCTACGTGAGAATGCTATTCAGTGACTCCAGCTCAGCGTTCAACACCATAGTGCCCTCAAAGCTCATCACTGAGCTAAGGACCCTGGGACTAAACACCTCACTCTGCAACTGGATCCTGGACTTCCTGACGGTCCACATCACCAACAAACTATCATGGTCCAAACACACCAAGACAGTTGTGAAGAGGGCACGACAATGCCTACTCTCCCTTCTCCCCTCAGCTGCACCATCGAGAGCATCCTGACTGGTTGCATCACCGCATGGTATGGCGACTGCTCGGCCTCCGAACGCAAGACACTACAGAGGGTAGTGCGAGCGACCCAGTACATCACTGGGGCCAAGCTTCCTGCCATCCAGGATCTCTATACCAGGCGGTGTCAGATGAAGGCCCTAAAAATTGGCAAAACCTCCAGCCACCCTAGTCATAGACTGTTCTCACTGCTACCGCATGGCAAGTGGTACCGGAGCACCAAGTCTTGGTCCAAAAGGCTTCTTAACCTGTCTAGGATCAGCGTGGCGCTAGCGGCACACCCCCCCCCCCCCCACTGAAAAACCAGTGCCGCGAAATTCAAAAAAAATATTTTTTTAAAATATTTAACTTTCACACATTAAAGTCCAATACAGCTAATGAAAGACACAGATCTTATGAATCCAGTCAACATTTCCGATTTTTAAAATGTTTTACAGGGAAGACACAATATGTAAAGATGTACATCTATTACCTAAAAACACATTAGCATAATCCACCATCTTTTATTTGTCCACCAACACCAGTAGCCATCACCAATTCGGCTAAACTAAGATATTTATAGCCCCTAACCAACAAAAAAACTCATTAGATGACAGTCTGATAACATATTTATGGTATGGGATAGGTTTTGTTAGAAAAAAGTGCATATTTCAGGTATATGGCATAGTTTACAATTGCACCCACCATCACAAATGGACTAGAATAATTACAATGAGCAACGTGTTTACCTAACTACTAATCATCAAACATTTCGTAAAAATACACAGCATACACGAATCGAAAGACACAGATCCTGTGAATACAGACAATATTTCAGATTTTCTAAGTGTCTTACAGCGAAAACACAATAAATCGTTATATTAGCTTAGCACATAGCAATTAGCAGCCCAGCATTGATTCTAGCCAAAGTGAGCGATAAAAGTCAACATCGCCAAAAGATATTAATTTTTTCACTAACCTTCTCAGAATTCTTCCGATGACACTCCTGTAACATCACATTACAACATGCATATACAGTTTGATCGAAAATGTTTATATTTAGCCACCAAAATCATGGTTAGACAATGTGAAATGTAACTCGGCTGGTCAGAATTTGTCCTTGCGCCACTTAGACAGTGATCTACTCTTATACATAAATACTCATAAACGTGACTAAAAAATATAGGGTGGACAGGGATTGATAGACAATTTAATTCTTAATACAATTGCGTTATTACATTTTTTAATTTATCCTTACTTTTCAATACAGTTTGCGCCAAGCGAAGCTACGTCAAAAAACATGGCGTCCTAAGCCACTAAAATGTTTCGACAGAAACACGATTTATCATAATAAAAATGTCCTACCTTGAGCTGTTCTTCCATCAGTATCTTGGGCAAAGGATCCTTTCTTGGGAGAAATCGTCTTTTGGTGGAAAGCTGTCCTCTTGCCATGTGGAAATGTCAACTACGTTCGGGATGAACTGAAAAGCGTGCCCAACTTTTCACATCGTTGCAAAAATAAATGTCCCAAAATCGCACTAAACGGATATAAATTGCTATAAAACGCTTTAAATTAACTACTTTGTGATGTTTGTAACTCCTATAACGAGTGAAAAGATGACCGGAGAAATATAACAGGCTAAACTAACGCTTGGAACAGGAGAGGGTCGGTGTCTTCCACGCGCATTACGCAGCAAGAAAAGACTTGCTAGCTAAAGGTTTTTTTCATTTGTAGGGCCTGTGAACGAGCAATCGAGCCCGTTGGAATCGTCATCACGTAAAGGCATCCAGGGGAAGACGTAAGAAGTGTCCGTATAGTCATAGCAACGACAGTGCCCTTTTAAATGACTTCAGAAAAGTGGCCAACGTTTCTCAAATCTGACTCCATGTCAGGGAAATTGCTGTAGAATGGGCTCTGTTCCACTTAGAGACGAAATTTCAACTCCTATAGAAACTATAGACTGTTTTCTATCCAATAATAATAATAATATGCATATTGTACGATCAAGGATTTTGTGGGAAGCCGTTTAAAAAATTAGCCACATTAGCATAAATAGTCTAAACAGCGCCCCCATCCCCAACAGGTTAACAGCTTCTACCCCCAAGCCATTAGACTACTGAACAGCTAATCAAATGGCTACCCAGCCTATTTGCATTGCCCCCCACCCCCCCACCCCCATTTTTTATGCTGCTACTACTCTCTGTTTATTATCTATGCATAGTCAATTTACCTCTACCTATATGTACATATTACCTCAATTACCTCAACTAACCTGTGCCCCCGCATAATGACTCTGTACCGGTACCCCCTGTATATAGCCTCATTACTTTTATTTTAAGTTGCTCTTTAATTATTTGCTATTTAGTTATTTTTATATTTTCACTGTAAGGTCTACTACACCTGTTATATTCAGCGCATGTGACAAATAAAATGTGATTTGATTTTTGATTTGATTGTCATGACTTTCATTAATCTGATGACTGTTATTTACTTAATCCACTAACTATGTTTAATTGTTTACCCGATTAAATGAATCATGTAACAATTAACTCATTAGGTGGCACCAAGGAAAGAAACCGATAAAAGAACACCTTACTGCACAAAGGGGACTACGAAGAGACACAGCCATTTTATATATCTTGTATTTTAATTTGCACTGTACTATGTATTAGACCTAGATACTGTGTGTGTGTACTGATATGTAAGCTACGTGTAACGTTTTTTTATTTTTTATTTCAGTCCTTGACTAATAATGTTCTGTGCTATGTATTATGTCATGTTTCATGTGGACCCCAGGAAGAGTACCTGATGCTTGGCAGCAGCTAATGGGGATCCTAATAAATACCAAATGGTGTACCAAAAACATTAATTGTGTCCATTGTGTACATACACTTAATGTACAAAACGTTAGGAACACCTTCCTAATATTGAGTTGTGCCCCATTTTGCACGACACAGCCTCAATTCAGCCTCAATTCGTCAGGGCATGGACTCTACAAGGTGTCAAAAGAGTTCCACAGGGATGCTGGCCCATGTTGACTACAATGCTTCCCACAGTTGTGTCAAGTTGGCTGGATGTCCTTTGGGTGGTGGACCATTCTTGATACACACGGGAAACTATTGAGTGTGAAAAACCCAGCAGCGTTGCAGTTCTTGGCACACTCAAAACAGAGCACCTGGCACCTACTACCATTACCCGTTCAAAGGCGCTTAAATATGTTGTGTTTTCCATTTACCCTCTGAATGGTGCACATACACAATTAATGTCTCAAAGCTTAAAAATCCTTCTTTAACCCGTCTCCTCCCCTTCATCTACAATGATTGAAGTTGATTTAACAAGTGGCATCATTAAGGGATCAAAGCTTTCACCTGCATTCACCTGGTCAGTCTGTGTCTTGGAAAGAGCAAGTGTTCCTAATGTTTTCTACACTCAGCGTACTGTATTTACGCAGTATATATACAGTGCCTTCAGAAAGTATTCACACCCCTTGACTTGTTCCACATTTTGTCGTTACAGCCTGAATTTAAAATGGATCACATTTAGATTTTTTGTCACTGGACAAAAAATACACCATAACGTCCAAGTGAAAGTATGCTTTTAGAAACTTTTATAAATGAACAAAAATTGAAAAGCTGAAATTTCTTAAAAGTCAATAAGTATTCAAACCCTTTGTTACGGGAAGCTTAAATAAGTTCAGAAATGTACTTAACAAATTACGTAATAAGTTGCATGGACTCACTCTGTGTGTAATAATAGTGTTTAACATGATTTCTGAGTGACTACTTCATCTCTGTACCCCACACCTACAATTATCTGTAAAGACCCTCGGTAAAGCAGTGCATTTCAAACACAGATTCAACCACAAAGACCAGGGAGGTTTTCCAATGTTTCGCAAAGAAGCGAACCTATTGGTAGATGGGTAAATATAACAAAAGCAGATATTGAATATGGATCAAGAACATTATAGTTACTCCACAATACTAATCTAATTGACCGGGTTAAAAAGGAAGCCTGTACATAATACAAATATTCAAAAACATGTATCCTCTTTGCAAGGCACTAAAGTAAAACTGCAGGAAATGTGGCAAAGCAAATAACGGTTTATGTTTGGAGCATATCCAATACAACACATTACTGAGTTGTATTTACTCTCCATATTTTCAAGCATAGTGGTGGCTGCGTCATGTTATGGGTATGCCTGTAATCGGTAAAGACTGGGGAGTTTCTCAGGATAAAAAAAATTAACGGAATGGAGCTAAGCACAGGCAAAATCCGAAAGGAAGACCAGGTTCAGTCTGTTTTCAACCAGACACTGGGAGATGAACTTGTGAAAACACAAGGGCAAATCTACACTGGAGTTGCTTACCAAGAAAACAGTGAATGTTCCTAAAGGGCCGAGTTACAATTCTGACTTAAATCGACTTTAATATCTATGGCAAGACCTGAAAATGGTTGTCTAGCAATGAATAGTAACCAATTTGACAGAGCTTGAAGAATTTAGCAAATAATAATAATAATACTTACGTAAATGAGATATTTTCGGTATTTCATGTGCTAACTTTTTCAATCTATTTAATAAATTTTGAATTCAGGCTGTAACGCAACAACGTGGAATAAGTCGAGGGGTATATGAATGATTTCTAAAGGCACTGTATGTAGACTGATACGAGAGCGCGCTCTCTTAGGGAAGAAGGAGAAACATGTAAGCTTGTGGTGAGGCGTTCAAACTATTCAAACATATGTAATGGGCCCATCAAAGAAAGGAAACGACAAAGGTCATAGTCCTAGCTTACATTATGTTGCGATACTGATAACTGGTGATTGTAGTATTGTCACAAAAAACATTGTTTTGCATTTCACATTGTTCACTCCTTTTTGTGAACACAGAATGACAGGCAAACACAAACCTAGGTGAATAATGTTGTCTCACTAGCGAAGAATTAGCTAAATGCTTCCTGAAACGGTGAATATGAAAAGTTACATAATCATAGGCAAATCAACACTCAGGGGAAATAACACACAACTATAACTCAGTTGGCTTTATGCTGTGATGAATGCGGGACGGAGGGCGGCACATCCTCGCACGCATGCTTCTGTTGAGGTAACGAACGGTTGATGCATGCTGGACAAACTGACATCCCCTCCTCTTTTCCCTCATATTTCTGTTCCTTCAACCATCACAGCCATCACCTATTGCGTCAGAACAAGACACACCACCTGGGAAGGCCTTGGAGAAAGATGGAAGAACCCATTCTGGAGGGTTGGAGGGGGGAGAGAAGGGAAGGGACTGATTGTTGTTGAGGCAGATCTCCCCCTCTGCCTGTGTCCTTGGTACATTCCTTGTTCTGTGCTTACCAGTCTCTTTTACTACTATGCAAATGAATCAGAAGCTCATCTACAGTTTAAATACGGGTGAGCTAGAGGGCGATAGAGGAATACCGGCGGGGGCTGGGGGACGGGCTGTTCTTCAGTTGGTCTGACTTCCAGGACTGGGGAGGATCGATGGCATCGAGTGAGCCCAGAGCAAGAGAGGGCATGGGGGCAGGAGGACAACGGGCAGGAGGGGGGGAAAGGTCATCATTAACCGATAGGAAAAGGGGGCTGCCAGGGCCCTCGATTTGCCCAGCCATGGTCAATAGAAGCTCGATGGAGACTTTTCAAGGGGATAACAGTGAGTGGTGTCCGTAGGCAACGTAAGGGAGTCAGTGAGGAGAAGCCTGTCACTGGGGCTAAATCCTCCAGTAAAGCTGAAAAGTGTCACGCCTGCTCCCGCTCTTCCCCTCCCCAGCATTACGCACTCCTGCCACCATCATTACGCACACCTGCCTTCCCCCGTCACGCGCATCAGCAATTATTGGACTCACCTGGACTCAATCACCTCTGTCATTACCTCCCCTATATCGGTCTGTTCCCCCGCTCTGTTCCTGGATTCAGCATTGATTGTCATATGTCCTTGTATACCCTTGTGCTGACGCTATTCCTGTCTTGTTCCATGTCGGTTCCGATTAACCGCTTCTCTACTCCAGCATCGGTTATTACAAAAATATGATTTTTTTCTCTGCCCGGTCACTACATCCAGGTGTGGAAAGCTCTTAGAGACATACGCAGAAAGACTCACAATTGTAATCCCTGCCAAAAGTGCATCTACAAAGTATTGACCCAGGGGTGTGAATACTTATGTAAATTAGATGTTTTCGGTATTTCATTTTCCCAAAAATTGCAAAAATGTATAAAAACACGTATTCACTTTGTCATAATGACAGCACATCATCACCCGCATGCTTCTGTTGAGGTAACGAACGGCTGATGCATGCTGGACAAACTGACAAATCCAATCAGACGTCCCCTCCTCTTTTCCCTCCTATTTCTTATGCTTCAACCATCCAAGCCGTCTCCTACTGCGTCTATCTCCTACTTGGAGATAGATGGATGAATCCATTTTGGGGGGAGGGGGGGGGGCGACAAGTGAAGAGACTGATTGTTGTTGAGGCAGCTCCCCCTTCCTCTGGAGATGGAAGGATGGCGGCTGGGGATGGGGGACGGGCTGTTCTTCTGACTTCCAGGACTGGGGGGGGGGGGATCAATGGCATCGAGTGAGCCCAGAGCAAGTGAGGGCATATGTGGGGCGGGGGGGGGTTGTCATTAACCAACAGGAAAAAGGGGCTGCCAGGGCCTTCGATTTGCCGGCCGTGGTCAATAGTGGCTCGATGGAGTCTTTTCAAGGGGATGACAGTGAGTGGTGTCAGCAGGCTACGTTAAGGAGTCAGGGAGGAGAAGCCTGTCACTGGGGCTAAATCCTCCAGTTAAGCTGAAAAGAGGCATTTTTTTCTTTCCCTTGTCGCGCCATCAAAAAGCCTGATTGGGTAGGAAGGGATGGGATAAGTCTGGACTGGCAAATGAAGTGGATAGGAGTTTTTCAGATTTGTAATATTTACCAGGAAATGTCTTGTTTACATGAGTCTATGGGGGGGGGGGGGGGGGGGGGGGGGGGGGGGACTCTTTTGCGAGGTCATTTTGGTCCCACTAGGATTCAGACACAAATCTCCATGGCATACCCTCTGCATGAACTACATATCTTCCGGGCTTTAGTAATGAGTGAACTTGCATTGAGTGAAGCTCCTTTTGCCAACTGCCTCTGTAACCGTAGTCTCAGCATTTTGAGTGGCCCCTCTGTGTATTTTGTCTCTGTTTGTTGGTTTTACGACAGCGAATTGGATAATAATGACTTGTCGGTGACAACACAACTCAGACTTGTTTCCCAGAGCCTTAGTAGCGTTAAGATCATCGTTGCTTTCTTGGGGACCTGAATATTTTTTTGTCTGATGTGATTAATAAGGAGCATCCAGACGCTGCACTTGATGAATTTAAGACATTGCTTCTTCCAATTATTGATGAACATGCACCTGTTAAGAAACTGACTGTTAGAACTGTTATGATGAGGAATTGAAGAAATGTATGGTTGAAAGAGATGGGGCTAAAGGAGTGGCAAATAAGTCTGGCTGCAAATCTGATTGGCTGACTTACTGCAAATTGAAAAATTATGTGACTAAACTCAACAACAAAAAATAAGAAACTTTAAGCCAAGATCAATGAAATAAAGAAACTTTGGAGTACTTTAAGTGAAATTATGGGCAGAAAGACAAATTAATCTCTATTTTATCGAATCA